>NC_081407.1:837540582-837855332 GCF_030272615.1 Cryptomeria japonica | reverse complement strand
AAGAATTCCTTAAAAAAATATTAAATAGAATTATAATACTTTTTTAAAAATTTAAATTATAAATTATTTCAAAATAATAACAAAAATACATTATGTAAGATAATATAATAATAATTAAATACTATAGTAATTAAAATTACAATATTATTATACCATCTTATATTATATTTCTATTAATATTAAATTATTTTTAATATATCACATATTTTTATTATTATAATAATATTTTAAAATTAGTATAAAATTATTATTATTATATTAATATTTTAGAAAAAATTAAATATAAAAATATATCACTTATTCTTTAAATTTTTTTTAAAAATATAGCTTTCCGAAAACATTTCATTTCAAGAGTTAACTTATTCTTTTCCTTATTAATTTAATTTATTTTTAAATTTTTTCCAGTTAATAAATCACTTGTTTGTTTGTTTATATTTAAATCATTTATATAAATATTATTACAAATAAATACAAGCAACATTTAATAAATAAGCATTAAATAATGATAGTAAAGTAAACCATTAAAATGCAATCTATCATGACCATTAAAAAAGCTACCATCTATTGTTTGTTCCCTTCCATTTACTAACATCCACAAAAGTTGACAAAGATTTGACCTAAATAACATGTATTTATTCATGCAATTGTTTTTGTTTTCTAATAAAATAAGTTGAGATGCTCCAACCCTTATAAATACCAAACATAACATCCACTAAGGTTGACAAAGATTTGAGCTAAATAACATGTATTTATTCATGCAATTGTTGTTGTTTTCTAGTAAAATAAGTTGAGATGCTCCAACCCTTATAAATACCAAACAACCTATTAAAAGAAAAGGAATTTGTAAAGGAATTTATTTGCTTTGTCTTTTGTAATGTTTATGTATTAGTATTAAATTTTTATATTTCAACTAACATCAATATCAATTTGGATTAATTCATTTCATTTCTAAGAAAAACTTTAATGTATAGTTTTCAATTGAAAATAAAGTAAGTTTGTTAATTTTATTTTATTTTAATAAGTCTTGTTTGTCTCTAGGAATGGTATTTTGTTTTGAAATCTTTTATCTATGATATCTATCCATATACATTTTCCTAATTTTATTAGCACTATAGAACTATGTAAACCTATTTTATTCTTCTAATCATTCATCTATACTATAGACTGTGTTAACCTTGTTCATTATTCTATCTATGTTTTTACTATAGACTGTGTCTATACACATTCTTTTACTCATGGCCCTTCTATAGACTATGCTAATCTATTTTACTATGTAAAAGGTGGGAGCTTTTATTTACACATTCTATTCTTCTAACCATTTTCATACTAAAGATTATTTTAAGCTAGTTAAGCATCTAAAAGTTTAGAGTTTTTATCTATTGTATCTATTTGTACACATTCTTCTAATTTTATGGAGCATGAGAAAATTGATAGCTCTATTATAATTACTTTATCAATTGCAATAGTCTATCTTCAATATTTAGTTTTACCCATGCCTAAAATTTACACTTCAAATGTATGAAAACATCATTGATAAAAAAATTCTTACTTTAATTGATAAAATAAATACAAATATTAAATTTGATTATATTTGTGTAAATAATTGTATGTATGTAATATGTTTTAAAATATTTGATAGAGAATATACAAATTGAAATCTTCAAGTTTTCCTCGGTGCAGCTCTAGAAATGTTGCAGCTGATGAATGCTTGGGTGTGGAGTATGGGGTGAATGTAGATAATTCAAGATTTCAATAAAATAATGGTAGGAATTAGATTAAAAATATATATATGTTCAATTGTGATGTTCATAGTATATTTATTTCTAAAGAAAATTACGAATAAAATAAAAAGAGATGATTAGATATTTAAATAAATAAGTGCTATGAAATGTTTTTTTTTTATCGGTAATTGGTCTAAGCTTATCCAGTGTTTTAGCCAGCTAAGCTCAATCCCTTGGACAGTTCTATGAAATGTTCATTACAATTATTTTTTAAATTTTATGAAAACATATTATGTTTTAAAATACAAAGCCTTTTAATGTCATAAATAAAAATAAAATAAATTATTTAAGTCATCGATTCAATATTTAAATAAATATATCTTATTAATTTTAATTTCTATAATTGCACAAATATACATAAAAATATTTTATTTTACTTAAAAACACATATATAAAAATAAGTATTGTAAGAAAAGAAAATAATTCAATAAATAATGAAAAAGTTGTTCTACCATTTGAAATAAAATTCTACATTTCATAGTATCATTTTAAAATTCCTCTCAAATAATTGAAATACAAACGATTCGAGTATAATAAAATTACTGTTAACTAAATTTAATATATCATGAAATCATTTTTAACTAATTTTAAACTAAATTAAAATATCTTATGTAAAAGGTAACTCCTATGTAAATTAAAATTATTTAATATTAGTATTTAAATATTGAAAAAAATCATACAATCATATTTTGAAATATAGTATTTAAAACTCTACTCATTTATAATATCAATATAATACACCTTAATTAAATCTTATAGATTTATAATTAATATATTATTAGAAAATTAATTTTAATTTGTAATCAAATTTAATAAACATTTGTAATAAAAATATTATAAAGATAATACTTGTTTTTAATATTAAATAATATCAAAACAAGGGTGTTGACCATATTACAATGTCTCTAAGGGCTAGGAAATTAAGTCAGAAAAGGCTAGTCACAAACAAGTCAAAAGGAAAGGCCATTAACAACACATAGGACAAATAGGTCACCAATAATACACCAATTAGAGACTAGTAAAGTAAATAAGCAAGGTATAGATGCAAACCACAAAGGATAAGAAATAAGGCTAAATGGGCCAGTTACATATAGGCTAAAATATGTCGATTACAACATTGAGACCTTAATAGGTCACGTACGACAAAGAGACCAAAAGGCCACTTACAACACTATCTAAGAACTAACAACCCACACCAAAAGTGGGATGAATTTACACCCAAATCCAAACCAAGTGCATTATTAGGCTAGAGAAAAATTGAGAGAGGACCAACTCCATCTTCTCGAAGAGATCCTAAAATAAACCCAAAATTGTTTCTTCCTCAATAGATGACAAAGATAAGATTCTAGAAAACAAGCCATCTTCACATAAATAGGAGATTTAAAGGGAAAAACTATGGTGAGTACAACAAAGATCTCAAACTAGACAATAAACTATAGCTACTAAAACAAAACCATCCTCAAACGTAGAAAAGCAACAACTACCTCTATAGGATTTTCAAGAGTGCAAGTAGAGATAAGACGAGTCTATCTCAATAGGAGCTATTGATGGAACAACTAGGTTGAGCACGAAAAAGATGACAAGCTAGATCTCTAAGACACTAGCCACAAAAATAGGATCACCAAACCTATAGGAGAAATGTTCACCTATATAGGGTTGTAAGGAGTGTAGTAAGAGACGAAGCAATGGAAGACCCACCCTTGTCCATAAAATTAACATTAACTAAAATGTTCTGCAAGCCTTGGGTAATGGCAAAGAACCCTATATCAGCAAAACCCATCTCACTTCTATATAAAATAAAGTCACAATATAATCCAATTCTAGACACTTAGAGTCAAAGAGTAGAAAAGATACCATAGATATCAACAACAACAAAAATGGGGTCAATATCTCACCCCTTTCCAAAAATTGAAGTAGATAAAGTAAACTAACAAGTGGCCTCCATCAAAATATTGTCATCATTACAATGGTTTAAAATCCCAACTCCAGCCTTTACCACAACCATGCATAAAATTCCTATACATCTAAAGCAGTCACCAGCTAGGAGGGACCTCAAAGAGATCAGTCCAGACCGGTCAGCAAGAGTAAACACAACGGAGACACAAGGATATGATGGAGGCAATGCAAAAAAAATTGAATTATATCATGAAAACTAATTACAACCAACCGGTAACAACCGGGTTATAGAAAGCAGCTCACAAGCTTGCTAAAACATGCTCAAAATATAGAACAAGTCACAACCAAGACCTCAAATCTTAAGATCTATCTTCTATGCTTAGTTAAACTTCTTCATTACCTTTTAATGATCTATTACAATGATTTATATGATCCAAGAGGATCCAGTTGGCCCAAAAAGGGATCAAAACCTATAGAACAAGCCCTAACGTGTAAACCCAACAAGGTCAGCTTTCACCAAAGAAATTCCTCCAGAAAATCTAAAGGATGAAGTGTAGATCATGGGGAAATATCAGCCACATTCTAAGGAACATCATAATCAACTCTCAGGCTCCGCAAGCTATAGAGGAGGATCTGGTAGATCACCAATGGAAATAGGTCCAAGCAACCGGTAACAGAAAACCATCATAGAAACCGGTAGCGATAACTTGTCAAAAATTGATCCAAATGCTCCACGGTTTGGGAATAAGGAAGATGATCAAATACTCAAGTAAAATCCAACTCCATAGGTTCCGGTGAGCCAAATTTGGGACACACAGAAAGAAATAATGAAACTGCAAACAGAAAAATAGAAAGGAAATATTTTTGGTTGATGCAAGATTGCTATGAACCGGGGATGCTCTTGCATCAGATATCTAGGGTTGATGAAAAAAAGTGAGTCTCTCACTTTGTTGGGGTTAGAGGAATACCAAGGCGGTCTACCTTTGGGTAAAAAATTCAAGATGAATCTTCAACTAGTATGTCCTTCCACTTAACAAGATACATCTTATACTGATCGCTCTGGGTACTACGCCCAATCGTACTATCCAAAATGTCTTCAATCTGATCCAGTTCCTTCTAGGACAATTGTTTCTCCAAGTCTTCAATAGTATCCTCACTAAATTCTGGTTCATGATATTGATGAATATTTGCAATGTTAAATATAGGTGAAATACTCAGACTATGCAGTAACTCCACTTCATATGCATTCCCAGAACTGAACTTTCTCAAAATCCTGCAAGGTCCCAACTTTCTCATGTGCAATTTGTTATAAGTTCTAACTAGGAATATTTATTTTCTTAGATACAACATCAATTCATGGCCAACTTCAAATTCCTTATGTCTCATCTTTTCATCTACCTTCTCCTTATACTTTCTATTCATGTCCTCCAAATGTTGCTTAATTTGAATATTTAAGTCCATGTGTGATTTGTAAATTCGTCTGCATTTAAATTTATCTAGTCTTCACTGAAATATCTCTTAATTTTGATATACCTCTAGGATGTACTCTAGTAACAATATCAAAATGTGTTCTTCCAGTACTCTTGTTTACTAAATTATTGTAGGCAAACTCTGCTTGTGCAAGAATCAAATCCCAACTTATGGTTTTATCTCCAAATAAACATCTCAACAAATTTCCCAAGCTTTGGTTAACTACTTATGTCTGTCCATCAGTCTGTGGATGAAAAGTATAACTGAACTTCAAATCTATCTTCATGTTCTTCCAAAGTGTTCTCCAAAAATAACCAACAAAGTTAGTGTCTATGTCTGAAACTATGCTCCTAGGTAATCCAAGAAATCTCACTACTTCCTTGAAAAATAAGTCTTCTACATGTGATGAATCTGATGTCTTCTTACAAGGTGTGAAATGAGCCATCTTCGAGAATTCATCCTCTACCACAAATATAGAATCATTCCCTCTCGGTGTTTTAGGCAATCCAACTATGAAATCCATACTTATATCCTCCCAAGGTCTTACCAGTACTGTCAAAGTTTTATACAATCCCACATTTTGACTACTACCCTTTGTAACTTGACAAATTCTACAACTTTTCATATATTTCCTAACATCCTTATGAATCTGGGGCCAAAATTAATGCTCACTCACCAATGCTACTATTTTGTCAATACCAAAATGTTCAGCTAATCCTCCACTATGTTTCTCCTTTATAAAACTCTCCCTCATAGAACTCTTAGGTATCCACAACTCAACTCCTCTGAATAACATCTCATCCTGAATGAATTAATCCAACCACTTGCTTCTATCTACCATAACCGGTTCTCTATATGCTCTCCAAGGTTCTGCAAAATCTAGGTGATCATCATACAAAGTGTTCAAAACCTCATATTCTAATACTGTCACTCTCATCTCTGTCAGCAAATTCCTTCTCCTACTCAATGCATCAGCAACTTTGTTAGATTTCCCACTTCTATGCTTCGACACAAAGGTGTAACTCTGCAAATATTCAACCCACCTCACATGTCTCTGATTCAACCTACTCCGATTGTTGAAATACTGCACATATTAATGATCCATATACAACACAAACTCCTTAGGAAATAGGTAATGTCTCTACTTCTTCAAGGCTTGAACTATGGCAAAAAACTCCTGATCATATACTAAATATCTTCTTCGGACATCATTCAATTTCTCACTGAAATAAGCTACTGCTCTCCCTTCCTGACTCAAGATTGCTTCTATTTCTGCTCCACTTGCATCACAATCCACTTGAAATACTTTATTGAAATCTGGTAAAGCTAACACAGGTTGCTCAGTCACTTTCCATTTCAACAACTCAATTTCTTTTTTTGCTCCAATGGTCCACTTGAATTCCTTTAGATCTCCCCTCATTTTCTTAGTCGTAGGGTTACAAACTAAACTGAATTTTTTGATGAAATGGTCTTATCTCTCCAATTCTTTCCAGTCTAGGCTACACAATAATTTCTTTAACTTTCTAAGGGTCCATCTTCAAACCATCCTCCGATATCACAAATCCCAAATAGACTAATTCATCTTTCATGAAAGTACACTTCTTAAGGTTTGTCAACAAATTTTCTTCTCTCAACCTCTACAAAACTTTTTTCAAATGAAACAAATTCTCCTCTTTTATCTTATTAAAAATCAAAATGCCATCCAAATATACAATAACAAACTTACCCAATAATTTCTTCAATACCTCATTCATCAGCCTCATGTAAGTACTCGGTGTATTAGTTAACCCAAAAGGCATCACCAACCATTCATACAATCCATCATTTATCTTGAATGTTGTTTTTCACTCATCTCCTTCTCTGATCCTGATCTGATGATACCCACTCTTCATATCTATCCTTGTAAAGTATCTCGCTCTGCTCAAACAATCCATTATGTCATCCATCCTAGGAAAAGGAAACCGATATTTCATTATGATCTTGTTTATTACTCTGGAATCGGTACACATTCTCCACTCTCCATTCTTCTTAGGTTCTAATACTGCTAGTACTTCTCAAGGGCTCAGACTTTGTCTGATCAAACCTTTCTTCAAAAACTCCTACACTTGTCTATTCATCTCTTCATTTTCATTTGGTGTTCATCTTTGTTAGGCAAACTAGCTTCGAGAACCAGGTCCATGCAATGACTGATACTTCTCATAGGTTGCAATCCATTAGGTACATTGTCTGAAATGATGTCTTCATATTATGTCAGCAAATCTTTTATCTCTTCTGATTTTTCCTCTTCACGCTCTAGATTCTCAGTCTTCTTAGTAACTAAGGCAAAACACACATTCTCATGTCTCAATCCATCCAGGAATTTCCTTCCATCCACCAGATAGATTCTAGCATTCATACAGACTTCACTCTTCAAAGGTTCCTCCAATAGCAACAAGGTTTTCATCATCCCATTGGCCACAATAGTGTATGTATTCTTCCTTCCATCATGGAGTGCCTGTCTATCAAGCTGCCAAGGCCTACCCAAAAAAAGATGACAAATACCCATAGGCATAATATCACACAAGACTACATCATGATAAGTCTTAAAGGGAAATTACAATGCAAGATAAAAACACACTAAGTTGGGTACTAAACTAAGCATAGAATTGTACCACCTTAGGAAGGGTGTACAATTTATGATGTTACATTTAGCCCCCACTTTAGCAGTCATATGACACTACATGCATATGCAAGATAATTTAAAGAAAAGTAAACATTCATGAAAAAACATATATATGCACAAGTTCTTGGACAAAGCCCCCATCGGTATCTACAGTACATAGTTAGGAGCCGCACCCTACAAAACTACATATAAGAGTTGAGGAAAAATCAACTCTACAACTCCCAAGGATCACCTGCATGCAAACTTGTTATAGAAGGAGAGAAGCAAAAAAACTATGGAGGCCAGAATTCAAAGATCCATAAAAGAGAAGTCATATTGATTGTGCAACAAGAATGCAATTCAATCATTACAATTGTTATAAAATTTCAAAGAGAGAATGCTTATAAAAGTATACTCAAGACCCTAAAGGTGAAAACCCTAAAGAATTATAAGATTCCTACTTTTAACTTAAGTATAGAGTATAATAGAATAATAATTAAATAAATAATTATTAGCTAATAAAAGATAACTCTAACACCCCCCCTTAAGATGAACATAGGGAGTAGCTAAAAAATAGCTAAGGATTAAAAATGCATGTAAACAAAAATACATGAAAGTAACAATGAGTCCCACCAACTAGGCCTGATGAGGTACCCGAGTACAAAAGAGTCTCTATAAGGAAGAGAAATAGAGAAAACTACATGAGAAAAAAATTCTACTCCAAAAATAGATGAAGACTAGTGAAGGTCTGAAGAAGCCTCCAAATAAGAGAATCTCCTACAAAATAGGAACAAAGGATGATCATGAAGAACACCACTGAAGCATGAAGAAGCTGCAAATACTCTCGAAGAGTAACTGCTGATCTGAAGAACCTCCATTTAAATAGAACATGGCCAAGTAGAGAAGACTGTAATCTGCATGAGTGCCCTCAAATGACACTACTCGAATCAGATGGCAAACAAAGGCAAACAACTAAACTCGAAGATACAGATAGCATAAAACACCAAAGCCTGAAGAGCTGATCAATTGAACCAAGGAAGCATTAGAACAACAAGAGAAACCCTCCCATAATGTTTACAAGGGAGAGATGACAGGTACACTAAAATTGAATGCCAACAAGAACTGCATGATGAAGAACCAAGAACATCGAAGGTGTAGAGAAAGTACATAGTGTCATGGAAGAAACACTCACTTGACACACATCATGAGATGAATGTCATTGAAGGAACACTCATGTGACAAAGGTAGATGGCAAACAAAGACAAACATCAACCCCCCCATGACACTTTATATTGTAATGCATGTACAATAAGACACAAGATCCCAAGTATAAAGTGCATAGTGGCACTTTATCTCAGTGTGTTGGAATAAAGAAAATGCCTATAAAAAATTGTATACAATGATCAGAAGAGACAAAAGGCTAGAAATATAGAAAGAACAGCCAAAGATGAGACATCCTACTCAAAGAAAGAGATCCCAGGACCTAAAACATCCAAGATATTCATCAGAGTACTGAAAATTAAAAAATGAATAAAATGTACCTCGGGAAGAATCTGGAAAGAAAACTCATATGAATGGAAAGTGCACGGAACAATATTTCCAACGATATAATTTTTTCAAAAAACAGAGTTCAGATGCTCAAGTTATGTCTCCCAGAGTGCAAAAAAGAACCTCTGGCTTTGACAGAAAAAAAACACCATCTGAATAGAGCTCGAAAAGAAATTTCCGGCGATATAATATTTTTCAAAAATCGACTCCGTTTTCCCGTTATGGAAAAAAAACAATAGCCTATCAAAAAACCCTTCAAGTAAAAAAAACAATAGCTTAAGTATAGAGTATAATAGACTAATAATTAAATAAATAATTATTAGCTAATAAAAGATAACTCTAGAACCACATGTTAGATAAAATCACCTAAATGCTTAGTAAGGAAGGTGATGAAAATTCGAGGGTAGCTATATGCCCCCCCTTGTTTTGGCTTGCTAATTTAGTGAGTTGAAACAAGGTATCATGTTTACCACATCAAATTGTGAAAGAATATTAATGACATATGCTCACAAGAAGATTTGATACAAGATCAAAAACTAATGGAGAATCATTTGGTAAGAAAGAAGGTCTAAACCTCAATTCCAAAACAACAAAGAGTGTGAGGATTTGAGAGCTCTCTAACACAAGATGAAATATTTAAATGGAAACAAATGCAAAGAGAAAATAAAGGAAGAAGAGATAGAAAGCATGGTTGCACACTTTGGTGATCCATGAGAAGAATGATGAGAGAGGGAAGAGAGGATTGAAAAGAGAGATTATTTATAGAAACACTCTTCTAAAAGAAGGCAAGAGATCCTCATCAAGGACATACACGTTCACAAAATAGAATGGTTTATTATAAAGGATACTAATCAATTAAGAAAAGAAATTGATGAGTGATCAAAGACTTCCAACACCAAGGAGGAGGTCCCAATTAAGGATATGTACTTAAGATCCCCATTAGGGATGCGTGTTCCAATATTAGAGAAGGAATTCAAATATGAATACTCATTTACAATCAATTAGAAATCCTTATAGAAGACACTACTTCATCTAGGGGAAATTTTAATCTTAAGAAGGAGAGATGATTGAAATAACTCTTGCCCCCAATATATAGGGAGAAGAGATGAGATAGAAATAGGCTATTATGTTTCTTCTAAAAGTATGATTGCACGTGAAATTGTACCATCATGAATGACAATGAGCCCCTAGTAAGTGAGCTACCAATGTCATGCTAGGATAATGGTGAACAACTGAGAGAGGGGGGTGAATCAGTTGTTAACAAATTATAACTTTTAATCCACAATACAACCTTAACCAAATCAAGTACAGGTAAAGCACATACATATGTCGGTAGGAAGAGATACCGGTAAACAATACAACTTAACAATTAACAAGATAATCAATGCAAACCAACCATACCACATAACACCATGAATTGTACGTGGAAAACTCAGAAAGGGAAAAACCACGGTGGGAAGCCTACCCACAGTCAAATGATACTTCTATAGAAAGTATGTGTTATAATGAGGGGCCTGCACTTGTAGGAAAGCACACTGCCTAGAGCATATTGCTCATTACAGATTCTAACTGACTACTGAGAGGCTACAACCATCTCAAGATAAAATGAAAATAATCCAATAGAGTGATGTGCTATAAATAGCATCTACCATGTGTGATTAGAGTCCTAGTTAAGCTCAATGTCGAAGGACTAAATTCTCTTCTGAATCCAGTTCGATCACCAATGATCAATGAACTCCTCTGCCTAAATGATATTACAACATTTACACATTGCATTCCTTGACCATGACCTTTCCAATAACCATGATATTTTACAAAGAGTTTCTACCTCTTATTTATACAAACACTAAGGCCTCAACCAACTAGGTTGGCCACCTAAAGATATTACAATAAGATCATTACGTGATTCCATATTGCAATGACATGCCATGTCGGATTAAGACCAAAACAATAATAAAAAATTCCTAAATCATCTCGAGACATCTCGGTAACATGTAGAGTACACATTAGCATGATACTGGTCCATAACCTAGATAGGTACCAGACCTATTATAGGTCCACCATGCAAAAACAATGTCTTCAAATAGTTGAAGCACGATCAAAGAACATCTTCAGCATCCTGAAATCGATGAAGAAGGTGCACCAACACTAACTATGCATCCTATCATGATTCCTTAATGAAATCTCTGTCGGTAAAGCCTTAAACTAGTGTCGGTAAGGGTTAACCAGAGTGTATGATAGCATCCAATTACCAAGCCAATACCAAGTGACCAAAACATGCTCATGGAGCATATAACACATGAAATCAAATATACTTCACTAATTCAAACGTGTCAGAATTGTCCAACAGATAGTCTCTTCTATAGGTAACACTAGATCTTCTATCGATAACCAAAAATTGTCTATCAGTAACCAACCATAACAACTAGTGTTGACATCAATGACCAAACATCAATGCAACACATAGTCAATTCATCCATAATGCCAACAATCTCCCCCTTTGGCACTGATGGTAACACTAGATGTGGAAAACATCTAAGTACCAAGAAATGCCAAGAAAGTCTCCCCGTGTGGAAGACAACCAACAATCAATAGCTCTCCCCCTATGAATGATATCTTTGTAAGGTTCTGAATGATTTTTCACATTTCTATTACTCTCCCTTTGACATCAATGCCATAAATCTGACAAAAATATCAAAGAAATGATATAAACCTCTAAATCTCAAAGCTAACTACTCCCCCTAAGTAGTAGCACCACTCATCTTTGCCAGAATGAAGAGTATCTCTGATAATGCATGTCAGAATGATGACAAACTTCATCAATCAATTCTCTGTCGGAGGGGCAGAAACCCTTAACCTGTCTCTCAAATACTCGAATGATTCCTTAGACAATGGTTTAGTGAATATATCTGCAATCTATTCTTTAGTGTTCACCTAAACCAATTTGACTTCCTTTGCTTCAACCTTGTCCTTCAGAAAGTTATACTTTATTGATATATGCTTAGTCTTAGAGTGAAATACAAAATTCTTAGACATGTCAATAACTGTAGAGTTATCACAGTAGATAACTACTGGTTCACTATAATTTACCCTGATATCCTTCAATATTTGCTTCATCCACAAGACTTGAGTGTAATTAGTTGCTGCTGCAACATACTCAGCTTCTGCAGTAGATAAATAAATGCATAAATGTTTTTCTCTGATCCATGAAACCAGTTTATTTCCAAGAAAGAAAGATCCACCAGAAGTGCTCTTCATGTCATCGGTATCACCTTCCCAATCTGAGTCACTATATGCACATAAAGTGAAATCATCATTTCTAGTATACCATAAACCATATTTTGTAGTTCCTTGCAAATACCAAAATATCCTATTTACTGCACATTCATGATTTTCTTTAGGATAACTTTGATATCTTGAAACAATACTTATTGCATTCATAATATCAGGTCTAGTCTGAGTTAGATGTAACATAACACCAATCATATACTTAAAACTTGTCGGATTTACCAGTGTAGAAGTATCCTTGATAGATAATTTCTCTCTTGTAGCCATAGGAGTACTTACCAATTTGGAATTCTCCATACCAAACTTCTTCAACAATTCCCTCTGATACTTATTTTGACAGATAAAGATGCCTTTGTTAGTTTGAGTAATCTGCAAACCTAAGAAAAATTTTATCTCACGAATCATGTACATTTCAAATTCATTCTTCATGTTGTTAGCAAATTCCATGGACAATTTATCTTCTCCTCCAAAAATGATATAATCAACAAAAACTTCAATAATTTGAATATCATTATCAGTGATCTTATAATATAAATTATTGTCAGCACTCACTAGTACATTCGGGTCAAAATCTCAACGGCAAATCGTCGAGATTCCAACACAATCTCGTCGCACTACTGACAAAAAAAGCCATCAAAAACTTTGAGTCGGAAGTTCCGACTATCCTTGTCATTGTCGCAATTCCGACAACACCTCCAACCTTTCCGACGGCTGCCATGGATGCTCATACCCCGAAAGAATGCCGTCGCGATCTCGGCCTATCGTTGGAATTCCAACTCCAAAGGGTAAAATTATGACAAAGGAGTGCCATCGGATGCACAACATCCTCGTCGGAACTCTCCTAGAGGCCGTCGTGCATTCATTCATTATCACATAATGTTCATTAACACATAAAATTCATTAACTTTCATTAACACACAACATTCATCAATAATCATCAACACATATCATTCATGAACATTCATTAGCACATAATTACATTCATTAACACATGAAAATCAGTCATTATCAAATAAGTAGATTACAATCATTTCTTTCTTTGTTTTTTTTTTAAGCTATGTAAAGTCTAAGTGGAGCATCATCTTCTTCATCATTTCCCCCATCTTTGAATGTTCTGCCCTCTTCTCATGCTCTTGATGTATGCCTAGTCCTATACAAAGGACGAGGATGCTGAACCAAAGGGGGGTCCTCTGCAATAACAAAGAATTGGGTTAAATTCAAAACACTTTTTTATTATTGTTACAAGTATTTCATTAATTTAAAGAACACAACCATTACACTCTTTACCTGATGGGGCCACATCATCTTCCACATCATTTTGTCTAGCCTCAACCTCGACATGCTGAACACCCTCTAGATCCTCTAGAGTTGAAATACGAAAAGTTACATTAATCAATACACCAATTGCAAGTAAATTTGTTTAAAGGAATAATAGTGGTCCTCTTTACCTGATTGGGGAACATCACGTTCCTGATGTTGTCTACCCAGATCATGCTCCACTTGGTCACCACCAACTACATGCTCTAAAATATTAACAATAAAGGTTACATTAATTACTACACTAATTTTCAATTTAAGATGTTTAATTGTATTAATAATTACATAAAAAAATTTGAATAGCAAATGAATACCTCCACTACTAGGATGCACATCCCGACCTTCATGTACAGGTTTTGTTCCACGATTATCATGTTGCATTCCAATGTTATGCACAGTGTTATCATTGCTTGCTTATTTTAAAAAAATATAGTCACTTTATGTTGAAACTTAACATAAAATAGATTATTGGTTAAGTATTCAATTTGAAATAATTTTCATTTAGCTTATTTACCATTGTGACAGATGCATTAGAATCTCATGTTTTCCCACTCAATTCTCATAGCCGTTTAGCCACGGCTATATAGCCTTGCTGGTAGCCAATTCTCTTGTCATCTTCTATGGGCACTCTATTGAAATCAGAGCCCTGCATTTTTGCTTAGTATTGTGAATTTTGCTTGTATTGTTTGATAAAAAAATTTTATTTACAATTTATAAATATTTTGATGTGATACTTAATTTACCGATTCTTACAATTCACATGCGGCAAGTTTCATATAACCACTAGAGCCGAGTTTGTGTTGCCCATGCTTTTCTTGTCTTGCCTTGGTTTCCTTTGACGTGTCACTCAATCTATGAAAAGTTTGAAATATATTAGATTATATAAATATAATGAATAATTAGTACATATTCACATTCTTAATAGTATCACATACCTTCTTCTAGCGTCTGGTGGTGTATTTCCCTTTTTCCTTTCAATTCTCTCCTTTGCATCCAAAATCAGGTCCTTCCACTCCCTCTCTGGAATCATGGGGGGACACTCATACTTTACATTCTTCTCTAAATGTGTCCTGTATTTGTCCCTCGCATACTTTAGATATGTGCCAGCTTTTTCCAAGAGCTTAGTCTTGTCGAATGTGTCATTTCCAAACAACCCTACCATATGGTTTGTGAGTTCATCTTTTAACTTTTTTTCTTGGTCATTCCACCTTTAAAGCAAAAACAAACCTGTTAGATTTAGAAAGAAACTAAAGCTACCTTTGATATAGTTCAAGAAATGGATAAAAGGAAAACTATTATAGCAATGATATGAAATCAAAATAGTGGATAAGGGTTAGTTCATGTATGATGTTCCACCTTTTACATATGGTGGGTCCAAATATTTGCAATGTAATTTCATTAAGATTTTTATAAAAAATATCATTTCCTGCAAAAAAAACATGGGATCATTAGTCCAAAATGAGTGATCAGTAAGTAAATTACAATTAGACTATATATAATAATAATTTTAAAGTACCTAGAACCTTTTGTATCTTCAAGGGAATCAATTCTTCATCGCTCACCACCAATGTGGCCTGCAACATTCTCATACTAGCAATATGGGAAGATCTAGGAAATGATGGTATGTTATCACCAGTAGTCACCTCTAGCGCATCCTCATGTGCATCTCCTGCCAAGGTAAATGAATCCACTATGAAATGCCTCCAAGAAAGAACACTTCAAGGGTAATAAACACATAACGAAAGAGAGAGAAAAAGAGGGATCTACCACTAGTGGGCGGGTCAACACGAGCCGATGCAACAACTGATGTCTGCATGCTACGTGTTGCCAACATTGCAGTCGGTAATACAGTTGGGGTCGACCTCGGACCCATGTCAGCACCTAAAGAGTAATACATTAAATATATAAAACATTAAAAAACCAAGTTCACAAGTCCAAAGGAGTGGTTTTAATATATAGAACATGCTCATCACCTGAACTACCCACAATACCCTGATCATTGCCACCAGGATGATGAGCCCTTATAAATTTTTGTAAAAACAACACATACATATTTTAGTTAATGACATAAAAGAGAAAAAAATATAAACCATTATTGAACTTTTGTTATGATTAAAGCTTTCATTACTGCTTACTTGCAAGTTTTCCACTGTCCGCAACAATAGTTGCACCATCTTTGTTATCTCATCAGTCTGAGGGCTTATGGTTGCCAAATCAACAATCTCTTGGCTAATTTTTCTAATATTTGTTTGTACCAATTGTATAGGGTTTGTGCTAAGTGCGATGTCATCAGCGCATAACATTGTCGAGTGCCCCACATCCCTATGGAGGTGCTAAGGTGCTGCAAGTTCTTTTCCCTTATCCCGAACATCCGTCTGTGACAAGAATATAATTAACACTATCAAAATTACTTCAAAACACTCAAGAAAAGATCATAATGTAACAGTTTGCTTCTATCTAATTTGTACAATTACAATGAGGTTTACCTGCTCCGTAGAAGTGTCGGGACCTACACCCCTATCTGTGCTATGTGGTGGATCCATGTGGCCCTGTGACAAAGAAAAAATATAAAAACGTTAGCGAAATGAAACCAATAGACTTAGCAAAAAACTTAATAATACATTGGTTTATTGGATTCATTAATTGGAAGTTGGCTTAAATGGTATATATATAGTACATACCACCCCCATGATAGTAACTTTGTTTGTATCTATACGATTCAAATTGTAATTGATTAGCAGCTCTTCCCCTGCACTTATTGATTTTATCGTACATACAAACACACAATTTCCCTCACGTGCCTCAAATATGCAATTGGGTTGCTTATTAGTTGACCCAGGTTGTGTACTATTTATAAAACCTGCAATATTCCCTGTTGCTTTTGGCCTTCCATCAATGTATACAGCCACTCGTTTACTTTGATCATTATCTTTTTGTTGTATATAATTGGCTAACAGTGCATACCTACGCATACTTTTTTTATATCGAACAATCTGCATCCAATCATTATAATTGTAACAAGGTCCAACAAACTCCGTCAGTTCAACAACTTTGTTGTAACGGACCTTTATGCTGTCCATGGAAAATAGGCCCAAACCATGTAATGATGAAGGTGCTATGTGATATATCCTCTCATTAACACAAAAATCAGTGCTTATCGGAGGAAGTTCCTTGGTTACACATTGTTTCAGTAGATGTTTGTACGTCAAGGGCACCTCAATGTCGCCTTTGGTCTCATCATCATAAGAACATGACCCCCCTTGAGCAAGAAAAAATTTCATGCATTTATTGAATTTTATTCTAGTCTTTTGACCTCTAGTTGATCTCCCTATTTGAGATATACTACATGTCTCACTTTTCTCTTCTATTCCTGCATTTCCCTCACTCGAGGAAGACACATCTGACAAATACCTATTTGGTGATACTTGTGCACCATCAAATGAGAGAGTTAGTTGGTAATGAGAGAGATATTTTGCAAATGAGGGTAATATTGATGAAGAAGTTGGCCATAAAGTTGATGTTGAGATTAAAATTTGAGTAAGTCCAACTGGGGCCTCAAGTTGGGTATGATTTCATGTTGTTTTCATGTCTTTGCATAAGCCTCATTATATCATTGGTATTCATGCTTTAGATCACTTTGCATTTTGATTTGGAGCATTTACATTATCATGTACAAGCAATTAGGGTTTACTTTCTAGGTTGCTCTAGTTTGCTTACTTGCATTTTAGGATCTTGCACACACAGAAGGTCTGCACACACTACTTTTACAATAAAACTTGGCTATTTGTGGAGGTGGAAATCACCAAAGTGAGGGTTTCACTAAGGCAAAACCCTATATAGCCGCCCACCAGACCTTTTCAGATACAAGTGCAGGTTTCGGGATTCGGATGACGCCGCAAGTTGCAGATCCGACGGAAGCAGACTGAGACAGGACAACACACCAAATTTTAGAGAAAAAGACCAGGACAGGGGCCTGGGGCGCCCTGGTCCTGCCAGGACAAGGGCACTGGGTGCCCTAGTCCCTGGGACAGGGGCGCTGGGTGCCCTAGTCCTTCTGTTAGACAGCAAGTTTCAACATTTTTTTGACAGCTTTTCAAGTTGCAAAACAGCAGTTTCAGGAGCAGAATCAGGACAGTGGCGCCTGCGCCCCCGTCCTGAACATTTCCACTCAGATTTTAACTCTGGGTATGCATTTGCATTCTTGTCTTGTCCTTGTGTTTATATCTTTTCATCATTTAACCTTAATTCTACAATCTTGTTATTAGTTCATACTTGCACTCTAGGGCTAGTAGTTGAACTTGCATCATTTTATCTATCATTTGCAACAAAGGAATAGAAATCCTAATAGGTAGCCCGTGGCTCTCTCTTCCACAAAAAGAAGTAGCCAATTGTGTGATACCTCTAGGCTCTTTCGTATTCCACAAGTGTGTGATTGAAAGTGAGATTAGGGCATGTTTGCTTAGTGTCACTTTTTCCCCCACACAAATATAATAATCACATCTCATACATTTCATTCATGTCATTGATCTTCTTCTTCATCCAACTCATCATCATGACCATCATCATCATCATCATCATCATCATCATCATCATCATCATCATCATCATCATCATCATCATCATCATCATCATCATCATCATCATCATCATCATCATCATCATCGTCGTCATCATCGTCATCGTCATTGTGTTCCTCATCATCATCGTCATCGCCATCACCATCACCATCACCATCACCATCACCATCACCATCACCATCACCATCACCATCACCATCACCATCACCATCATCATCAACAGCAGTAGCATCATCATCATCAACTTCGTCTTCATGTACATTTCCGTCAGGAACATCGTCAACTAACTGTCAATCATGATCATCATCTATATCATCTTCTACTTCTTCGGTATCTTCTTCTTCCATCACATTATACATTATCGACCTTCCTCTTGGATCATGTCTAACAACAAATGACCAACCCAGTTTATGTGGAACCTCCGAGTAAAATACCTTCTCACATTGACTTGGAAGAACATAGGGCTCATCCCCAACTCGTTCAAATGACCTTGTATTAACCATTGTAAATCCATTATCATTTTCAATAACAGTTCTATCAGGATCATTTTTATTCAGTCGTAGCCTATACCATTTGACGACGAACAAAACTAATTTGAAGGAATTAAAGTCACACTCAAGTATATCATCCAAAATGACATAGTATCGATTTTGAGACTCTTGAGGATGTATGTCATTTCTAGATGAAATATTGGTCACCTCAAAGACTATTGTTATCCTAGAATCACAAGTTTTCTTCGTGTCATCCAACTATTTGATGTGAAATTTATGACCATTGCAGCACATAACCTTGTGGTGTTTGACCTGCAATATGTCTAACATATTAAAATTATTGCATCATGAGTTGATAAACATACGGGTGATTAATAAAATTATACGTACCTATTGATCTCTTAAACCATATGCTAAATCAATTTCCCTTTGTGTAACATTGGAATCTCCATTACGATGAGCTTCTTTAACCAATGAAGTTACACCATCCCATGTTAATGTGCAACCAGAATGTTGACATCGTTCAATCCACGCCGTCATCCAATCAAGATTGTTTGCAATATACAAATGTAGCACATCCCACTCCCGACCAACTGTACAAATAATTAATAGACCACTTACAACTGATTTATTTAGAATATGAAGAATTAATTTACTACAATAACATCTTGTAATTACCTCTTACTTTCTTCAATCTACCTTTCCCCATCAAGTGCTCCCCTTCAAATTTATTAATGGGGTTGGGATCCCAAATGCGATCTACGTGGATTTTTGCTACAAACTTAGGAAGATTCAGTAATGTACACCATAGTTTGGTATACCATATATCCCTCCACCATAGAACCCTCAGGATGTTCTCTTTGTCAAACCAAAGCCTTCAAAAATTTCAAGTGCCTCTCAACCATCCACATTGACCTAGTGAGTACAGGTCCACACAATTCGATCTCCTCAACTTGTGTATGAGGTAGTGTTCTTGTGCATTGAAAAAGGTTGAAGGTAGACACTTTTGCATTTCACACATTAGATGAGGGATTTTTCTCTTCCAATATTTTATATCTTCCTTGTGGATTTCTTTAGATGACAACCACCTAAAAGAGATTGAAGATGCAAAAATATATAAACGAGACTTTACAAAATAATATACAATATATTGTATAACAAGTAAAACAAATGGAAAATATAATATCTATACAAAAAATTGAACAAACATCACTACTTACCTCATGTATTTTCCAAGATCATATATGACTTGCTTGATATTATTGTCGAAGTGGTCTGGGAGAGATAGAGGTAGAACGTACTGCAACAATTATAAAATGATCTTTTAATTGTTTTCTAACATAATACAATGAAAAGTACATGCACAGTATACAAATATATAGTAAATACACAAGAACGTGAATTACCTTAATGAAGGTATGCCAATAATGCATTTTCATCCTTGGCCCAAATTCACTCTTCTTTGATATGAGATTGTTTATGTTCGCAGCAAATCCTATGGGAAATCAAATTTTTCATATGACTTCTTTTATAGAATTGGTTTGCTGCTCCGTTAATAACCAAGGAAGGGCACTTATATTAATCCGATCTTCATTGCTATTTGATTGAATGAAATTTTTCATTGCATGATTGGATTCCACAATGTCACAACAAATTTTGACAATTTTTTCTTTGTCATGCCTTCCATCCAATATTTTCCATAATGTCTCTATTATATTCTTTCCAATATGCATTGTATCAAACAAATGCACAATTTGTAGCTGCTCGTAGTAAGGCAACCTACTTAATTATCTAGGATAACTTTTTAGTCCCTTTCGAAGGTGGTCATCCATGCCTTGATGACCTTCAGTATCATCAATTCCATCATCAGTAAATAAAACACGATAGAAAAATTCAAATTCCAAACATAAACCATTAGATGGAATGACATTACCTTGATGATTAATTCTATTATATTCCAACTTCCATAAGTGAGGAGTCATTCTTCGTGGCTTTGATGTAGTCTCTTATTTCCTATTGAAAAGATGTTTTTCAGTATTCCAGTACTTATGAATTTTGTGAAGGAAGTGCCTATACTCATCAAACACCTACTTTCCTAAACTTTTTGAATGACAGGATTTCATCTTTGGACCACAAACTGGACATGCAAATTTTCCCTTTGTTTGAAGACCTACAAGATAATGTATAATTCTATTAAATCTATTAATTTTTATAATTATAATTATCATGCGGAACTTGAACACTATAACGTACCACAAAAATGTGTTATCCCTGGGGCATCATGTATTGTCCATACAAGCATTGCATGGAATTGAAATTGTCTTTGTCCTATTGTTCTAGAGATGTCATACATGGTCACCCCATTCCATAACTCGAACAACTCGTCGATAAGAGGCTCAATATATACATTCATATCTTTAACTTGGTACTTGCCTAGTGGAATGAACAAAAACATTACATAATTATTATGACCATTTTACTGCAATATTTATAATTAAATGTAGATGACTATTAAATGATAAAATACCTGTAACAATCATTTCCAACATTATGTGCTCCCTCTTTATTGACATCCATGGAGGAATATTATTGTTGATAACAAAAATAGGCCACACCGAGTAAACAGATCTCAACTCTCCAAATGGATTGACACCATCTGCTGCCAATGAAAGCTTGAGATTACAAGGTTCTTCTTTAAAGTGTGGCCACTTTTCCTCTATGTCCATAAATGCTGAACCATCCACAAGCATTCGAATAATGTCATCTCGACTTCTATTGCGTGCATGGTAATCCATAAATTATGCCAAGCTAGTGCACCTGAATAATCGTTGCATACATGGAATAATGGGACTATAACGAAGAACCTTACGAGGCACCTTTTTTGTTATTTGATCTATTCGATATCTACTGATATGACATTCAGGGCATTCTGTTCCAAATTCATGTTGTTTATGATATATAATATGATGATTGGGACAAGCATCTATTGTTTGATACTCCATTCCAATATCTTTCATAATGGTAGATAATTCTCGGTATGAGCGAGGTAGAATATTTGATGGTGGTAAGAAAAATTCACCTATCAATCTACAGCAAAAAAAAAAGTTTGAGGTGTTAATAGAAAGAATATTAATGGTACATGATTCACCATTTATTAACTGTAATGACATGTATGACACACCTTAACATACGTGAGATTGTTATGTTGGATAAACCATTCATAACCTTCAAGTTCACCAACAACAATACAACAGAGAGAAGAGTTGTTTGGGAGCCTTTGTAAAGGGGCTCATATGCCTTCTCAAGAAGAGGTAAATCATGAACATCAAGGTCATCCTAAACATCATGATCAGCTGTGCTAGTACTAAATGTGTCATGGATCAATGTATTTGTACCATCATCTTCAATTGTTTTTTCTGGTGCATGATCGTCATCTTCCATGGGATCATTATCTTTAGCTTCAATATTCACACCCCCATGTTCCTCCACTTTGAAAACCATATTCTTCGGGTTGTTTTGTTCCATATCATGTGCCCTGGGGTGCTCGACCTATATAAAAATGATCAACATAAATAAACCATGATCATGATCTCATTATCAAGTGATTTCTTATGTATATAAATTGTTAAAATGATATAATGAACAACTTACCAGTGGATGATAATCATGTCCTCCTTCAATGTGACCATGTTGCCTACAATGTTTCTTAGTTGTTCTGATTAGAAGTCTTCTAGTCTTTAAGCCCTTATAAATTTTGTAGGGACAATAACATTTCCCATCACCTTTTCTTTTCAAGTTAGACCATAATCTAGCAATTGTCTCCTTATTTTGTTCTTTGATGATATTATCTAACATGGTCTTTCTTCACATGCAAAAAAATCAGGCTATGGAAACTTTAGTGGAGAAGCTTCACAAAAATTGCAAATCGAACCAAAACCATTTAACTCTTATTTTTCATCTTAAAACATTGAACTTAATAGAGAACGTATTTAATGTAGCTGATTGTGTGTATTTCTGAGCATTGTGTCTGCAAATTCTTACTAAAATTTTGCCTGTTGCATACTTTCTGAGAGACATTTTTGAGTATTCTAAGCCTTGGTTCTTGTATTTTCACTGGTGATAAGTTGGAAACTTTATGACAGACTTGTAGCCAATTGATCTAATTTTGACAAGTTATTCACCAAGCAAACAAGCATCTAGAACTAGCATTGTTTGCAAGTCACCCCTACCCTATGCCATGGGTATATGACTACCTAGAACTCTAGTTTAAGCATTAAGTTACATCATTATTGACCTTACTTTGGGATGCTATGTATGAGATTGGAACCTTTTGTAAGGTGTGATCAATGTGCTATCATAAATGCAAAGCCAAAACCATTTTGATGAGATCATGATCCCACTAATACTATTTTGCCTTGTTAATTTTGCACCCACAAAAATGATAGAACCAGATATAATATGCCATCAATGCCCATATACCAACAATGCTCAAGATGAGCCACTTAGAGGTAGAGTTTAACCACTTTCCATATAGGTAGATTATCTCTAACCTCATTTTCCCTATAGGTAACTGATTAGGTTCATTTTAGAGTCTTATTTCCAAATATGTACCTCTATGTTAGCTTTTTGCTTTATTATTTGCCTGTTTATGCTTAATCTTGTCAATTTTGCATAATTTTACTTAATTCTTGCATCTTCAATGAAATTATATCTAATCATATCCAATCACATCAAAATGGAACAATTAATCATATTGCTGGTCTCTCCTAGAGGAATTAGATTGAACCAAATTGACTATTCCCCAATAAAATGTTTTGAAATGGTGAATGTATAAGTTTGTAGTTTACTTTCCTAGACTAGGACCCCATTACTATGAAAGAATAAATATTTTTTCTTGAAGAGAACATCTTACAGATTATGCTTCAATGTATAACACATTTTCATAATCAATCATTCGACTTCACATGGATAAAAGAATTCACATATTCTAAATCATGATTTGATGATGTGAACAACTCATATGCAACTATATGGCATGCAAAGCATTTATTTTAACATACACTTATTCATCCACATTGTAGGGATAACAATACAAGGCTCACATATTGGTCTAAGAGGATGCCATGGTCTCACAAAGTAACCAAGAACCATATGAAATGATGGTCTTGAATCCACACACAACTAGGGAGGATCCATATGATTATGTATGACTTCCCCCTTGCTTTTTTAATGGGATTTGCCTCTAGGACATAGCCATCAATAATCACTAAGAATGTACAAGTGGATCGTAGCTACCCATACAACAAACACTTACCCCTATCCTCAAATTTTCCCAATGTTTGATTCCTTATATAGACTCATCCAAGGTTATCTACATCGATCTTGGTGAGGAATCACATCACAACAAAGAAGGCAACATTTACAAACAGCAAGAGTTTCACTAAACTACCAAAGATCATAAATATTGAAAGAAAGAAAAAATAGTACCAATAATAAGTCAAATAAATGTGTTCAATTCCAATAGAAAATCAAACATAGCCACAATAACTACACAGTAGAGAAAACTCACAATAGTGATTAAACTAATTCAAACAAGATAAAATAAAATTGTTGGCCCATGCAACAAATATGAGAGATCATCAATAATTGAAGGAAATTTCACAATCCTTAAAAGTGCATATTACATAACTATACGACTAGAAATTGTGGCTAAATAGAGTGAAGATTCATCATGACTCCAATAATATTCCCTCATGTGTTCATTTGTGGCATGAACACAAAAACTCCCACATGGCATGGCCATGTACCTAATGGAGAAGACATGCCTAGGCTACATGCCCAAAAAACATGACTATAATAATAGTCCCTCATGCATGCATTTGTGGCTTGCACACTACAAATCCTAACATATCATGGCAATACACCTCATAGAGAAGACACACCTAGGGCCACATTGCACATAGCAACATGCCTCACAAAGAAGACATGCATAGGGCACATGCCACATAGCAATGTGTCTTATGGAAAAATGTGCATGCATGTCACACACCAAAGATATATGTATACATCATGAGGCATATTCATATGTTATCAAACACAACCTATTGTATCTAACATGAGTTCCTCTCTACATGTGTGCAAATCTTTCAACACTAATTGCCACTAAGAAGGAATAATATAAAATGCATCTTCAAATATTTGTGTGTGTGTGTGTGGAATTGTGTCTTTGAACCCAAATTGCTACCATCAACAACATGTAACCATCACCTACACTATATCAAAACATAAGTATGGTGTGACATCATATCTATTTGCATAATGTCAAAACACATGCAAACATGAAAATCATCATAGGATGACAAAAATCAATCTCCACATGTTGGAACAAAGATATAAATAAGATAATAGGGTAAGAGGAAACCCATACCAAGAACCACATACCAACTATCGGCAATTCCATCAAGATAAATGTAGGATAGGATACCACTATGAGCCATCCAATGGTCCATTCTATGAGGAGAACTACGGGATACTATCTTTGAAAGGTGTGGTCAATAGAGATAATCCCTACTAATGCCACAATATGTCACCATAGCTTCTTGAGTTTTCCATTCTTCTACTTAACACCACATTTATTGAGTTCCTCAACAGCGAGGTTGGTTCTCAATAGGATGCACAAACATGTAAACACACAAGCACATGTGGTTTCATCATACTTGTACAACAATACAAATTCATTTTTCTAGTTAATTACTTAGTATAAAAATAACTCCATTACATAACATAGGGCAATAATCACCATAAGTTATCAAATAAACTGCCCAAACATCAATTGGAGTTACCATTTCTAAGGTACAAACATAATTTATTTATAACTTCAAAATTAAAATAATCACAATACATCCAAATAAGTTCAATAGTGCATGGAAATAGACAACATGATCCATAATTAAACCCATAAATTACCCTAATTGGATATGCTAATAAAATGGTGTCTCAAATAATACAGATTATGTTGGACCTATAATAGAGATCTGGACTTTGTTTCATCATACACAAGCATGGTTTCATCATACTTGTATCCAAATACACCATCCATAGATAGGTACTCAGTACCACAATCTCATGGGTACCCTTTTAGCTGAATTTACCCTATATTTAGGTGAATCTACCCTTGTATCATTCCTTGATAGAGTATGTCATTCCACCAATCAATAATTTTTCCATATTCTTGGGAGAATACACTATCCCTTAGGTGAATATGCCATATCCTTAAATGAATCCTCCTTGTCATCATCCTAAGTCCTCTTTTTGTTAAGTCTTATCCCTTCATCTTTAGGAAAATCCACCTATCTTTATGTGAATCTACTTTCTCTTAGGTGAATCTATTTCACATAAATCATTTATCTTATCCATCTTTCTTATGCAAATGGTGAATTTTTCCTATCCTTAGATGACTACACTCCCATTTAGGTGAATCTATCTAGTTTTAGTGTCCTTCCATTATTTTGTCCAAATTTGTATCCTCTAGTTTACATGAATCTACTTGTTCTTAGGAAAATCAATCCTATCATTCTAAGGAAAATTTACCTTTTTATCATCCTTAATCATCTACTTTTCAAGTGTATAGTCCATCCATCCTTGGGAGAATCTAACATATTATTGGGAAAATCCACTCCCTCTTAGGTGAATCCACCTTTTCCACCTTCTCATTAATCTATTATTTGTTCTAAGAAGGACACAAAAGTGGATAGAAAACAATAGAGGAGATAGTACTCAAACAAGTACTAAGGAATTGCATTAGTGACATGTCACAAATGTGAGTTATACATGTTCCAAATTGATTGATTCTCATGAAGGAACTAAGTTATCTACAATAAATAGCCACCCAAGAAACCCATTTGCTTTAGGCAAACTATCTTCTTAGTAGTAGCTTAATTCTTGAGACACTTGATTTAGATATGATCTTGTAAATGGTGTTAAAAAGAGTAATTAGTCACCAACCAACCACACTCTTCATTTGTATATTTAAGAATTAGTTTGGTCAAACCTTGATTCTAACAGGCATAACCAAATCCTCCATGATAAAGTTAACAACAAATATATTATTGCATAACCAAATCTTTGTCGTGGGTGTGTTCAACAAATATATTATTGTGTGAATTTCTTTTGTCCAAAATGTAGGAACTTGATCTACATATCCATGAAGGCATGATTAGGTCTCTATACAACAATGTTTTGTTGATGCATATATGTAGTGGTTAGTTGTTTTCTTTTAGTTGTGGATAAACTATTTTGATTGAATTTCTCATTTACTTGAGCATTTTGCATTTAGAGAACAACTGGATGACCATTCAATAAGGGGTTTAAACTCTTTGAACTTCACAAATGCTTGAGCTTTTCTTGTCAAGCAATGTACCCACATCTTAAAGACATCAAATTATGAAAGATGATAGTCCCAAATCTGCAAATGACTGTCACAACATAGTGAATAAGGGATATCCATAGATACATTAATGAGTAGCCCTAGATCAATACAAAGAGAGCACATGCATGCTAAGGGAGCATTGAACAAGCCTTTTTCAGGATAATATAATGGTAGTAAAAGAAATCAATAAAGAGCATAAGTTCATCAAGAACAATTCTTAGCCACAAAGATCTAAGGTAATCATAGAGGAGCTGATAATAAGTGAGTTCAAGAAGACACACTCAAGCCTTCATCACATTCCATAAAAAGAAAATCATTATTCCATATAATCAGAAGGAAATGATATATTGCAAAGATTACTATCAAGGTCTAAAATAGTAAAAGAGATGAGACTAATCTTTTATTTCTACTTACAACAGTGAATTGGTTGAGATATACTCATAGAAAAAGTGAATGACATGTATGAGAACAACCTCAATAAAGGTAAAAAGGACAATAAATAGTAGTGATAGATGAAAATGCATTGAATGTGCCAAGAAAAAGATAGTGGAAGCCATGGAGAAATCACTATCAAAATAAAGCCATTAAATAAAACTATGTTGGTGCAGCTTAAGAAGAACTGTAGAACAATGAAAAAAGAACACTACTTGGTCCTTGAAAAACATGTAGTCACAATGATTGAAAACCACAATGACAACATAGAAGGCATGAATGTTTGGAGTATTTCCATTCTGAAGAATCTCATGATAGTCCATTATTAGGACAGGTGAAGTGCACTATGAAAGTGTCTTAAAAAGCTAATATAGCCATAAGTGATAGTGTCAATGCTTTGAGTTCAAATCCTCATGAAATACAGTCATGTTTATCTCAATGCAACATTTGCCAGCATCCTCCCGGCGTGTGCCAAAATAGGAGCTTTGGAACAAGGTATGGACATCCATCAAAGCATAATCAAAGGGGGTTTTTTGTCAGAAATTAGTTGCAAATGCTCCAATAACAAAAATCACAAAATGGGGTAGCATACACATGGCATGTGAACTGTATGACAGTATACCTCAAAGAGATGTCATTTCATGGAATTTTAAGATCGCAGGATATGCACAAAATGGATTAATTCACAAAAAAAAACCAGTTGCCCTTGATTGCAAAAAAAAATTAGTTGCCCTTCATTGAAAAATGAAGACTTCCTTTGATTGCAAAAAAAAACCTTACCTTGCTTGTGCAGAGATCACTCAGGCCGGGGGGGGCAGGGAGGCAAGACGGTCACCACTTGCTTCAGTTTGCTTTCAAAATGAAAATGTGTTGAGTTTTTTTTTTTAATAAAATGCCCGAGGTTGTCGGAATTCTGACAAACACGGGCATTTTAAAAAAAAAAAAATCAAATTTTCACACAATGCTCCTTGTCCGTCAGAATTTGACCCCAAATGTATTAGTGACTGCCTTTAGTAAAGCCAAGCTTCAAAAGATATTTATCCAACCTTGCATACCAAGCTCTATGAGTCTGTTTCAATCCGTATAAAGCTTTCTTCAATCTACAAACCATATCTTTATCATATATCAGTGAAAATCCATTAGGTTGCTCAATGTAAACTTCTTCCTCAAGCTCACCATTCAAAAATACACATTTAACATCCATTTGATAAACCATATAGTTCTTATAAGCTGCATAGGCAAGAAATATTCTAACAGCTTCAATTCTAGCTATGGGTGGAAATGTCTCACCATAATCAGTTCCTTCCATTTGCGAATATCCTTTACAAACCAATCTAGCCTTGCTTTTTATTACTTGACCATCCTCATTCAATTTATTCCTAAAAACCCATTTAGTTCCAATAACATTCTTATTTATAGGTTGGGGAACTAAAGACCAAGTTTCATTTTTCTCTATTTGATCTAATTCATCTTCCATAGCCTTTAACCAATGCTTATCCTTACAAGATTCAATAACAGTTGTTGGTTCAACTTGAGAAATAAGATATACCTCTTCATTTGCCAGTTTTCTTTTTGTCATAACTCCTTTTTTTCTATCTCCAATAATTTGATCTTCTGAATGATTTAATCTTACATACCTAGGTGTCTTTTGAACTTTAGGTTCACTGCTTTGATCATTAGTCACAGTTGAATTTTTTGATTGTGGTGGCATAACTATCTCAGCTTCCTGTACCAGTTGAGGCATTGCTGGTTTAGTTATGATCATTTCCACTTCCGGTTCCTTGCCATATGATGTAATAATTTATGTACTGTTCATCCACTTTCACATTAGCACTCTCCACAATTTTCTGTAATCTTTTGAACATCTATATGCTTTGCTCTTAATTGAATAACCAAGAAATATCCCTTCATCACATCTAGGATCAAACTTTCCAATTGAATAATCTCTTTTGATATAGCATTTACTTCCAAAAATTCTAAAGTATTCAATAGTAGGTTTATGTCCAAACCAAATTTCATAAGGGGTCTTACCGGTTTCACCTTTGATGTGAACTCTATTAAATGTGTAGAATGTTGTACTCACTACTTCTCTCCAGTAGATATGAGGCAATTTGGCTTCCATCATCATAGATCTAGTTGCATCCAAAATGGTTTTGTTCTTTTTTTCCACTACTCCATTTTGCTGAGGAGTCCTTGGTGTAGATAGGTATCTCCTGATTCCATTTGTCTCACAATAACTGCTAAATTCATGAGAAGTGAACTCACCGCCATGATATGATCTTAGACATTTGATTTTCAATCTAGTTTCTGTTTGAAGTTTCTCTTTAAAGATCTTGAATTTCTCAAAAGCTTTAGACTTCTCCCTTAGAAAAGTCGCCCACATCATTCTAGAATAGTCATCAATAATTAGCATGAAATACCTATCACTTTGAAAGCTTCTAGTCCTTGCTGGACCACATAAGTCAGTGTGAATAAAATCAAGTACATAATTAGATTTATCATGTATGGTCTTAAAAGAACTTCTAACTTGCTTACCCAATTGACATTCCTTACATACCAGATTATGAGGCTTCATAATCTTAGGTATATCTCTAATTGCCTTAGTTGAACTGATCTTAACAATACAATTAAAATTAACATGACACAACCTCTTATGTCATAGACAACTCTCATCAATATGAGCAATCAAATATGTATTATTACCAATGTTCAAATGAAAGATATTACTTCATGTCTGAATACTAGTTGCAATCTCCAAACTAGTCTTGTTAATGATTTTGCATTTTCTATTTTTAAACTAAAGTTGAAAACCCTTATCAACCAATTGACCAACACTCACAAGATTATGCTTTAAACCTTCTACACAGTAGCTATTATCACTTTTATTCTTGTCATCCAAAGAAATAATACCTCTACCTTTGATCATACATGCCTTGTCATCTCCAAATCTAACTTTACCACCATTGTATTCTTGCAGAGACAAAAATTTCCTTTTATCAACTATCATATGATGTGAGCATCCACTATCAATTCCCCATTCATCCTTATCTTCAACTTTTGCTGCCTGGGCCTTTTCTTCATTCTTGATAGCCAGTTCCGGTTCATATTCCTTCAAAGCATAGAACACCCGTTCCTTTCCATTTCTAGATCCACTAGTAGAGTCTTTTGTCAGTCCATCTCCAGAGTTATCAGTTACTCCTTCTGAAGAGGGGAAAATAGATTTGAAGGTCAAATGATCAAAACATAATGAATTAAACATGCAAAATGCTAAAATATCATTAAAAGACCATTTCACCTTGCTATTTTACCTTCTCCTTCAGATTGAGCTTGATGAAGTGAAGGCACCCCTTTATAATGCTCCACTTGATGTGCTCCTTTGATTGCTGGATGTGGATGGCTCTCCAATGTTGTGCACAAATGGAATGGATTTGAAAAATGATAAGAATGAGATGATCAACTTGCCAAGATGATTTCCTAGGCTCAAAAGGGTAGCATAAACTTACTGGATTTCAAGATGTTTTGAATGAAGGGATGGAGCCCTATTTTATAGGAAGAGGAGAGGAAAACGGATGGCTAGGATGAATTCGAGATGAAGGGCTAAGATTTGCTTGTTAGCTCACACAAGGTCCAAGAGAGGGTGTGGAGAAGAAGAAATATGCCTTAAAGGCATTTCGTATCTCCACACTCCACAAGATGCATTGGAGGAATTAAAAATCCTACAATAAAAGGATATCATGGGGATTGGAGGAATAAAAAGGAATTAAAAATTCCTTGGGAGAGGGGATGCCTAGAGGAATGTGTGATTTTGAAAATCTTACATTTGCCTAGGAAAAGAGCATTTAAAGCTAGTGGTTGGATGAAATGGACAAAGAGTTGACTTTGTGGCTAATCATGTTGATTAACCATTAACGACTCATTAGGAGGTTAGTTGGGATTAATATTTGTAGGAGAATTTGACTAGGAGAGAGAATGAGTGGAGGGAATAAAAAATTAGAAGAATAATATTAAGTGAGTTTAGGGAGTTTATAGAAGAATGAATTAAGAAGATGATTTGTAGGAATCATGTAGGTTAACTAATTAATTGAAATTAATTAGCTAAGAGGAAGATTTGTGAGGATTTGATTTTTTTAGAAGAATAAAGAAAAGGGATTGATTTATTAAATAAATCAATCATATGCTATAGTGACAATATTAATTATATTTAATTAATATTGAGAGGAATTTGAATTAACATAATTAATTAATTAATTATGCGAGGAATTAAAAATAATTAAAATAATTATTTTTAAGTGTCTACATTTTGCTCGTCTTTGAAGCGAGGTGTGATGACACATTGATTCAAAGAATAATCTTGTTTTGATGCTAATATTGGTTTGATAGGATGTCCCAACTCTTGATTGATAGATTATGGTATGGTGATGCCCCCTCGGGAGATCAATTGAGGTATTTGATCTTTGGAGTTTTACGAAATTGATATCCTGATAGATTTGATTTGATTCAATTGATAAGATCTAGATTCAGTCTGGTTCAAGAAGAATTCATCTTGTATAAGACAAAGATGATCAAAGTGTCTGGTTTTAGGAAGGATTCATCCTATATAGGACATGATTGATCACAATATCTAGTTTCAGGAAGGATTCATCCTGTACAAGACATAATTGGAGTGTCTGGTTTTAGGAAGGATACATCCTGTATAAGACATGACTGATCACAACATCTAGTTTCAGGAAGGATTCATCCTATATAAGACATGATCGGAGTGTCTGGTTTCAGGAAGGATACATCCTATATAAGACATGACTGATCACAACGTCTGGTTTCAGGAAGGATTCATCCTATATAAGATATGATTAGATCACAACATCTGGTTTCAGGAAGGATTCATCTTGTATAAGACATGATTGATCACAATGTATGGTTTCAGGAAGGATTCATCCTGTATAAGACATTATCAGAGTGTCTAGTTTCAGGAAGGATACATCCTGTATAAGACATGATTGATCACAACGTCTGGTTTCAGCAAGGATTCATCCTGTATAAGACATGATTAGATCACAACATCTAGTTTCAGGAAGGATTCATCCAGTATAAGACATGATTGATCACAACGTCTGGTTTCAGGAAGGATTCATCATGTAGAAGACATGATCAGAGCATCTGGTTTCAGGAAGGATTCATCCTTTAGAAGACATGATTCAGAATCAGAATTGATTATGTGAGGAAAAAATAGAGGAAGAAAAATTAGGGTGGAAGGATAGATGAGGAACAAATATGAAGCAGTTGTGAGGTATTTGGAAAGAAGAATATGAGATGCGAGACCGTAGAGGAAAATGGGGGCAATTGAGAACTCCATGGGATTATTGAGTTTAGGATTTGATGGAATGATGGTGAGATTTTGTGCACAACAAATGTGGAGAGACAACCTAGTTTGATGTTGCCCTGAGTGACTTGCACCATTGATTATAGAAATCAAGATGCCATGAGAGACGTAGGGCGTGGATTGACTTTGTAGACAAACGGGAATTTCTTGCACACAACAATGCAAGTGTTAAGAAACACTAATACAGAGTTGTGGGTTCGTGCAAGGAAACCCTCAAACACACTGATACCTCTTGTACATGAGAAGGTAAGTGTTGATAAACACTAGTACCAGGTCATTGATTTATACAAGAAGGATCCAAAACATGCCATACTATGAAATATGCCCCAGTATGCACCTATCATAACGTACCTAGATATGGAAGAACCCAGGTAGTCGTAAACAGTGGTAGTTGTAGGGAAAAGGATGCAAGCCTATATGAAAAGATCTAACAAAATCTAACAAGTCGCTTCCTTGTGACCACATGATACCTCTTGCCAAGAGTAGAACTAGGATGGACTTGGGATTGTTTCTCAAGACTTCTTGAAGCTTACACACAGAGGCATAAAATCTTAGTTTCAATGGGACATTCTTTCTTCATGACTCAGGCGAAGACTTCATCATCATACATATGTTTTATTGGGAGGTGGAAAAGAAGGAATTTTGTGCATGGGTGGGCTGGATGGCAGATGATTTGTAGTATTGACATGATAGACAGTGGATCCGATTATTTACCTTGGCATCTGCACAGAGGTTTTCACCAAGGTACTTGTCCATAGCGCCATCAAGTGGGTTTCACTAATTGATGAATTGTTTTTTTCTTTATTTTTATTTCTTTTTTATTTTTTTTGTGTCATAAGGTGCCTGTTTGCTAGGTTTTCACCAAAGTGACGATTTTTTCAGGATCTTTTTCTCATTTAAAAAAAAAAAATTTCTTGATTTTTTTGACAATTTAAGACTTTCTGAGGACTAAGCATAAAATCTTTTGAGGTGCATGATATTCATTGGATCATCCAAAGGATCGCCTTCAGAAGTAGCCAACTGATAAGCTCCTAATCCATATTTCGCTATGATTACATATGGTCCAAGCCAATTAGGCTCGAACTTGCCTTTCTTTTCTCTTTCTTGTAGATTTTTCTGATTCTCCATGGGGACAAGATCACCAACTTGGAATTCCTAGGTTCTGACTTTTTTATGATAACTCGTGCACATACGGTTTTGATATACCTGGAGATGATTCAAGGCCTTGAGGCGCCTTTCATCTAACAATTCTAGCTCTTGTAAGCGGGCAATTCTGTATTCTTCCTTTGGTAGGATGTTTTGCAGTGATACCCTTAGAGAGGGGATCTCGATCTCAAGGGGAAGGATGGCTTCAGAACCAAATACTAGGGAATAAGGAGTGGCACCTATGGGGGTGCGGATGGAGGTGCGGTAGGCCCACAATGTAGGATGGATTTGGAGGTGCCAATCACGGCCTACTTCATTGACTGTCTTTTTGAGGATTTTTATTAGGGTTTTATTAGAAGCCTCAGCTTGGCCATTGCCTTGGGGGTAATATGGAGTGGAGAAGCGATGTTGGATGTTGAATTTTTGGCAGAGTTCTTTGACATCCTGGTTCTTAAATTGTTTACCATTATCTGTGATGATAACTTTTGGGCTGCCATATTGGTAGATTAGGTAGTTCAGGATGAATTTGGATATTTGCTTGCCGGTGGTGAAAGTAAGAGGGATAGCCTCTACCCACTTGGTGAAGTATTCGGTGGTGGTGATAATGAATTTATGTCCATTGGAACCTAAAGGGTGGATTTTTTCAATGAGATCGAGCGCCCACTGCGAGAAGGACCATGGTGTAATGATTGGCTGCAATTCTTGTGACAGTGCATGAATCTTGTTGCCATGTTGCTAGCAACGGATGCATTTCTTCACATAATTGTATGCATCTTCTTCCATTTTAGGCCAATAGTATCCTGTTCTCAAAAGTTTTTTAGCCAATGTGAGTCCACTTGAGTGTGCCCCATAGATACCCTCGTGTACTTCACGTAATCCCCATTCTGCTTCTTGTTTATCTAAACACCTTAGGAGGGAACCATCAAAATGCCTTCTGAACAAGGTGTCTGCAAGGATGGTGTAACGGGCACATCGGTAGATGAAGGTTTGCTATTGGGTTTTGGTGAGGTGTGGGGGAATGGTGTTGTCTTTGAGGAAAGCAAAGGTTTCTTGGTACCAAGAGCACTCGGGACCAATGAGAACACACACCATTTTGGACTCTGGTAGGTCATATGCCAGTATAAACAATTGCTCGACCAAGAACTTGTACTTCTGACTGTGTGCTAGCATTTGAAGGAGGAAGCCAATGGTGGCCATTGCATCTACAGTCCTATTGTTTGTTCATGGGATTTGGTCAAACTTGACTGCCATAAAATGTTGCTTAAGATCTTCAACCATGGTACAGTAGGGAAGGAGTTTATCATCTTTTGTCTGGTATTCATCATTGAATTGTTTTAAGATGAGTTGGGAATCACCATAGACTTGTAATTCCTTTATTTTCTAGTGGATAGCCAAGTGTAAACCTATGATGAGGGCCTCGTATTCTGCTATGTTATTGGTACATGCAAAGACTATCTTGTATGATTTGTGGATGCCATCTCCTTGAGGTGTGACCAATAATATTCCTACCCCCGATCCATTTTGAGTGTAGGAGCCATCAAAATACAATTTCCATGTGGAGGATGTGGTAACAGTCATAATGAACTCATCTGGTAATTCTGTGAGAAGAGGATGGTCGCTTGGAAGTGGAGCTTTAGCCAACTGATCTGCAATGACTTTTCCTTTGATTGCCTTTCTATCCACATATTCAATGTCAAACTCGCTTAAGGGCATGACCCATTTAGCAGTTCTACTAGTGAGAGCAGCTTTGGACAAGAGATATTTAAGTGGATCAATTTTAGCAATTAATTTTGTCTTATTATTTAGCATATAGTGTCATAGTTTCTGTGTGCTGAACACTAATGCCAAACATGCTCTTTCAATGGGGGTGTAATTGAGTTCATATCCTACCAATGTCCGACTAATGTAGTAAATGGCGTGTTCCTTCCCTTGATCATCTGTTTGTGCCAATAATGCCCCCAATGCTACTACAGTAGCACATATATACAAAATAAGGGGTTTTCCAGGAGCAGGAGGCATCAATACAAGAGGTGATGCTAGATATTCCTTTAATTTATCAAAGGCCTTTTGACATAGGCAATCCCATTTAAATTTTGTGTCTTCACGCAATAGGTGTGCAAATAGATGGCACTTGTCTACTAGCTGTGAAATGAAATTCCTGACAGACTGGAGTTTTCCCTGGAGACTGCGTAGTTGTCTGATAATTTTTGGCAGAGGAATTTCCATAATAGCTTTTACCTTTGTGGGATCAACCTCGATGCCTCTACGGGAAATAATGAATCCCAGTAGTTTTCCCAATGTGATGCCAAACACACACTTTTTGGGATTTAGGCGCAGCTTGTATTTTTCCAATCTTTCGAAGATCTGTTTTAGAATGGGGATGTGTTCTTGTGTTGTCATGGATTTCCCTAGCAGATCATCCACGTAGTCCTCCATAATTTTGTGCAAGAGGTCATGAAAAATTGTTGTCATTGCTCATTGATACGTAGCTCCAGCATTTTTAAGGCCAAAAGGCATGACCCGGTAATAGAAGGTACCCCATGGTGTTGTGAATACAGTTTTATGCTGATCCTAATCTGCTATCCTAATTTGGTTGTATCCAGAAAAACCATCCATTAGCGATAACATTTCATGTCCTGCTGTAAGATCCACAATCATGTCTATATTGGGGAGCAGGAAATCATCTTTAGGATAACCTATATTTAGATCTCAGAAATCTATGCAGATGCGGATGCCCCCAGCAGGTTTGCTGATAGGTACAATGTTGGAGACCCATTCAGCATAATCTATTGGTTTGATAAATTCTATGTCTAACAACTTTTGGAGTTCTGCCTTGACTAGGAGTGCAATATGTGGGTGCATTTTGCGCAATTTTTGTTTATAGGTTTTGCATCTGAGCGAACGGCGAGATTGTGACCACCAAGGCAGGGTCCAACCCTAGCATATCGGAATAGGACCATGCAAAATTGATTTTTACCTCTATAAGGAAGTTGATGAAGTCTTGTTTCTCAATTTCTGTGAGGGATTTGGCAATGAGCAGATTTTTCAGAATGACTTCAGTGCCCATGTTGATGTTGTCTGTTTCTTCTATTAACAAATTTGATTTGTCCTGTGAAAGGTAACCAATGGTAGGGAGGTAAAATCCCTCATCATCAAGTGCCTTTTCCAGATTTTCACTTTCAGATACGCCCTTTGTTTTTATTTCTTGTTCATCCAAAGCCGCCTCAAGGAGGTTTTCACCTAGGGAATCATATCTTTTTCTTTTATTATCTTTTCTTTGGGTAAGGGCATTGACTTGACTACCAAAGTATCCCTTTTCATGTAGTTGAATACCCTCGATTCTGCTACAATCTTCCATATTTTGCATTGTTAGGAGAGCAATGAGAGCATTATCGTTGGTGCAGATATCTAAAGTGGGTTTGTCTCATTGGCCCTAGTCAATGAGTTCAAGATGGACAAGATGTAGCTCATGTGAAGTGGGAGGGGTTACGGGGGTGATGGTATTGATGTAAGCATCCAAGAAGATATCTTTCTAATATTCATAAAGCATTTCATGGAATTCCTCTTCGTCAGCACTTTCGATATCCGAAGAAGGACTAGAAGTGGCACCAGCGATAGTAATCTTAGGCATTGGGGTGTACCCCAAGCCTCTGTTGTATCTATAGGAGATAGGATTTATGGGTGTTTTTCTTCCTTTCTCCTCTTGTCTTAGGCCATGTCCTTTGTAACCCATTTTTTTGACTATGGCAGATGCTTTTGGGTACATTTCTTTGGATATTCTTGTTGGATCTTCATCTTCTTCTCGATACAACCATGAAGAGATATCTGCTTTGAGGTTCTCGTTATCAAGTGGGCCCCATTGCTGGAAGGTGGTGTTTTGGCATTGCATGATTGGTTTTGGGTCCTTTTTTATCTCTTTTGGTTTGCCAAATAACTTAGGAGAGAGAGGGAGGTTGCCTATTAATAAGACATCCTTGAATTTGTATTCTCCATAGCCATTGTCCAAGATCTTGATTTGATTATCTGGTTGGGATGATGTGGAGGCAACATTTGATGTGTTAGATGGAGGCGTTGGTGAGGGTCTATTTAGTGGGCAATGATACAAATGCTTCCCCTCTAATAGTTTGCAATATTGAAAAGGTTGGGGATCACCTTTGACAGTGATCACTCTTTCATTATAGGAGAATTTGATGTATTGGTGATAGGTGGAGGGTACAACCTACAAGGAATGAATCCATGGCCTCCCAAGGAGAATGTTGTAGGGAAGATCAAGATCTAGTACTTGACAAGGGGTTTCAATTATAATGGGGCCCACTTGAAGAGGTAAGGTGACCACGCCCTTTGAAATTCTTTCTGCATCATCATATACCTTTATTATGATCCTTCTTGATGTATCTATCAGATCCTCAGAAAGTCCCAATTGTTTTATTTATTTATATGTACATAGATTAAGCTCGGATCCACCGTCTATTAGGATACGTTTGACCTTGTGCTTGTAGATAAGAGCTTCGATGTGCAAAGGTTTGTTATGGTCTTCATTTGCGGGAGCATCTTTGGAGTTAAATATAATGTGCTGCTGAGAAGCAAGGTTTCCAATGAGGGCTTGGAATTGGGTGGGGTTGATGTTATCTGGAACGTGTGATTGGAGAAGGGCTTGTTCCAAAATTTCTTTATGGACCGGGGAGGTCTTGAGAAGTTCCAAAATGGAGATCTGCGCGGGTGTCTTCCCAAGTTGATCAAGCAGGTCATATCGGCGGGTGGAAGACATGGGTGGGGGGTTTGGTGGGGGAGGAACTCCTTGGATGGTGACTCTTCCTCAGCATGTAGTTGCATTGCAGTCATTCTAGAAATGGGAGGTGGAAGGTGTGGCGCCTTGAATGACTATCCGAGCAAGATTTGGTCTGCTTTGGGAAGAAGGACGATTGACTCCTTGGATGGTAATGACATTGACATTATTGTTTGCAGGTTCAATGCAACATACCAAAAAATCAAAACCGGTTACGTGATTAGCGTAGTCATAACCCATTGCGTTAGATGATGAGCCTTTTCCTTTATCATGCTTCGGGAAGGGTTCCTGGTACATTTTGAGTTTGTCATTGTTATTACCAAGTTTTGCATTTGCTACTTCAATCTCACCTCTATCAATGAGATCTTGTATATAGATCTTCAGTTTCATACACTTTCGTGTTTCATGTCCCTTGATACGATGGTATTCACAATACTCATTTTCATTATACCATCTTAGTTTAGGTTGATTGGGCTCAAATGGGTGACTGATTGGGAAAACCACTACACCTGCTTGGACAAGCTTTTGAAACACCTCTTCAATAGGCTCAGCCAAAGGAGTAAAATCTCTTGGAGTCATGTTATTTGATCGGGGTGGTCGTCCCTAGATTGAGACATTGTTGTGAGGTTTTTTGGATTGATTTGGATTGTCTTGATTAATGAATTAATGATTATTGGTGGTGGATTTTGGGGGAGCGGCCACGGTTTGGACCCGCTTTGCATTAGTTACGCCATCATTGACCACATTTTTGTTTTTGGACCAGAATTTTGGCTTGTCGTTATAATAAGAGGAAGAACTTTGTGTTGATTTCTAGTAATGTTTCAAGGTTCCTTCCTCCAACAAGACATGTTCGAGGGCGAGGCCCTTATCTATCAATTTTTGGAAGGATTTGATACATTGAGATATTAAAGGTCTTGAAAGTTTAGGCACCAAGTTCTTTTGGAGTAGCTCAATTTGATGTTGTTTTGGCATTTCCCACTGGAATTTCTTGATAAGATGTTGCCATCTTTGTAGGAAATTGGCGAAGGTTTCTTCAGGCCTTTGTTTTGTATTACATAAGTCCATCATAGATACATCATTACCTATGTTGTATGCATAGTGGGCCACAAATTTTTCTACCAAGTCTGGAAAAGAGACAATGGAACCTTGCGGTAAAGATGAGAACCATGCCAAGGCATCTCCCATGAGACTTTTGGGAAAGAGTCTGCGAAGATAAAGGTCACTATAGGAGACTTCTTGGCATAAGATGTGGAATTATTGGACATGGTCGTCGAGATCTCCTTTGCCTTCATACTTGGTGAATTTAGGGATCTCAAATCCCGGGGGATATGGTGCAACTGATATAGAAGGGTCATAAGGACAAGGGCAGAACTCTTCGAACAAGTAAGTTTTCCTTTTATTAGTCCTTTGTTGTCCTTGATGATCTCTTCATGTCTTGAATTTCCTTGATGAGGTCTTGTTGTGGACTTTGATATTGATGAATTGCATTTGCCCCAAGAATTGGATGAACCAAAGAAGGTGCACCACCACCACTATATTGATATGGTGAGGAGGTGGGAACATGGGATGTGATGATCGATGTTGTTGGGGTTTGAGGGATAGTTGGTTGCAGTCCACCAACTATTGTGACGGGATTGAATACGGCCTGGGTAAAATTTGCGACATTGTTGGGAGGAAGGGAAGTTTTTGGAATAGAAATTTGTGGTTGAATAGAAGGAGGTGGTATAGAAGTTTGTTGGAGAATTGATAAGATCGGATTTGATACTGGCATGGATGGTAAGGAGGAAGAAGGTGGGATGGAGACCACGATGGGAGGTACCACGGGTGGCATTGATTGATCCTAGATGATTGATGGGGCTACAATTGATTGAGTTTGAATAGTAGGTGCAACAATTTGTGTGGGAGCGAGGTCTCCTTGTGGTTGTTGGGTGAGAGCGGATGTATTAAATTCAGGCGGAAGTTGAGCTCCATGTTCAAGGAGAGTTTTTCAGAAGTGTAGTAGGATTGTGTTTAATAAACTTTTCCATCATCTCTTGGTTATAAGAATCCGCTAGGAAAGTTTTCACTTCCAGACAAAGTTCATCTTGGTTAACCATGTCAAGATTTTGACTTTGATCTTGATCGCTAGGCTGCCCACTTTGTGTATGATCTTACGTGGGATCTTCATATAGGACACCAATGTCTGACATGCCATATTGTTGTTCAGCCATCTTTTTCTTTTGGGATCGAGTTGTGACCATACACGATATTTGTGATGAAAAGACTTGGGAAAAATGTGATGAAAGGACTTAAGAAATTTGTGATGAAAGGATTTGATAAATTTGTGATATAAGGATTTGAGAAATTTTAGGATGAAAGGAGTTAAGAAATTTCTGATGAAAGGATTTAAGAAATTTGAGGATGAAAAGCCTTGAGAAATTTGTGATGAAAGGATTTGAGAAATTTCAAGATAAAAAGACTTGAGAAATTTGTGATGAAAGGATTTAAAACATTTGTGATGAAAGGACTTGAGAAATTTGTGATAAAAGGATTTGAGAAATTTCAGGATGAAAAGACTTGAGAAACTTGCGATGAAAGGATTTAAGAAATTTGTGATGAAAGGACTTGAGAAATTTGTGATGAAAGGATTTAAGAAAATTGAGGATGAAAGGATTTAAGAAATTTGAGGAGGATTGATGAAGAAGGTATGGTAGTAATGGTTTAGAAGAAACTTGATAACTAGGTTGTCTTTGGTATGAACATGAAGGATCGATTTGAATGGCAAGTTGTATGAAGGGATATGACCACCCTGATTTGGATGATAATAGGTGTTTCAAAGGACAGACTTGAATGTTGATGTAAAGGATAAACTCTTAGCTTCTCTCTTGGGCTTATGAAAAATGGGACGGACAGAGTTTTGACGCAATTTTGGACTTTGTGTGGGTAATGACTTGGACAAATGTTTGTGTCTTGACAGATGTTTTTGCAAAGTGTTTGGGGATAGTGATGTGTTTTTAGTCTACTCTTGGCAAGTATGTATCAAACAAAGAAAACACAGAGATCAAATGCATATTATATCAAAGACAGTCATGCTCATATACAACATTCTTAAGGTTGGCAAGGACAATAGTCATTGAATCCCAATTGGTTTCCCATCTACACTTACCCAGAGCAGACACTTAGATGCTTGACCCCACTGGCTCCCCTCCACGGAACTCACTTCTCGGGAAAACCAAGCATCAATTCCCATGAAAAATCCTCATGGCGAACTTTGTGTCTCTACTAAGGGCCGTAAGAATATGGGTCGCTTCAGAGGTCCGACCTCCTACACCAATGACTAGAAGGTTTTTCGGCCACTATGAACAAGGTGTTTAGTAAGTCTTCCCGCTAGGAGCTATCCTTCAAAGTTGTGCAAACACAATTGAGGCCTATAGCCCAACGAAGCACCAAGAACTTAGTAGTCACGCAAGCGTGATTGAGATCTCTAGGATCCTACTAAGCACCCAATGTGAGAGTGAACTCTCATATAGCCCCAACCATTAACCCTTTCATAGTCAATGGCCTATTTATTATAGTGAGTTGGGAACCCTAGGTCTGGGTGTACTCACTTGGGTTGTTCCCCTCTTACCTTCTCAAAGAGAAAGTTGGGAGGGCAGGCCCGCTAGAGGTAAACACACAATCAAACAAGAAAAGGTTGGAGGGTCTGGATTTTTGATCATCTAGTAAGATGAGAGCATACTTTCCTACCTTTACGCTTTTCTTATAGACACATAAGAAAATGGTTCATTCCATTTTAATTAATATCTAGGTGCCTAATTTAAATAAATGCACAATATTTGGTTGAATCAGCTAGGCAACCGACAAAACCGCTTGATTAGTAGTTTGAAAAATGGAGTCTTCAAAAAGCGTCCTGCAAAACAACTTGATTAGTAGTTTGGAAAAATAGAGTCTTCAACAAGTGTCCTGCAAAACAACTTGATTAGTAGTTTAGAAAAATAGAGTCTTCAACAAGCGTCTTGCAAAAAACAACAAAATGACAAAAATATTAATTTATTTTTATTTTTTGGGAATGAATAGAAAAACATGAATAAAAACTTTTTTACTAATGACAAATGTGGATTTGAAGAAAGCTTTTATGGGTAAATGGGGTTTGACAAGGTTTTTGCCGCTTTCCAAAGGATAGGCAAGCGAAAAATGGGGATTTTGGATGAGAGATGAAGGAATGGGAAAATTTGTCCAAGAGGGACAAAGAAGCAAAAGTTGGAGATGGATAATATGAGAAAAATTTGGAGGTGATTGGATAAAAGGGGAAGGAGTTATGACAAACCCTAAAAATAGAGAAATATGGGATTTTGGGCTTCAAAAAGTGGATTTTTGGGATAAGGCCTCCAAGGAAGGAAATGTGGAAAATGGCAATGCGGAGAATCTGGTGAAGTTTGGAGGAAAATGGAGTCGAGATAAAGAAGATATGGCAAAAAAATAGAAATTTTTTTACTTTTAAACAGAGCAAAAAGAAACCCTAGATTTAACAGAGCAGAAACCCTAAATTTAACAGAATAACAAAAAATGTCAAAGGTATGGATTTCTGATTGTCTAGATAGACAAAAGCATAATCTCCTACTTTCACACTTTCCTGTGGTCAGACAGATTATATTTAAACAAAGCAGATAACAGGATATTAAAAAAAAAAAGAAATGCAGACTACTGTTAGCGCCTAAAAATTTCAGATAGATTAACAGAGCAGACAGTAGCACTAAACAGATAGAAAAGTGTCAAAGGTCTAGATTTCTGATTGTCTAGATAGACAAGAGCATACTCTCCTATTTTCACACTTTCCTGCTGTCAGACAGATTATATTTAAACAAAGTAGATAACAGGAAATGAAAAAAAAAAAGAAATGCAAACTATAGTTAGTGCCTAAAAATTTCAGACAAATTAACAAAGCAGACACTAGAACTAAATAGATAGAAAAATGTCAAAGGTCCAGATTTCTGAAGGTCAAATGAAGAGGTCCCACTGGGCGTGCCAAAATGAAGAGGGGAAAATAGATTTGAAGGTCAAATGATCAAAACATAACAAAATAAACATGCAGAATGCTAAAATATCATTAAAAGACCATTTCAACTTGCTATTTTACCTTCTCCTTCAGATTGAGCTTGATGAAGTGAAGGCGCCCCTTGATAATGCTCCACTTGATGTGCTCCTTTGATTGCTAGATGTGGATGGCTCTCCAATGTTGTGCACAAATGGAATGGATTTGAAAAATGATAAGAATGAGATGATCAACTTGCCAAGATGATTTCCTAGGCTCAAAAGGGCAGCATAAACTTACTACATTTCAAGATGTTTTGAATGAAGGGATGGAGCCCTATTTTATAGGAAGAGGAGACGAAAACGGATGGCTAGGATGAATTTGAGATGAAGGGCTAAGATTTACTTGTGAGCTCACACAAGGTCCAAAAGAGGGTGTGGAGACCAAGAAATATGCCTTAAAGGCATTTCGTATCTCCACACTCCACAAGATGCATTGGAGGAATTAAAAATCCTCCAATAAAAGGATATCATTGGGATTGGAGGAATAAAAAGGAATTAAAAATTCCTTGGGAGAGGGGATGCCTAGAGGAATGTGTGATTTTGAAAATCTTACATTCACCTAGGAAAAGAGCATTTAAAGCTAGTGGCTGGATGAAAAGGACAAAGAGTTGACTTTGTGGCTAATCATGCTGATTAACCATTAACGACTCATTAAAAGGGGGATTAGAGGAAATGTTAGGTGGGATTAATATTTGTAGGAGAATTTGACTAGGAGAGAGAATGAGTGGAGGGAATAAAAAAGTAGAAGAATAATATTAAGTGAGTTTAGGGAGTTTCTAGAAGAATGAATTAAGAAGATGATTTGTAGGAATCATGTAGGTTAACTAATTAATTGAAATTAATTAGCTAAGAGGAAGATTTGTGAAGATTTGATTTTTTTAGAAGAATAAAGAAAAGGGATCGATTTATTAAATAAATCAATCATATGCTATAGTGACAATATTAATTATATTTAATTAATATTGAGAGGAATTTGAATTAACATAATTAATTAATTAATTATGCGAGGAATTAAAAATAATTAAAATAATTATTTTTTAGTGTCTACACCTTCCTCATCTTTTATGTAGCATTGTTTTCTTTCCTTGAATCTATATCTATTCTAGTTAGGCTTAATAGATTTCTTAGCTCTTTCCTGAAACCTTGCATTCCTTTCAGGACATCTAGATGCAAAATGACCAATCTTATTACATGCAAAACATTTAAAAGGTGCTTTTCCTTCATACTTAAATCCAGTTGGTCCTTTAGGTATTCTTCTAGCAAATAAGGCTTCAATTTTCTCAAGTTCTTCATCCTCTTTCCTCATGTCGTCCAATTCTTTTGCATAGATGGCTTTCTAGTCACTTTTGCTAGTAGATGTTGATGATCATGCATGAAAAGAACGTTCAGACATTATAGTTCCAGAAGATCCAATTTCTTCAAGCTCAAAAGCAGATAATTTCACAATCAAAATGTCTCTATTAACTGAGGTGTTTGTCATTGTTCTTAACTCATTAATTGCAGTTTCCTTCATCTTGTAAGCCGATGGAAGGGCTCTCAATACTTTGGAAACTATTTCATCTTCACTTAGAAATCCTCGACAACATTGAATTCCCATTACAATCTCATTTACTCTTTCCATAAACACAACAATTCTTTAATTATCTTCCATTTTCAAGTTTTCATATCTTAACTGGTAACTGTCAAGTTTAGCAATTTCTATAATAGGGTCACCTTCATTCAGAGTTTGCAATTTGTTTGACATAAAACTTAGTCAATGATTTGTTAGTCAATCCCATGATTTGCTGATCAGTAAGTACACACAAGAGGGCTTCTCTAGCTCTACAATCATTTTCAGTATTCTTATCCAGGTTTGCAGGAGCAGGATTGCTAGATTGCAGATCATAAGGTGTAAATCCTTTTTCAGTGATCTCCCAAATATCCTTACCAAGACATATAAGATGAGTCTCGATTTGAATTTTCTACATCCCATAATTTCTTCAATCAAGCTTAGGGATTTCTCCTCTAAAAATAGTTGCCGGTTGATTAGAAGTGTTAGTTTCCATAGGATCTACCTCAAGCAGTTAAGCTTCTGCAAAAGAGGACCAAAGATTTGATACCAATTTTTAGGATAACCAATGAAAAACTAAGAGGGGGGAGTGAATAAGTTGTTAACAAATTATAACTTTTAATCCACAATACAACCTTAAACAAATCAAGTACAGGTAAAGCACATACAAATGTCGGTAGGAAGAGATACCGGTAAACAATACAACCTAACAATTAACCAAATAATCAATAAAAAGCAACCATACCACATAACACCATGATTGCTATGTGGAAAACTCGGAAAGGGAAAAACTATGGTGGGAGGCCTACCCATAGTCAGATGATACTTCTGCAGAAAGTATGTGTTACAATGAAGGGCCTGCACTTGCAGGAAGGCACACTTCCTAGAGTGTACTGCTCATTTTAAAAGAGTCTCATTGAATACAAAGAGGCTACAACCATCTCAAGATAAATAGACAACAATCCAATAGAGTGAACTGCTAGAAATAGCATTTACCATGCTTGATTATAGTCCCGGTTAAGCTCAATGTTAGAGGACTAGATCCTCTTTTGAATCCAATTCGATCACCAATGATCAACCAACTCCTCTGCCTGAATGATATTACAATATTCACACATTACATTCCCTGACCATGACCTTTCCAACAACCATGATACTTTACAAAGATTTTATACATCTTATTTATACAAACCCTAAGGCCTAAACCAATTAGGTCAGCCACCTAAAGATATTACAATAAGATCATTGTGTGATTCCATATTACAATGACATGTCATGTCGGCTTAAAACCAAAACAATAATAACAAATCCATAAATCATCTCAATACATTGCACTAATGTGTAGAGTACATATTAGCATGATACCGATCTATAACCTAGATAGGTACCAGACCTATTATAGGTCGACCATGCCAAAGCAATATCTATAAATAGTTAAAGCATGATCAAATAACATCTTTAGCATCCTGAAATCCATGAAGAAGCTACACCAACACCAACTATGCATCTTGTCATGATTCCTTAATGAAAGCTCTGTCGGTAAAGCCTTAAACCAGTGCCGGTAAGGGTTTACCAGAGTGTATGATAGCATTCGATTACAAAGACAATACCAACTAACCAAAACATGCTCATGGAGCATATAACACATGAAATCAAATATACTTCAATGATCCAAACATGCTGGAAGTGTCCAACAGACAGTCTCTACTTCCGGTAACACTAGATCTTCTAATGGTAACCAAAACTTGTATGTTAGTAACCAACCACAACAGCTAGTGTTGACATCAATGACAAAACATCAATGCAACACATAATCAATTCATCCATAATGCCAACATGTCATATAATGATGAGCAACATAATAGCCATTAATGTTATTTAAAGACATGATAGATTGAATGACGTATTTCAATATGACATGTTAAATTCTCTACTATAAGTGAGATTAAAAACATATATAAGATGATGAATGTTAAAAAGGCTTAAGAAAGAGAGAATTTTATAGCAGAAGAATAGGCCACTAAGTCATACCTTTCTTGCACACAAGAAAAATTAGGAGAGGGATAAGTGTAATTCATTAGAGCATTATTCGTAGAAGAAGGGATTTTAGAATGAGTAGAAGCTAAAGTCTCATAAGTGGGATTAGAAATTTCTTGATGATATTCATAAAGAGATTTGTTCATCATCAAGATTTCCTTATGAGGGGGATGAGTGTTGAAAGAAGTAGAATATGATTTAATTGAGGTGAGGTCATCATCACTACTAAATACAGCATTCACATTAAGAGATGGTATTTTAGATGCTTTGGTGGGCTTAGAGGGATTATACCCAAGTCCAAATGAAGCTTCATGTGTGTTATATTCTAAAGGAACTTTAATTCCTTGTTCATTTGTGCCACAACCATTTCCATTATAGCCACTCTTAGCTAAAATGTTAAAAAAAGGACCATAAAGGGATGCCAAATCAGAAAGAGATATTTGCGCCTCATAGGTCTCAGTGCTATATGAACTAGAGGAAGGATTTGAAGAATTTTTTGAATTTTAAGCAGCCACAAAGTTGTTACTTAGTTGTTTACATAAAGTGGGTTGCTCTTTAGGTTCCTCCTTATATTTCTCCTTCTCAAACTTAGATTCTTTCTGAGATACTCTATACTCTCTTATAAAAGTAGGGTTAAAGTCTAGAGATGCCCGGTCATCATCTGAGAGTACTCCTTCGGGAGAAAAAATATATTTGGGAGGAGATTCCAATTGAGTAGAAGAATTGGGAGTACTAGAAGGAACAAGATCATTAAAGGAAATAGATGTATTTGAAGAAGTAGGAGGATTAGGAGAAGAATGGGAAGTAGTTGAATAAGGAGATCTAGCATTTAATGGAGCTTGGAGATTGTTATTATCTAACAAGGTGTATGTCTCATTGTCATAAATGAACTTAAATTGCCTATTCAAAGTTGAGGGGACATCTTGCATGCTATGAATCCACGGTCTCCCTTATAGAAGTTTATATGTCAAATTACCACTCATGACATGAATAGGTGTAGATAAAGTAACAGGACCTACCTTATCAGGAAAGGTTATGATACCTAAAGATTATTTAGCAACATTATCAAAGCCTCAAATAGGAATAGAAGCAGGTTCAATGAGAGAATGATCCACATTAATCTTATCCAATAAATCTGTACTGCAAACATTAAGGCCAGATCCATTGTCCACAAGGGTTCATCTTATAGCATTATTGTTTATAATAACCACAATCATACGAGGATCATATTGGTGTTGGATTTCATGAGAAGGTAACTGATCTTGTGTCAATTCAATTTGAGCTTTGGGTTTGTTTATAGGACGTGTCAATTTAATTTGAGCTTTGGGCTTGTTTGTAGGATCAGTCAAACAAGACATGTGTGTAGGGGAAAAAGTGAGACTATTTATGGAAACCCTAATCCCACTCTCATACACACTCATGGAATACAAAAGAGTTTAGGGAGGTAACGCGCATTGCCTACTTCTTATGAGAAAGAGAGAGTCATGGATTACCTCTTAGGTTTTCTATTCCTTTGCTATAAATGAGAGAGGAATGATGCAAAATGCAATCTAACCTAAAATACAAGTAAGCACGTAAACCCTGATCTGAGAATTCAGATCAAAGAACAACTGTTACACTGCTAAAAAGTATAGATCAGAAGGTAAAATTATGCTCAGAACCAAACCTGTACCTGAAGTTGAAAAAGAGGGTTTGGGGTGGCTATATAGGGTTTTGCTTTAGTCAAACCATTGTGTTGGTGATTTCCACCTCCACAAATAGCCAATAATATACGAAAAATGTGTGTGTAAGAACCTTGTGTGTGTGCAAGATCCTAGGATGAAAGCAAACAATCTAGAGCAACCCTAAAGAGTAAACCCTAATTGCTTATAATTAACAAAGTAAATTCTCTAAATTCACAATGCAAAGTGATATAATGCATGAATTTGAATCAAAATGAATCTTATGCAAAGACATGAAAATAACATGAAACCATACCCAACCCCAAGGGAGAGGTACAAGCCAATCGTTAGTTGGTGATCTCTTATTGTGCTTCTACATTTTCAAAAGATCCCAATTGATAAAATGATGCTTGATGAATTTTTTATGGGTGAATGTTGAATGTTGTTGAACACTTCAAAGATCTAATCTTTTTTTGCAAAGAAGGCTCTAATGCTCCAAAAAACCTGCCCTTAGATTCTTAGAAGAAGACCACTTCAAATGAAGAAAGAGAGCTCTTAAGTATGAAACCCTAGATCTTAATTTTATGTTTAGGCCAACCTAGGATTTGAATTTCCCGCTGATGTTTTGGGGTTAAGCATTATTATATCATAGGATTGTGGTCCCAAAATTTTGGCGAAAAAGCCGCGGACCATGTGCATTCCCGCCACAGTCTGACCAAATTTTCACCAAATTTTTGGGTCCATTAGATATGATGATATTAGAGTGCATTGCAAAGTTACAACTGATTTCAAGATGTTTTGATATGCGAAATCGGACCTACATAGTCAAAATAAGACAATTAGAGTTTATGATTAAATGATTCATTGGAGGAATAAGATGAAAAGCGGCATGCTTCGGGTAAAGGACCCAGCTTTATAATATGTAAAGTTATGAAACATGACCTTAGATTTAATTAAACTAATTAATTAAATGCTTAAAGAGGAATTAGAAATGCAAGATGCAAGACACACTAAGGCGGGTGCTAACTTAAGTATGAAATTGTACCACCGTAGCAAGGATTTACAATTTATGACACTATACTTAGCCCCCACTTTAGCGGTCATATGACACTATGTGCATATGCAACCTAAAGTACAAAAAAGTAAACATCATTTGAAAAAGGATATATCCATAAGTTGTGGGACGAATCCCCCGACGGTATGTGCAGTACAGAGTTCAGAACCTCACCCTACAAAACCACAAGTTAGATCACAAAATCACCTAATGCTTACTAAGGAAGGTGATGAAAATCACAAGTAGCTATATGCCCCCCCTGTTTCGACTTGCTTATTAGTGAGGTGAAACAAGGTATCATGTTTTCCACAATGAATTGTGATAAATATTTTGATGAAGGAAGTTCACAACATGGCTTGATTTCTACTGAACGCATGTTATCAAACTAATTTGGAGTGAGAGGGAAAACTCATGATTCTAACACCACCAATAGTTTGAGAGTCCAAGCTTCCTAGCTCAAGGTATGATAGATTGAAGAAAAAGTGCAGAAATTAGGGTTTTAACTTAAAAACATAAAGTGAAAAAGTGCATGACACATACATATGAAAGTGACACCTTCATTTGTCACTTTCTAACTTTTTGGCACTATTCACTAGAGCCCACATATTAGCCATCATGCCTCGATGCCGATGTGAACAACCTACATGAATGGAGATCATATGCTAGTCCCTACTCATTAGCCAACCACTCGAAGAGGAGAGTTGACCTTCCATTGACTCCATTTGACATTTTCATGCTTTCATAGTTCTTAGGAATAATGATGTCATCACCAAGTCTGAGCCTAGGCCCTTTCTTCGAAAACCTAGGGATCTTAAGGCACCCTGGTCCACCTAGGGTGCCATAGTTTCAAGGGGACACGTTGGTCCTCCTATGACATCCTAGTCCCATCTAGGTGTCCTGGTCCCACTTGGGTGCTATGGTCCCAGCAGGGAGCCCTAGTCCACTCAGGGAACCCTGGTCTCTATTTGTGGTGACTAACGGTGACACGGGATCAGACGATGAATGTAAGAATTGATAGAATGATTGCATTGATTAGATGATAGTGATGATGATTGATTACTAATGATAGATTATCTTGCATTTTACAGGCATTGCCATACATCTGCGAGCATACCACCGGTCTCACCTTTCGAAGCCTTCAAGATAAGATCCCAAGGCTAACAATGGGAGAGAGGATTTTCTACATATAGTGGGCTTGTGTGATGCAATGACTATGTCACCCATCAGATTCCATTCTGCTATGCTGATGGCACTAATGGAGAGGTGGGATGTAGACACCTCAACATTTTCACTACCTATGGGGGAGATGATAGTCACCCTTGAGGATGTATACCGCATTATGCACCTTCCCATTAGGGGAGAGACCATGAGATATCGATCTAATTAGATAGAGGAGGATTATAGGAGAGAGCAGGTATATGTAATGGGGAGAGTGATATGCAGTGAGATGAGGGGTCGTATCATGGTCAGCTAGATTCTACACCCTATCAATGAGGTTCTATTAGTGAGGCGACTCATGATTGCAACCTTTGCATTAGCCATGTTCCTTAATGGGCATGACACACATATGGATGGAGGAATCATCTATGCTATTCGAGTGATGGAGAGACATAGGAGAGTTATACTCTTGGGGTCGGAGCATGCTTGCGCATCTCTATCATTACCTTGGGGAGTATGTGTTTGGATAGGGATGCAACCTGATGACATGCACGCTACTACAGGTGTGATATTTGAGCACATTACCTGCACTAGGCCTATTGGAGCCAACATAGAGCTACTCCTAGAGCAGCCGAGGGTATTTTCTTATCCTCTTACCCATGAGTGGCGATTTAGTGATCTCTTGTATTGAAGGTTGAGGTTAGATAGATTGAAAGCGGCCTGAGTGATATGGAGACCTTACCTCAGGATGTACATATGGGCAGGGATACACAGGTAGATGTTCAACATATAGAGGAAGTATCTACTAGAGGGGCGACACAACCACATAGTCATTCCCTTATACTTTGACTGTGTCTAGTTGTAGTTTAGGTTCAAGTAGTGTGTTCCTACTAATGTTCTTGTTTACATCAGACACTCACGTGTGATGCTGAGGTTAGGAGCCATTCCTAGGCCTACCAGTGATGAGATCAACATCATAGATTCAAATGGGTCTGATCAAGACATTGCGACAAACTATAGAGATGATTCCGGCACGCAATGACGACACATCGTATGGTGGGGAAGGGCATACCCTAGAGCCATCTTCCCAATAGACTTCCTTGGGGGGAACCCCAAACCATGGAGATAGACAGGAAATGGAGTGGGACCTGATACATCCAAGGAGGGCTCAAATGATCAGGTTGACTATAAAGGAGAGAAGGAGGCAGGCGGAGATAGAGATGATCCTAATACTAAAGAGGGAGATCAAGATGGATATAACGAGGATGACAAGGATGAGGACACGGAGGATGAGGATGAGGATGAGGATGAGGAGGATGAGGAGGAGTACAAGAATGAGGAGGAGGAGGAAATTGAGGAGGAGGATGAGTTAGATGTAGTTCCTCATCACTCTGGGGAGGATACCATAGCTCTAGATCCACCGAGTCTCCCACTATAGGTGAAGAAGGACCCTATAAGGGGTCCTGACCCTAGTACCCATCTGCCCACACTTATTTTACAAAGATAGTATGAGTGCGGAGAGCCTACCGGTTCCCAGTCTCAGGCGGTTGCTTTCCATGATCCCTACTGGCCGGAGGGAGATCCAGGTAAGCTGTCTTGTTATTGATTATCTAATGTATCTTACTTGTTTTAGATTTGATGATATAGAATTTTACTGATAAAAAATTTCTCTATCTTGCAACTACTATCTAGGAGTGGTGTTCTCTCATTCAGAATGTAGTGACAAACTTCATTGTGACTACGCACATTCCTAGTTCTTCACAGATATCGCACAGATCCTAGAGGAGTACAGGAGGACATGAGGACTTTTTCTCCCCTATACGGACAAAGATGGAGGTCCTACAAGAGAGATTACAATAGACAAAGCGTGACCTAGCAGCGTCACACACAGAGGCAACCACATACCATGGGATTATTATGGAGAGGGATTGCAGGAGATCCTCACAGAGTCACTCGCAGTCCATATCGTGATGCACCCCCATGGGGCCACCGCTACAACTAGATTAGGAGGGGGAATCTAGCCACCATCCTCTAGCTACTAGTCCTAGGGATAGGAGATGATCTTGATGTATTGATGTATATATGATGATACTCATGGATATGTTATTTTAATGCTTAAACAATATATGCATTGCTTAGACTAGAAGTAACATATTGAGTGATGAACATGTATGTCTAATTCAATTTCCATGTGATTGATTCCTCAATGCTTCATGATTAAATTGATACATGTGTGATTTAATTAAATAACTAAGTATTTAATGAAATGCTACTTTGAAGATGTAAAAGTAGAATGTATTAAGCCTGAGAACAATATGACTAATGTGATTTAAATAACTCCAATTAAACACAACATGATATAATTCTACTTAATACATAAGAAATTGTATAATATGCTAGCATATATGAAATATAAATCAATTACAATTTACATAAAAGAATCCAAGACAAACAATAAAGTAATGAAACATGCTTGTCAAGAATGAAGTAATGTAGACCAAATAAAATAACATCATTTAATCTTATAGACTTTAATGAAGACATGCTAACATATTGCCCAAATTTGAAGAACAAGATATAGAAAGAGAATGGAAAATAGACTAGAAAGAGGGAAAGAGAGAGAGAGAAAAAGAGAAATAGGGATAGTATCTACGAAGGTGCATAACATTTATGGGTTCCTTTAGAGGTGTACCTTCCACATCTGCTATCCTGTAAGCACCTGATCCATAGACCTCAACAACAATGTATGGTCCAAGCCAATTAGGGATAAATTTTCCTTTCTCCTCAAGTAAGGCATTCACGTTGCATTGATTCTTGTAAAGGACTAAATCCCCTACTAAGAAGGAACATTGAATAACCTTATCATTGTAGCTTTGTTGCAAAGTTTTATGATATGCTTGAATATGTTTGAGGGAATTTATATGCCATTCATCGATCATCTCAAGTTGTTGAAGTCTTTGCTCTCTATAGGAATCATCATCCACTATACCCCTAAGAGAGACTCTCAAAGAAGGAATATCTAACTCCAAAGGGATAATGGCATCAACACCATAAATGATATTATAAGGAGTACAACCCATAGCAACAGGTACACTCGTGCGATAATCCCACAAAGAATATGTTAATTGAGTATGCCAATCCTTACCATGATTTTTTATAGTCCTTCAAAGAATTTGTTCAATTATTCTATTAGAAGACTTAGCTTTGACCATTTGATTCAGGATAATATGGTGTAGAAAATTTATATTGAATATGATATTTCTCAAGAAACTTCTTCACATACTTATTTTTGAATGACATAATATTTTCCACAATAAATTGACAAATTACTTCAGCAGTAGTAGATCAAAGAGGTACTGCTTCCACCCATTTCGTAAAGTAATCAGTGGCAGTTATGATGAAAGTATGTCCTTGCGATGAAGGAGGAGATATTTTACCAACAAGATCAAAACCCCATGTAGAAAAGGGCCAAGATGCTACCTATGATCAAAGTTGTTGGACAAGGGCATGGATAAAATTTCTATGTTGCTAACACTGATGACATCTTTTAACAAATGCAAAGGAATCCTTTTCCATGGTTTGCCAATAATACCCCATTCGAAGCAATCTTTGAACTAAATATATACCCCCAAAGTGCCCCACACAAGCACCTGAATATGCTTCTTCTAGAGAAATAAGGACGTCAGCCTTGTTTAAGCATCAAATGAGAAGACTATTATAACCCCTCCTATAAAGAACCTTAGAAAGGATAATGTATCTAGCAGCCAATTTGCAAATCCTAGCCCTAGTATTCTTATCCACAGAGTCCGGAAAGGTACCATCACTCAAATATCTCATGATATGCAAGTACCATTCATCAGAATCTATAATGCAACAAAATGCCACATCACTAGGATTATTAGCAATAGCTAGGGTAGTGAGGTTGTGAATAGTGAATTTAAGGTCTACCAAGGAGTCCTCTAGAGACACACGAGATGCAACATATGCAATTGCATTAGCATGTTGATTATCATTTCGAGGAATGGGCTCCATGGTATAAGAATCGAATTTTGCAACAACAATATAGCTAGATCTCTATATTGTGATATAATCTGTCTTGCTTAGCTTCATAAACTCCTGTCACTTGTCTTATGATTAGTTGAGAATCTCCATAAATATATAGATGTTTCACACTCAATGCTAATGTTGCTTTAATTCCAGCTATAAGAGCCTCATATTCAGCAATGTTGTTGGTACATAAGAAATTAAGACGATATGATAAAGGAATAGGCTTCTTTTTTAGGAGAGATTAAGACCACCCCTACCCCCAATCCCATACGATACTTAGAGCCATCAAAGTACAATTCCCAAGTCTCATCAACCTCAGTGGAAAAAATGTATTCATTGGGAAAAGACTCTGGATTAGGTAGGGAGAAGGGTGAAGAAGCATCAACTAAGTGATCAGTCAACACTTGAAATTTTATTGCCTTTTGTGAGACAAACTTAAGGTCAAACTTTGTCAACATCATATAGCTAAGCATCTGGAAAGGTTAGTTTTGGAGAAAAGATGTTTAAGAGGATCAAATTTGATGATAACATGGATCTCAGCATTCAAGAGATAATGCCTCAACTTTTGGGTTGCAAAGAATAAAGCAAGGCACTATCTTTCTATTATAGAATATTCAACTTTGTAATCGAGTAAAGTGCGGCTTATGTACTAAACTGGACATTCTCTACCATCCTCATCACATTGTGCCAATAGGACTGCAAGAGCTTGAGGGTAAACAATGGTGTATAGAAGGAAAGGCTGAGTAGGATCAATAGGTTGAAGAATAGGAGGATTGGCCAAATAGGGTTTTAGGTCTTCAAATGCTTGACAACAATCCTCATTCCACTGGAAAGTGATATTATTTTTAAGCAATTGTGTGAAGGGAAAGGTACAATTGGCAAGTTGAGAAACGAACCTACGAATAACCTGGATCTTTCCTTTCAAACTTTTTAGTTGGGAGAAATTCTATCTTCTTCATATCCACCTCAACACCATGATGTGAAACTATGAATCCTAATAGTTTTCCACTATCCACTCAAGAAACACATTTTCAGGGATTCAAACACATGTTATAATTATAAATTCTCGCAAATATTTGACGAAGGATCTTAACATGATCTATACAAAGAACGGATTTGGCTAAGACATCATCAACACAATATTCAAAGGTTTTATGCATATATTCATGGAAGTTGAGATTCATAGTACACTGATAGGTTGCGCCTGCATTTTTCAATCCAAAAGGTATCATAATCCAACAAAACATACCCCAAGGGGTGGTAGAAGTAGTTTTATATTGATCATGAGGATTAATGAATATTTAATTATATCCTAAGAAACCATCCATAAAGGATAATAAAGTGTGACTAGCTACCGAATCCACTATCATATCGATATTCGGGAGAGGAAAGTCATCCTTTAAAGAGGCCTTTTTTAAATCATGAAAATCCGTACACATCCTAATCTTGTTTTTAGCTTTAGCCACAACCAAAATGTTTGAAATCCATGGGAAATAATCAATAGGACAAATGAATCCAGCATTCAATAGATTTTCAATTTCAGCTTTGACAAGTAATGTTAGTTTAGGGCGAATCTTTTGCTTCACAAGTTTAGCATCAAGAATTAGGACAATCTTATGAGTGAAAATAATAGGATCTATGCTAGACATGTTAGAATATATCCAAGAAAAGATCTCAGGGAATTCATGTAGCAACCCAACATACTGTGTTTTCTCTTCTTCATCAAGACATTTCCCTATCTTGATGACTTTATCTTCAACACAAGGATCCATCTTGATATCAATGGTGTCATTTATTAGGAGATTTCTTTTTTGAGGAGCATCTTTTAATTGAGGAAATTCTTTAACTATATCATTGTTATTTCTTTCTTTCCCAAAGTAAGCTTCCACATTTAGACAATAGGAAAAAATGCCATTATGGTGATAACGAGGAAGGCTGTCATAAACTCCCAATAATCTAGCTAAGGAATCATCGGTAGAAAAAACATCCAAAGCGAAGACATGAGAAGGGTCACAGTCAATATATTTTGGATATTTTAGTGAGAGAGAAGTGTAAATGACATTAATACTAATAGATGGTCTCTTAGATGCTTTAGTATGCTTGAAAGGATCATAACCAAGCCCAAATGTCATATCACGAAAGTTGTTTTCCAAGGGAACCTTAATCCCTTGTTCTTGAGTACCACATCCATTTCCATTATATCCACACCTAGCTAGGATGTGAAAACCAAGACCACAAAGGTTAGTAATTTCCAAAGAAGAAGGAGGATTTTCAAAAAGTAAAGGATCAAAATCCCCTAGACCAGAAACTAACGGAGATGAACTCTGAGAAGCTGCCACAAAGTTATTACTCAATGACCCAGATAAAGTAGATTGCTTTTTAGGTTCTTCTTCTTATTTCTTTTTTTCAACCTTAGGTTCTCTAGGGGGAATTTTGTATTCCCCTACAAAAGTACGATTGAAATCAAGCGATCGCCAATCATCTTCTACAAGAATCTTTTCAGGAGAGAAAGTGTTCTCAATCATAGAGTCAAGCTTAGAAGACTCTTCCTCAAGAACCTTAGGTCCACTTGAGGAAGCATTGGGAATCGATTCAGTTATAAGAAACACATTTGATGAAATAGTCACACTAATCAGAGTAGAAGCTTTAGAGAAATTATCTAAGATAGTTGGGGAAAAATTGATTGAAGATGATTTAGAACTTGATGTTTGTAAACAAGCCTAGAATCTTGTGACATAACAAGGTGTATGTTTTATTGTTGTGAATGAACTTGATTTGCCTATCCAATATAGAGGGAACAACTTGCATGCCATGAATCCAAGGTTTCCCTAGCAACAAGTTGTATGTCAACTCTCCAGACATGACATGGATAGGAGTAGGTAAAGTAATAGGACCTAGCTTAATAGGAAAGGTGATGATACCTAGTGAAGATTTATCAAAATTATCAAAGCCATGGATGGTGAGAGAATTGGGCTTAAAAAGAGATGTATCAATATTGATCTTATCCAACAAGCTACTTATACAAACATTAAGGCCATAACCATTGTCCACTAGTGTTCATCTTATCGCACTATCATTTATGACAACCATAATCATTAAGGGATCATATTATTGTTGAATTTCACTAGAGGGTAGCTCATCTCGTGTGAACACAATCTGAGCCTTAAGTGTTGTAATAGAGTGAATCAAGGATGCAATATTATTGGATGTAAATTTGGATGGGAAATTCAATATTTTCAAGGAATCTTGTAGCATTCCATGATGAGTCATGGAAGTTTGAAGAAAATCCCAAAGGGATATCTTGGTAGCAGTAGCTTTAAGTTGTTCGACAAGATCATATTCCTTACCAAGGGTTTGTGAAATGCGAGGTGCTTGAGGAAGAGTGGGTTGAGGATTAGGTAGAGGAGTCAGAACAACTAGAGGAGAGTTAGGTTGCCTATTGTTTCTCATGTTATAGGTATGGGAAACTGCATTATAACTCTCCTTAGCTAGTTGTCTAGCATAGCTATAAGGACTTTTAGTGGGATTTCTTCCTTAAACTATCATGATAGGATTGTTTGGAGTGCTAAAGGAATCATCACTATATCCACCTTGAACCATGAAAAGAGGTTGATTAGGAAGAGTTAAAGTTGGATAAGGACAAGCACCTTGGACAACAAAAGTGGTTTCCTATGTTCATTCATATTGATCATATTGATTAACCTTTTAGATGCATTATTCTTGTTTGAAAGTTTGGGAAAAGACATAAAGTCATCAAGGGAATCATCCAATAAAGCATGATCATAATGATTGAAAGGATTATCTTTGGATTCAAAAGGAGACATAACATCATAGAGGGAATCATGAGAGTCAACCATGTTTCTAGATCTAGTGGAGGAGTTGATAGGAATGTACCCATGAGAGAATCTTTCTCATCACCACGAAATGGCATAGTAACAAGGTTGATTAATTTTTGGAAAAATAATTGTTTAGAAGGCTTAAGGTTCAAAAAATCATCTAAAGCTTCATCAAATTCATCCTTACTAAACTCATAATAAACAAAATTTCATACATCATCAAAAGCATGAAATTATTGCAAATAGAACTCTGACATTTTGAAATGAAAATTGCATGAAACTCAAACACACAATGCAAGGAAAATGAAAGAAACCTATCTTTTTTTTTCTTTTTTTCTTTTATGTTTTGAAAGAAAATGAAATAAACTAGATCTAGATATAATAATGTAATACAATGAAAATGAAATTGGGTACACATTGGGTTCACCAAAGATGTGTAGGGGAAAATGTTAGACTAAGTATGGAAACCCTAATCCCACTCTCATACACACTCAAGTAATGTGAAAGAGCCTAGGGAGGTAACGCACATCGGCTACTTCTTATGAGAAAGAGAGAACCATGGATTACCTCTTAGGTTTTCTATTCCTTTTTTGTAAATCAAAGAGAGGAATGATGCAAAATGCAATCTAACCTAGAATGCATGTAAGCAAGCAAACCCTAATTTGAGAATGTAGATCAAAGAACAACTGATACACTGCTAAAAAGTACATATCAGAAGGTAAAATCAGAGGTACACTTGTGTCTAAAATCTAAGCAGAAATGTCTAAGACTAGGGTGCCATGCCACTGTCCTGATTCTGCACTTCAGAAATTGCAAATGACAAGATGTATTTCGAGGCTTGCAAAGTATTGTTTTTTGGCATTTGCATGAAGATTTCATTGATGAACTTCTATGTTGTCATTAATGTCAATTATAACCAGTAATGATGTTGTAATAATGTTGTTTTATAACTGGTAGGAAGAACTAGTGAAGGGAATTGTAACTGGTAAGTGAGCTTGTGAAGGAAACCGATATTACTAGAGAAGAAGTGAGATCAACTGGTAAACCCTACTTGTTGATATGCTAAACCCTAACCAATGGAGCTTGGTGAATTAGTTGTATTGGTTTATGATCTAATGGTGAGCGGTAATGATTATGATACATAAGCATGTTGTATGAGAAGAGTTTCAAATGGTTTTTGGCGCATAGAGATAATGGTTTTTGCCTTGGAAATGAGCAATTTCATTGCATATAATGGAAACTGCATGATGAGTTACAGTGTTTGAGGAAGCGGTGATCAAGGAGCAGTGAAGGTTGTCTTGAATGATGTGCAGTGCTTGTTATGTTATCCAACAGTCATACTTGAACCGATTTGTTTGTAATTTCTATGAGATGTTTAGTTTTGTGATGTGTTACCAACCTATTGTTTTGTTTATAAGGTCGATGAGTTTTTTTGTTGTAGAGTTGGCAATCTATGGTTGAGAGTAAGAGAGTGTGGTTTCCGAACCAGGAGATGTATCTATAGTATGTGTAAAGGCAGATGGGAGCATGAAAAGGATCATAACAAGCAAGTGTAGTGTTATTCAAATAGATCAACAAACCCCTATTGTTCTCTAACAATTACAACAGTCAAATCCCTTAACTGGGTAAGATCTAACAAGATTAGTGTTATCTAAATCCTCTAACTAGGTGGTCCATAAGCTTGGATTTCAAATCCTCTACCAAGGTTATTCCTAATAGGGTATTGTTTCTAATAGGGCATTATAGTCAATCCATTAATCGGTTGGTCCCTAACAGGATTTGTTCTTAACGGGACCTATTGTAAAGCTTTAACAGGCTTGGTTCCTAATAGGGCAAACTTCAGAAGAGTTCAGAATACTTGTGGGTATTCATCCCCACTGGTTTTTCCCATTTGGGTTTCCATGTCAAAAATATTGTGTCAAGTGGTGAATTCTTTTGTGGTTATGTTTACTATGGTTAAATTTCTTAACTACTAAATCCACTTTGATATGTTATGTTAACCAGCAGCAATCTGAAATATGTTTTAACTACTGTCAGTAAAGTATTTGAATGATTTCATCAGAAGGTCTTGAGAATTTCAAATATGTTTTACTGTTAGTGTGTTATAAAAGTCAACTGGTTTAACTTGTCAGTAATATTGCATTTGAAGTTTAGTGTTTAAACCAGACAGTTCTGAGTTTGACTTGAGAGGTTGTTTTAGTTTGGTAAAAAGTTTATGTCAATTTTCTATCAATTTATTCATCCCCCCCTCTCAGTAGTTGACCGAATCCTTATTGATTCATCATACCATCATTGTTCTGCCAGATCTTCCTGACAAAGGGTGGGACCATGGCACCATGCCACTGTTTTGTGTAGGAACAAGGCACCACACCCCTATCCTTGGTGTTTTTGCCAAGATCTACAACCCAGAACTATCCTTGTGTGTTCTTCCGGTCCCAAAACTTCTAGCAACGCTTGGATCTGAACCTCTACCTAAACCTGAAATAGAGGGTTTGGGGTGGCTATATAGGGTTTTTCCTTAGTCAAACCCCTTTTTTGGTTATTTCCACCTCCACAAATAGCCTAAAATCTACTGAAAATGTGTTTTCAAGAACCTTGTGTGTGTGCAATATCCTAAGATGAAAACAAACAATCTACAACAACCCTAGAGAGTAAACCCTAATTGCTTATAATTGACAAAGTAAATTCTCTAAATCTGAAATGCAAAGTGATCTAAAGCATGAATATGAATCAAAATTAATCTTATGTAAAGATGTGAGAACAACATGAAACCATACCCAAACTCAAGGGAGAGGTGCAAGCCAATCGTCAGTCGATGATCTCCTATTGTTATTCTACACCTTCAAAATCCCCCAATTGATAAAATGATGCTTGATGAATGTTGAATTTTTTTGAATACATCAAAGATACACTCTTCCACTGCAAAGAAGGCTCTAATACTCCAAAAATCCTACCCTTAGATTCTTAGAAGAAGACCCTTTCAAATGAAGAAAGAGAGCTCTTAAGTATGAAACCCTAGATCTTAATTTCATGTTTAGGCCAACCTATTATTTCAATATCCTACTGCTATTTTGGGGTTAAGCATTATTATATCATAGCATTGTGCTCCCAAAATTTGGGGGAAAAAGTCACGGACCATGTGCATTCCCGCCACGGTCCGACCAACTTTTCACCAAAATTTTGGGGCCATTAGATATGATGATATTAGAGCATATCCAAAAGTTACAGTTGATTTTGAGATGTTTTGATATGCAAAATTGGGCCTAAACGATCAAAATAAGACATAATTAGGGTTTATGATTAAATAATTCATTGGAGGAATAAGATGAAAAGGAGCACGCTTAAGGTAAAGGGCCCAACTTTATAATATGTAAAGTTATGAAACATAACCTTAGATTTAATTAAATTAATTAATTAAATGCTTAAAGGGGAATTAGAAATACTAGATGCAAGACACACTAAGGCGGGTGCTAACCTAAGTGTGAAATTGTACCACCCTAGCAAGGGTGTACAATATACAACACTACACCATGTTATTAGGTGTCACTATAGGTGGGACATCTAATTTTGTTAAAGAATCTTATAAAATCCCGTGATATGCAGGTGAAGTTTGAACCAAATCCCAAATAGAAACCTTGGCAAGAGTAGCTTTATGTTGTTCAATGAGATCATACTCCTTACTAAGAGTCTGTGATATACGAGGTGCTTGAGTAAGAGTAGGTGGTGAGGGAGGAAGTAAAGTTGGGGTAACTAAAAGAGGATTAGGTTTCCTATATTTTCTTATGTTGTAGGTATGAGCAACTGCATGAAAACTTTCTTTAGTGATTTTCTTATCATACTCATAAGGGCTCTTAGTAGGATAACCTCCTTGCATAGTAATAAAAGTTTTCTTAGGAGTTCAAAAAGAATCATTAGCATAACCACCTTGAACCACTAAGATAGACTTATGTTGAGAAATTTGAGAAGGACCAGCACTTGAGCTGTGAACAGGGGTTTGTTAGGTGTTTCATTCACATGTATCAAATTTATTGAAGATGGTTTAGGAATATCAAAGGTGTCCTTATGAATTTTACAAGAATAATGGACAAGATTGTTGGAAGAATTGTTTATAGTCTATTCATGCACTAAAATATTATCATGGATAACATCAATTTTAGGAGGTAGACTAGGAGTAGGCATTGATATTTTAGAAGGAAGAGTATTAGTAGGAAAGGTCATATCATCCTTTATCATCAAAGGGTCTACATGGGGAATAGAATCTATAGGAGAAGGGTCAACATTACTCTTTAAAGTTTCACCTTTGAGAGGGGGACCTTTGAAGGAGATGCTAATAATCTCTTTTTGAACTAAGGTATCCTTATGAGTAGAACCTAGCTGGGGAGATGGAGATGCCTTACCTTTAGAGGGAGAATGATTAAGACTCATGAGAGGTGAGATGTTATCAAGGGGATTACTCTCATAGGGTAGAGAATAATAAACGCCTTCTTCTAATGGTTCATCCCAAATAGTGAGGTCATTGAAATAAGTATTAGAAATACCTTGCGCAAAGATGTCCTTATTGTTATTGCCAATTTTGGGAGAAGGGATAACATTGCTCATTAATTCTTCATCCTTAGGAGGGAGAGCATCACTAATTGTGTTTAAATCATCCTCTTGCCTCAAAATGTGTTCAATAGGATGTTTAAGGGAGAGAGAATTAAGGAAATTGATTATGATTTTATCTTATTTTTCCAAGGAATCTTTATGGATAAAACAATCTTTGGGGCAAGGAGAAGCATTTCTCATTAATGCATCATCTCTAGTAGGAATTTTGTTGAAATCAAAAGAGGAAATACCATCACTAGGAAAAGTAGGGACAATACCATCTTCTGGCACCAAATGATCCTTATGAGGGGAGTATTCTTTATTAGGGAGATGAACATCTTTCTCCAAAGATTCATTCTTAGGAAGGAGATCTTTGAAATAATTTCTCATAACCTCCTGTTGCACTAACATGCTGTCATTGGTAAGACAAAATTTAGGAGAAGATAATTCAATGTCCATCAATACCTTTCCACTTAGAGAGGCATCATATAAAGAGAGTAAAGTAACACTAAGAAAAGTGTTTATGATATCATCCTCTTCATCTAAGATAGCTAGATGGGAAGGACACATTTTAGGAGAATTGTCAAGATCACTATTAAAATCTTCATCCTTAGAGCATGAAAGAGTTTTGAAAGGGTTGGTAACAACTCTTTTAGGCACTAAAATGTTTTCATAGATAGGAGGAGGTTCTTTAAGAGAGGGAAAAATTGAAACGAGGGGAGCTAACCCATTATCACATTTATGAAATGAATGCATCATGACAACAATTTTCCTCTTTCAAGTGATTAAATATGAAAAATAGAAGGAAATGTTCAATTTTAACCAATGCATGCACTCTAAATGTTGATTTCAAAAATGAAATTTATGAGTTAAATGTTTTCCTAAATCAGATCTGAAATTAATGATCCAAATTAAGCTATCCAAAAGTTCAATTTTGAATTGAAAAACTACTGTTTTAACAAAATTGAACCCTATTTTTTTCAAATTTGAATGGAATTGAAACTTGTAAATGTAAATTTGAATTTAAAATACAAAAAAAACTCGGATCTAAGAACATAAATTAGAATTAAAGAAGATTGGATTCACGTCAAGTTCACCAAAATGTGGAGGGGAAAAAGCGTGAATGGGTGAGCAGGACCTAATCCCACTTTTGCCAACACATTGGGAATATGAAAGAGCCTAGGGAGATAGATCACTTTGGCTAATTCTTTTGAGAAAGAGACAACCAAAGATTATCTCTTAGGGTTTCTATTCCTCTTGTTGTACATGAAGAGGAAATGTGAAAAATAGGGTGTGATTGATCAACTAGACTAGGTAATAAACAATGAAGCATATATGAACTGCAATTGCAGAAACTTGCAAGACTATAAATGAGATACTAAAAGAAGAGAAGGGCGAGGAAATTGAATGTGTACCTGGCACCAAAAATTAAGTCAAACTACCTGGGATAGGGATGCCACGCCTTGGTCCTATTTTGTTTGATAGGGAGCTGCAACTGAAGCTCTGTAAACTTGATGGTTTGACCCCTCAACCTACCAAATTTCACTTAAAAGTTGGGGACAAGGGTGCCACGCCCCTATCCAAGGGTAGAGAAGTGCCCCAAACCCCTATTCCTGATGATTTTTGGGATAGATATGAAGCCTCAGGATAGTCCTTGTGCCTTTTAGTAGTCTTGAAAGTCTTCTAGGAACCTATACCTGCACCTACAACTGAAAATAGGGTTTTGGGTGGCTATATGGGGTTTTGCCTTAGTCAAACCCCTATTTTGGTAATTTCCACATCAATAAATAGATGATTGGTATAGTAAAATAGTGTGTGTAGGAATCTTGTTTGTGTGCAAGACCCTAAAATAATGAATGCAAACAATCTAGAGTTACCCTATGCTTTAAAGAGTGAACCCTAAATGCATTGTAATTGACAAAGTAAATGCTCTATATTAATGATGTTAAGTGATCTAAAGCATAAATGTAAATCTAAAAATTTATGTAGTGAAGCTCATACAAAGACATGAAAACAACATGAAATCATACCCAACCCCAAGGGAGGGGTACAAGCCAATTTTCAGTCAGTGATCTCCTATTGCTTGCCTACATCTTCAAAAGCCCCCAATTGATGAAAGAATGATTGATAGATGTTGTTGAATGTTGTTGAAGAATCCAAAAGACCTACACTTTTACTACATAGAAGGCTCCTTGTGATTGCTAGAAAACTTAGCCTAAAACTCTGAGGCCTTCAAATGAAGAAAGAGAGCTCTTATTTATGAAACCCTAGATCTTAATTTCATCTTTAGGCTGACCTAGGATTCGAATTTTCCACCAATTTATTGGGGTTAAGAAATATAATATCATAGAATTATGCTCCCAAAATTTTGGAGAAAATGTCGGGGACTGTACATAACTTACGCACGATCTGACCAACTTTTCCCCAACTTTTCAGGGCTGTTAGCTATGATGATATTAGAGTGAATCCCAAAGTTATAGAAGATTGTGAAATGTTTTGATATTCAAAATAAGACATAATTAGATTTTATGATTTATTGAAGGAATAAAATTAAAAAGGGGCACACTTAAGGTAAAGGGCCCAATTTTATGATGTGGGGAGTGATGAAATATGACTTTAGATGAAATTTTACTAGACATACCTATGCCTGCAATTCCTATGTCAATCCTATGCCCTTCATATCACACATAACACTCACCGCAACTATGCCCTTTCGTATTTGAAACCTTGGGGATCATGAGTCTTATGTTCAGTCAACATCTTACCAGATCGCCTATGAAAACCTTCTGCAATTAAACTCTGTTCTGCCACCTGTAGATCACCGCAAATAAAACTTCATTGTGAGAAAAATAATTTAAAGCTCTGACAAAATGAATGTCTCTGGGAAATGAGTACCTCACACAGATCGAAACAAAGATTCTTGTTTAAAAAAGTGTCGACAATTAAACTCCACAAACACCTGTAGGTCAACTAAAACAGATCGAGTTTTGGACCGGAAATGATCTTTTCTCAGGAAAGAAAATAATTTAGATCTTTGACCAAATGATTATCTGTGGGAAATCGAGATCCACCTATATTCTCACTAAGATGTGTCCCTCACATAGCCCGAAACCCCTAATTGTGCAGTAAAAACAGAAGAAATTTGAATGGTTCATCCTAAAATGAATTTAAGAGCATTATTGATTTAGGTCATGGAGTTTTGTGTAATATTATAATAGGGTAATTTATTAAATATTATGATATGCGAGTTTAAAGATATAATTTTAATATAAATTAATAAATTGATTTTAAAAAATATTTAAAATAAAAGTAAAATATAAAATTTAAGATTCAATTATTAGTATAAAAAAAATTTTAATTGTTTTATTTTTTGTAATATTAGATAAATGTGTAAGTGAGATCAAGTTATTAAGAAAACATTAAAAATTATTTTTCTCAAAACACAGTAAAATATAAATGATTAATAATTATTTTAGAGTTAAACAGTCCAACATCTGAACTACCTTATTTGTTCTTAGATGATGTAAAAAAATAACTCTTAAAATTGCCTCATTTTAATTATGTTGAATATTAGATTTAACACAATAAGATGTCATTTCAAGTGTCTTATTTGTTCTCACATCATATAGAAAATAGTTAAACTATCTGGGTCTTTTCTTATATTGAGCATGTTGGTGTAAATAATTATTCATCATGGATATTATTACACTTACTTAAGTTTACTTAGGATAATGCATTTCATAGTAGTTTGGATATGACACACTTGGGTGTTTGTGCCACATTGGGATAGTGTGTGTAGGAGAAATTTCACCTCTTATGGTGTTGATCTTGTTATTACACTATCATATCCACTTATAGTGGAGTGATAATTCCACCTTCGGTGGGTGATCCACCTCATGTGGAATATTATATTATTTCTCCTACCTACCCACACCTATTTCCTACCTACCCTTGTTTCTTATTGAGCCACATGTCATATTTGTGTGCTCATACATATCCCTAGCCTTGCCTATATAAGCAGGCTCATCTACATTGTATGTAACAAGATAATCCAGTTGATTGTTGATCATTTTTCTATTGATGAGAATACAGTTTATTCTTATCCCATATTATGTCTCTATCTTGTACATTTCAATGACCTCTTGATCTTGGCAAAATCCAACATGGTATCAGAGCTTTTCGGGGCTTCATTGATTCGTCTTGAAGAGGCATTATTGTGACGTCAAGAGGCAGATCTAAGGAGCAGCATCATTTGGAGGCATCCTAGACCAGATCCGACCTCTCCATTGCGTCCGGAAGGCCATTTCCATGAATTTTGGTTATAAAATTGGCCTATTTTGGTGAGGAAATTTTTTTTCCCCAATTTTGCTAATCGTACGGATTTTTCGAACATTTCTGTATTTTTCAAAAAAAAATAAAAAAAATTCTTTATTCTGAAAAATTATTTTTCAAAAAAAAATTCAAAAAAAAATCAAAAAGTTGAAAAATTCGATCAAAAAAATTTGAAAAAGAAGCAAAAAAACAAAAAAAATATATAGTTTTTGGGGGGTCCACAGACCCCCCCCCGTACCCTCGTACCTGTCTGTAGGTTGCAGGTACCGCAGAACGTACCTGACTGACCGCGCGCCGCCGTACTCTGTCCACTGCGCAGCGCCCGTTCCATCCTCATTGCCATCCTCGCAAACCGCGCCGAACGCCTCCTCCCCGGACAGCCGCTGCCTCCCGCGAGCGGCCCCCCCACAGCGCCGCCGACACGCTCCGCCGAAGACTGCCTCCTCCCTGCGTGCTCTCCCTGCAGCGCCGTCTCCGCCGCACCAGCGCTGCTTCCACTAGCAGATTCCGGCGCCGCTACGTGCTCCGGCTCCGCCCAGCCAAGTCGATCAGACAACGCCACATGGCAAGACACGCAGACACCCGTACAGACACATCATCCGTACGGAAGCCATGTCAGTGCACCACATCATCACCCAGTCACCTTTCCATATCAGCGATTCCGTACAGTACGGACGGTACAGTCAACAGGCAGAGTCATTCATCCGTACAGTACGGACGCCCAGTCAGCCAGGGAGGCGAAGTTTTGGCGACGGTCATACGACCGTCAAATTTAACACAGTGTTTTGCTGACATCAGCGCCACATCAGCAGGGTTTGAAAATTTTTGGACCCCCTCTCATTTGCATTTTTGATTTTGCAGTTCAACTTCAAATGGCCATAACTTGCTCATTTTTGCTCCTTTTTGGGTGCAATTTTTTTTGAAATGGGCTAGAATTTCGTGCTCTCCGCAGTGGTGAAAGAATTTTTTGATTTTGATGAACGGATTTTTCAGAAAATGCAGTTTTTGGTGACTGTCCCTGAGTAATCCCAGTTTTTGCAACTTCAGAGGCTTCATTTGGGATCATCCGACCTCCTTTTTAGGTGCCGTTTTTTTTGAAAGTGCGTATTTTTTTGTCTAATTTCACATGATGCTATCATATTGATTTCATTGTAAGTAGAAATTGTACTTTCAGATCTTGGCCATTTTTGGCTCTCTTGGTACTTGTATATTTGCTTGAATCTCAGTTAGATTCATTGCACTATTGATTGAAGTCTCTTGTATCTCATTTGAGAAGTTGTAAAATTTGCATCATAAGCCCACTTTGCCTTGTTTTGCAAGTGGCTCATTGTAATTGCACTAAGTATAAAGTGCCAAAATCATCACTTTAGGGGGGGTACTTTGATTGATTGAATTTGGGGGGTGTCTCTTGTGCTTTTGTGCTCTTGTGTTCTTTCCTTTTTGCTGCTATGGGTTCTTCTAAGTTTCCTCTCTTAACTCCACATAATTATGCTACTTGGAAAATTGATGCATGGAGTAAACTTATGGAAAAAGGACTCACTCATTACATTGATGGAACTATTGTTGCTCCAGCTGATCCTAAGGCTGATCCAGTTGGTCACTTAGATTGGCTCACTAAAAATATCATGGCAATTGGTACCTTAAGAAAGTATGTATCAAAGGATCTCATTTTTCATATTGAGAAATGTACTCTAATCAAAGATGCTTGGCAAAAGTTTCAAGACTTGTATGGTCAAGTTGATGAGATTAGGGGATGTCAAATTGATAGTGATCTCACCATGTTAGATCCCAAGAACTTTGATACTATACAAGATTATGTCACTAAGGCAAATGAGTTGAGGGCACAACTCAAAGATTGTGGCATTGATAAAAAGGATACTCAATTGATATTCAACTTGATAGGGAAGCTTCCACAAGAATATGCAGCATTTGTTTCTAGTTTCCAAACCCATAGGATGACAATGGGTTCAAGCTACAAAATGCCTACATTTGATGCTTTCAATGAAATGTTGATGATGGAACAAACTAAGTTGATAAGCATGGGCATTCTTAAGGCTTCTTCTAAGTCTCAAGCATTAGTGGCAAATCAAGGGAACAAAGGAAATCAAGGAAAGGACAACTCAAACAAGAAGAAATGGCAATCAAAGCCTAAGGACAAAGCACCATCTTCTCCACAACAAGGAGATTCATCTTCTTCCAAGAAAGATAATTCACCAAAGAGAGAGAGACCTACTTGTGCTTATTGTAAAACGATTGGTCATGAGGAACATCGTTGCCATACTAAGAAGATTGATGAGCTCACACATATCATCAAAAAGCATAACATTGATTTGCCTAAAGTCTACAAGAAGGATGATTCATCAACTTCCACTTCCTCACATTCAAAAGGAAAAGGGCAAGCATTCATGGCTTCTACAAGTGGAAAGACTCGCTCTTTTGGAACAAGAAAAGGAAAAGCTCTATGTGCTACAACAAACCATACTTTAGAGAGATGGCTTCTAGATTCAGGGGCTTCTCATCATATGGCATCTTCACAATCTATCTTCTCTACATTTGAGCCTTGCACCATGCCACAGATTTTGATGGGCAATCATACATACATGGATGTGATTGGGAAAGGATCTATTGACATTGGGGATAACTCCTTCAATGATGTGTTGTGTGTACCCCACTTGACAAACAATCTCCTTTCTATCTATCAAATCACACATGGCGCAACTAAGAGAGTTTTGGAGTTCACACCTGACTCAGTTTTTATTAGAGACATGGAGACTAGAGCTATCATTGCAACTGGGGTGGTTGATCATGCATCTCGGTTATACTCCTTTTCAGATTTTGTTGATGATGATGATTTCACATTTGATGATTCTACACATGATGATCACACTTATTGTGATGATTCAGATTTTGAGGAGAACTTTGGACACTTGAACATGGGGATTCTCACATTTAACCCCATTCTTGAGTCTTTTATTTCATCTTCTCATATTGATATCACATCACCTATTGCACCTGATGATGCAGATAGTGTGACAGTTTTGCCTTCATGTGATTCAGTGCAGCAGGATATACATTGTCTTCCAGCTTCAGATTCATGGGATGATTACATGACAGACATTCCAGGTTTGTTCATGGAATCCTACATTGCAGATTTGGGAGACATCATTGATGACATTCATCTTCTCTTTGATGAAGATGATCCTTCTTCGATTGTTGCGAGGGCACACTCTGACCCTCTTGTTCATTCTCTACATGATCATTCTTTCGAGGTTGACATGATTGTGGATACTTATGTACAACAGTTGGAGGAGGTCTCTTTATTCTTTGAGGAGACACATGAGTCTTTGGACATTGTTCTACATTCATCTCCACTAGATGTTGGAGTTCCTTTTTCAGTAGTGTGGAGCAGTTTACCACCTTTGGAAGGGGTATCTTTCAGCATCGACATGGGGACACTTGAGCAGTTTTCAGAGATTCGTTTCATCATGAGTTTTCTTCATACATCTTCCCTTCATGATTGGGGAGACTTCATGGATACACCTTTGGTTTTGTTTCTTCCTAAGGGGAGGAATGTTGTTCGACGTTCGTGGAGCAGTTTCTTCATACATCGAGCTTCTATCATTGGTGCAGATTCTTCATTGAGGGAGGATCACAGTTTGACTTCTCTTCTTCTCTCATATGGGGGGGACTTTTTCCTCACATGGGGCTTTGTTCCTCACATACTTCTTTGAGAGTTCTCTTGGATAGCTTTCATCTCTCTTTTTGGGGGAGGGTTTTTTCCCATTGGGTTTTTCTCTCTTTCCCCACTTTGTGAGAGATTTCATTGCATTGATTTGCATGCATTTGCATTTGTTCATGGGTACCTAACATGGCCTCGTAGCCGGGACCCATCTTGCATTGCTTAGTTGCATTGTAGACTTAAGTGCATTCCCCTAAGTTGCACTTAAGGGGGGGTGTTGGTGTAAATAATTATTCATCATGGATATTATTACACTTACTTAAGTTTACTTAGGATAATGCATTTCATAGTAGTTTGGATATGAGACACTTGGGTGTTTGTGCCACATTGGGATAGTGTGTGTAGGAGAAATTCCACCTCTTATGGTGTTGATCTTGTTATTACACTATCATATCCACTTATAGTGGAGTGATAATTCCACCTTCGATGGGTGATCCACCTCATGTGGAATATTATATTATTTCTCCTACCTACCCACACCTATTTCCTACCTACCCTTGTTTCTTATTGAGCCACATGTCATATTTGTGTGCTCATACATATCCCTAGCCTTGCCTATATAAGCAGGCTCATCTACATTGTATGTAACAAGATAATCCAGTTGATTGTTGATCAATTTTCTATTGATGAGAATACAGTTTATTCTTATCCCATATTATGTCTCTATCTTGTACATTTCAATGACCTCTTGATCTTGGCAAAATCCAACAGAGCATTACGAGATTGTCATCATCTTATCTCCAAAATTGAAACGTGGATCACATATAAACATTGAATACATAGAATAAGTTATATTTGCAATTTAAATTTAATGAAGACAAAACTTTACTACATTGTAAAATGCTTAGATTACAAAAATGTCTAATTTAGAAACACATGCATCTTAAAAATTATCTTCTTAAATAACTTCTATTAAAAAATTAACTCAAAAATCTTTTACTCAAAACTAGTATACAACAAAAACAAAAAATAATTTTATTAATATTATTTAATCTCATAGACTAGATACTTGCTTTTAACCCTATAGAACCAAAAACCAACAAGTTTTACTCTATTTTCTTTATAATTAATTTATTAATTATAAATTAATTATAAAGAGAATATAGTAGGTGAGATTAAGAATTTTTTTATTGGGGGATTCATATGAAATCTAAATAAATGGGCATGGTCATGAATGAAAAGAAACACACAAGTAAGTCATATCAGTATTGAATGGTAGTATATATAGAGGGAGATTTGGGGCTTTAAAATTATTCTCAAGGTTTAGCTGAGGTCACTATTGAATGTATTCTTTTAACTTGGAAGTATGTATATTTCCACAAATAACTTTATCAAATTTAGCTTCAATTCCAATGAATAACAACTTGTATTTAATAATTTGAAGAGATAAAATAGTTGCATTAAGAAAAAGTTGGATTTGATTCTTGAGCTAGATATTTAGAGAAGCGAGCCTTAGGACTTGCCATTTTCTACTAAATTTTGAATTTGGATTTTCTCTAAGTTGAATTGTTTGGTTTCTTTATAATTTGTTTTCTAAAAAAGTGTTTTGAATTTTCATCTTCTAACTATGATTTCATATGGAATATTTTTAGAAAAAATTTATCGAATTAATGATGATAATTTAATTTCATCTTTTGACTCTTGAAATGTTGTTAGGAAATCCAATAATAAAACTTTGTATAGGGAGAGTGTCATTGATGATAAATTAATTTTCCATAAACTTTATTATTGTTATTGATCATGTAAAATATTAAATAAAATTGAAGGAAATCAAATTGCATCATCTTACTTACATTATACTAGCTACAATGTAATGGAATGAGAATTTCTTTATCTAAAAATAACACTTCTACTATGTATTACCTTCTCTCCAATAGGGCTCCAAAATCTTGTATCCTTTCATGCCATAATTATAATGGATGATGATACATGTCAAAGACTTGTTCTCAAACTTTTTTCACTTCTCTTTTCACATGTGTGCATATGCATCACAACCAAAACCTCTAATAAGTCCCAATAAATACTTGTGACCCAATCACATGTCCATGTGCATTTTATCTACAAGATTTGATATCGAAGACATGTTAATTAGGTACCACACAATGCCAACAAATTCAATTAAAAAAATTTGTTCTAGACTAAGACCATGAAATATACTCTTATCCTTCTCCATTAGTGTCTTATCTTGTTCATTCTCTTTATAACTGCATTCTATTGTAGATAATAATAAGTTTTCTGTATATTTATATCACCATATTTATTAAATATATCAAAATCATTAGAGAAAATTTCACCACAATTTAATGTCCTTAAAAATTTTATTTTCTTTCCACTCTACAAATCAACCATTGCTTTAGATTCTATGAATTGACTAAAAACTTCAAATTTATAATTTTTATCTATAGCCATAACAAGAATATTCGATAAATTAGGAAAAGAACAAAGAAAGATCAATAATTTATTCTCCTTATCCATGTTGACACCAATAAATTCCAGTTGAGCCACCAATATATTGAATGCTTCCATGTAGTCTGTAATTCATCCACCCTCTTCCATTCTTAAGGAATACAATTCATTCCTCAAGAAATTATTGTCGAATAATTTCCATTAAACATACAAGTAAATTTCTTCCATAGTTTCTTTGCAAAGGACTCTTTGTGGACAATGATGAAAAAAGAGTTTTTCAAGCATAATCTGATTAGACCCTTGGGTTTTCCATCCATAACATCACACTAATCCATGAAAGTATCATATATTATCTCAAGATATTCTCATCAATAACATCCCACAAATATTGGTCTATTAATAGATCATTCATCTTTAGCTTACACAACTCAAAATTATTTTGAGAAATTTTCCCCACCTCTACTTTCACTAAATAACTTTTCATTCAAATAATTTATATTACACGATCAAAAAGTATCTTCTATAGAAGCTCCTACTCAAGTTTATATTTGTTCAAAAAAACAAACAACCCGGAGCTAAAAAATTTAGACCTTTACAATGGTTACAGAAACTTAACATAAAAGAATTGTTTACGTGAAATAAAATGAAATTAATATATAATGGATAGAATGATTTGGCATTATCCATTAAGATATAAGAATATATGTTTCTTCCCAAGACTTTGCCAAGGATGATAAAAAGATAGGGGATTCAAGAGTCTCCTTGTTTAATCTTTCTAGTATCCTAGAAATAAACTTGAGGGATACCATTAATAGGAACATAATATGTTAAAGATGTGACACTCTTTAGAACAAAATTTAGAATTTAACTTTGAAACCGAATTTCTGAAAAAAAAGTACAAAAAATGACATGAAACTTTCTCACAAGCTAGATAGAGTTTTTTGAAATCTTCTCTCAAAGCGGTGGGTGGGATATTTCTAGAACAGGTGTAGGAGTGAAAGTGAAGAAAAAGGACAAGAATGATGATAATTTGATCAATTTTATTGTATAAAGAACCTTTTGGATTTTAAATCAAAGAGAGGACAAGTGTGTGGACAACCTTCTGCTATTCCTTGAAATCCAAGTCGAGGGGGGTCTCCAATTTGTAGGTGGATCCCTTTCTAGGCCATTTGCCTATATCTACTTTTAAGGACATCAATGTTGAGAATAATAAAAGTGGATCATCTCCTAAAAAGTTGGAAGAAACTTTTTAATAGTGGTCATTTTATTTCTATAGATGGTGTCTCAATTGAGCACATGGACAAAGGGACGTGCTTAAAAATAAAGACTCGTCTGTGAAGTGTTCTTTAGATAATATGGAGAACTCTATGGTGGATAAATTTTTCGTTAGATGCCTAGAGATTTCTATGACTTGAAAGTGGATTGCACTTAGCTAGTTCATGATGGGAAACTATTTTACCTCTCCCGAAAGGTATGTGTTGGATTTTACCAAGATCAAGAGCTCAATGAAATGTACAAAATAGAGACATAATATGGGACAAGAATAAATTGTATTCTCATCAATAGAAAATGATCAATAATCAACTGGATTCAATAGTTGTTCAAAATGTAGATGAGCTTGCTTATATAGGCAAGGCTAGGGATATGTGAGCACACAAATAGGACATGTGGCTCAATAAGAAACAAGGGTAGGTAGGAAATAGGTGTGGGTAGGTAGGAGAAATAATATAATAGTCCACATGAGGTGGATCACCCACTGAATGTGGAGTGTAACAACAAGAGTGGAGTGTAACAACAAGATCAACACCATAAAAGGTGGAATTTCCCCTACACACACTATCCCAATGTGGCACAAACACCCAAGTGTCTCATACCCAAAATACTATGAAATGCATTATCCTAAGTAAACTTAAGTAAGTGTAATAATATCCAAGATGAATAATTATTTACACCAACACCCTCCCTTAAGTGCAACTTAGGGGAATGCACTTAAGTCTACAATGCAACTAAGCAATGCAAGATGGGTCCCAGCTGCTAGGCCATGTTAGGTACCCATGTACAAATGCAAATGCATGCAAACCAATGCAATGAAATCTCTCACAAAGTGGGGAAAGAGAGAAAAACCCAATGGGAAAAAACCCTCCCCCAAAAGAGAGATGAAAAACATACTAGGGAACTCTCATAGAAGAATGTGAGGAACAAAACCCCATGTGAGGAAAAAGTCCCCCCCATATGAGAGAAGAAGAGAAGTCAAACTATGAACCCCCCTCAATGGAGAATCTGCACCAATGTTAGAATCTTGATGTATGAAGAAACTGCTCCACGAACGTTGAACAACATTCCTCCCTTTAGGAAGAAAAAAAACCAAAGGTGTATCCATGAAGTCTCCCTAATCATGAAGGGAAGATGTATGAAGAAAACTCATGATCAAAGGAATCTCTGAAAACTGCTCAAGTGTCCCCATGTCGATGCTGAAAGATACCCCCTCCAAAGGTAGTAAACTGTGCCACACTGCTGAAAAAGGCACTCCAAGATCTAGTAGAGATGGATATAGAACATGTCCCAAAGACTCACATGTCTCCTCAAAAAATAAAGAGACCTCCTCCAACTGTTGTACATAAGTATCCACAATCATGTCAACCTCGAAAGAATGATCATTTAGAGAATGAACAAGAGGGTCAGAGTGTGCCCTCGCAACAATTGAAGAAGGATCATCTTCATCAAAGAGAAGATGAATGTCATCAATGATGTCTCCCAAATCTGCAATGTAGGATTCCACAAACAAACCTGTAATATCTGTCAAGTAATCATCCCATGAATCTGAAGCTGGAAGACAATGAATATCCTGCTGCACTGAATCACATGAAGGCAAAACTGTCGCACTATCCACATCATCAGGTGCAATAGGTGATGTGATATCAATATGAGGAGATGAAATACAAGACTCAAGAATGGGGTCACATGTGAGAATCCCCATGTTCAAGTGTCCAAAGTTCTCCTCAAAATCTGAACCATCACAATAAGTGTGATCATCATGTATAGAATCATCAAATGTGAAATCATCATCATCAACAAAATCTGAAAAGGAGTATAACCGAGATGAATGATCAACCACCCCAGTCGCAATGATAGCTCTAGTCTCCATGTCTCTAATGAAAGCTGAGTCAGGTGTGAACTCCACAACTCTCTTAGTTGCGCTATGTGTGATTTGATAGATAGAAAGGAGATTGTTTGTCAAGTGGGGTACACACAACACATCATTGAAGGAGTAATCCCCAATGTCAATAGATCCTTTCCCAATCACATCCATGTATGTATGATTGCCCATCAAAATCTGTGGCATGGTGCAAGGCTCAAATGTAGAGAACATAGACTATGAAGATGCCATATGATGAGATGCCCCTGAATCTAGAATCCATCTCCCTAAATCATGACTGGTAGTTGCACATAGAGCTTTTCATTTTCTTGTTCCAAAAGAGTGAGTCTTCCCACTTGTAGAAGCCATGAATGCTTGCCCTTTTCCTTTTGAATGTGAGGAAGTGGAAGTTGATGAATCATCCTTCTTGTAGACTTTAGGCAAATTAGTGTTATGCTTTTTGATGATATGTGTGAGCTCATCAATCTTCTTAGAATAGCAACGATGCTCCTCATGACCAATCTTTTTACAATAAGCACAAGTAGGTCTCTCTCTCTTTGGTGAATTATCTCTCTTGGAAGAGGATGAATCTCCTTGTTGTGGAGAAGATGGTGCTTTGTCCTTAGGCTTTGATTGCCATTTCTTCTTGTTTGGGTTGTCCTTTCTTTGATTTCCTTTGTTTCCTTGATTTGCCACTAATGCTTGAGACTTAGAACCCTTAAGAATGCCCATGCTTATCAACTTAGTTTGTTCCATCATCAACATTTCATTGAAAGCATCAAATGTAGGCATTGTGTAGCTTGAACCCATTGTCATCCTATGGGTTTGGAAACTAGAAACAAATGCTGCATATTCTTGTGGAAGCTTGCCTATCAAGTTGAATATCAATTGAGTATCCTTCTTATCAATGCCACAATCTTTGAGTTGTGCCCTCAACTCATTTGCCTTAGTGACATAATCTTGTATAGTATCAAAGTTCTTGGGATCTAACATGGTGAAATCACTATCAATTTGATATCCCCTAATCTCATCAACTTGACCATACAAGTCTTGAAACTTTTGCCAAGCATCCTTGATTAGAGTACATTTCTCAATATGAAAAATGAGATCCTTTGATACTTACTTTCTTAAGGTACCAATTGCCATGATATTTTTAGTGAGCCAATTTAAGTGACCAACTGGATCAGCCTTAGGATTAGCTGGAGCAACAATAGTTCCATCAATGTAATGAGTGAGTCCTTTTTCCATAAGTTTACTCCATGCATCAATTTTCCAAGTAGAATAATTATGTGGAGTTAAGAGAGGAAACTTAGAAGAACCCATAGCAAAAAAAAGGAAGAACACAAGTGAACAAGAGCACAAGAGACACCCCCCCAAATTCAATCAATCAAAGTACCCCCCCAAAAGTGATGATTTTGGCACTTTATACTTAGTGCAATTACAATGAGTCACTTGCAAAACAAGGCAAAGTGGACTTATGATGCAAATTTTACAACTTCTCAAATGAGATACAAGAGACTTCAATCAATATTGCAATGAATCTAACTAAGATTCAAGCAAATAGACAAGTACCAAGAGAGCCAAAAATGGCCAAAATCTAAAAGTACAATTTCTACTTACGATGGCATGAATATGATAGCATCATGTGAAAGTAGACAAAAAAATACGCACTTTCAAAAAAAACTGCACTTGAAAAGAAGGTCGTATGACCCCAAACGAAGCCTCTGAAGTTGCAAAAACTGGGATTACTCAAGTACAGTCACCAAAAACTACATTTTCTGAAAAATCTGTGAATCAAAATCAAAAAAATTCTTCACCACTATGGAGAGCATGAAATTCTAGCCCATTTCAAAAAACATTGCACCCAAAAAGGAGCAAAACTGAGCAAGTTATGGCCATTTGAAGTTGAACTGCAAAATCAAAAAGCTCAATGAGAGGGGCCTGCAAAATTTTCAAACCCTGCTGATGTGGCACTGATGTCAGCAAGTCACTGGGTTAAATTTGACGGTCGTATGACCATCATAAAAACTTCGCCCTCTGCTGACTGGGCGTCCGTACTGTATGGACAGATGACGTGGCCAGATGACTGTGTATTCTGTACCGTACGAATTTGCTGACTCGACAGGCTAATTTGGCAAATGATGTGGCGGTCCGTGCGTATGTGTCAGTGTACGGATTGTATGGAGGCCCTGCATGTTGTAGGTGACGTGGCAGTCGGTTTAACCCACGGGCCAGTGGCCGCCTGCCACGTGGTGGACGCGGATTCGCCTGTCTGTGTTGGTGCCGGAGGTCTCTGCCAGCGGCCGTGGGGCTGGAAGTCGCCAGAGGCGGCGTTGGCACCGGGAGGAGCTGGGAGGACGTAGCAGCAGCGGCGGGACGGGCTGGGAGGAGCTGGGAGGACGCAGCAGCGGCAGCGGACGAACGGGCGGAGGAACTTATGGGATCGGTGCTGCAGTGAGCGCCGGAGAGTGGCGACAGATTTCGGCGGCGGTGGTGACGTGTGGCGAGGACCGGAAACGCTGCGGCAGGCGCGATTCTCGGTGGCCTGCGGCGGGTATAGCGCAGACCTGCAATCTGCAGTATGGGTCATGGGGGGGGCTTTACGGACCCCCCAAAAAAGCAGTTTTGATTTGATTTTTTCAAAAAAAAAAAGTTTAATTTTTTTTTTTTGATTTTTCAGAAAAATTTTTCCAAAAATTAAATTTTTTTTTTTTTTTTTCCGAAAAAATTAATAAAAAATTTGTAAATCCGTACAATACTAGCAAAATTGGAGAAAAAAATTTTCTCACCAAAATAGGCCGACTTTATAACCAAAATTCATGGAAACGGCCTTCTAGACGCAATGGCGGGGTCGGATCTAGTCTAGAACGCCTCCAAAAGATGCTGCTCCTCAGATCTGCCTCTTGACATCACAATAATGCCTTTTCAAGACGAATCAATGAAGCCCCAATGGCTCTGATACCATGTTGGATTTTGCCAAGATCAAGAGCTCAACGAAATGTACAAAATAGAGACATAATATGGGACAAGAATAAACTGTATTCTCATCAATAGAAAATGATCAATAATCAACTGGATTCAATAGTTGTTCAAAATTTAGATGAGCTTGCTTATATAGGCAAGGCTAGGGATATGTGAGCACACAAACAGGACATGTGGCTCAATAAGAAACAAGGGTAGGTAGGAAATAGGTGTGGGTAGGTAGGAGAAATAATATAATAGTCCACATGAGGTGGATCACCCACTGAATGTGGAGTGTAACAACAAGATCAACACCATAAAAGGTGGAATTTCTCCTACACACACTATCCCAATGTGGCACAAACACCCAAGTGTCTCATACCCAAACTACTATGAAATGCATTATCCTAAGTAAACTTAAGTAAGTGTAATAATATCCAAGATGAATAATTATTTACACCAACAGTATGATTTTCTTCTCTTTCTATCTCTAGGAAGACTTCACTCATATTTTTTCTTTAGGTCCCTATATTTTTATTATGCAATAGGTTATCTACAAATGACACCCAACATTTGAGGTTAAGGTGCATTTGGTGGGTGCCATTCTACCAGGGTCCACCTCTTAGGTCTCCCTTTAGAATTTTGGTATGAGGAAATCATTGTAAGAATATCCAATTCCTTTGGGTAGTTCATTTTCCTATATTTTTATTACCAAATAAAGGTCCCAGTTGTTGTTTGTGCATTTCTAAGTGTTGTGTGAGGCTCATCATTCCCTTTGTCAATTGAGTTGAAATCTAATCTAGGATCTTGGACCTAGGTGATTAAGTTTGAAAACTCAACTCCCTATTGTAATTTTTGTTCCTTGGGTGGTCATCTCAGTAATAAATGTCCAAAAGGTGTTCGTAGGGATATGTCTCACAAGGTTAAAGGTAAATGTTTATTGTTTTCTTCCTCATTTGTTGGTTGTTTATCTTTGGTTCTAAATCTTTGGAACTGGATAGAAAGAGTGTGAAAAATAAATATGTAGCACCTTGAAAGTTAGTGAGTTTTGAGTCTTAGCTCTTGTTGGCTCTAAATTTGAGCAAGGCTTCCCCTTTGAATGGGGTGATGAAATCTCCTCTTGAAGTCTCCCTAGAGCTCTTCCTTTCTTTGAAAAATACCCTGGAGAAGGTTGTCAATGATCCTAATGCTAGAGTGATTCCATTTAAAGACCTTTCTCTCCCTACTCTTGATATTGTTCCCTTTATGGTCCCGAATATCTTTAACTAAATATCTTCCCCTCTAGGTTCTCCCATGGTTTTGTTTGATTAGATTATTACTCTTCTACATGGTTGGGCTCCTCCTGATTTGGTTAGTGAATCCAAGGATAAAAGGTTGTGGTTATTTCTCCTTAGACACCTAAAAAAATTATTCTACTTATGACTTTTTGGGTGTAGGTAGGTTGAGGAAATTCCCCTCCTCCCTACCTCTTTTGAGTCCCTCCCTCAAGAGTGCTAGGAAGAATACAGATGCGGGGAATTATTCTAAGCTAGAAAGGAATTCTGCAAGGAATTTAAGGCAAACCAATGTAAATAAAGATGTAGCTAATGGTAGACAAAGTACCTTGAGGTAGCTATGCTCCCCAAAATAGATGATATAATAATTATATCTTAGAAAATTCTAGCATTAAATGGTTCCCAAAAGTAGATTTTGATTAAAAAATTGGCGAAATAATTGAATCTAGACATTTTGCTTCTTCAAGAAACAATTTTTTTTTTTTTCCTTTATAAAGGTTTGTAACTTCATTTGGCGCTATTCTAATTCTTCAGGTATGAGTACTGGTAGTGCTTCTTGAGGCCTTGCTACTATATGGAAACCTAGAAACTTCAATGGGACCCTTAGGAGATGAGATAAGAAGTTTGAAAGTATTTTCTTGATGGATGAAATTTATAAAGTGAAATGGATCCTTACCAATGTCTGGGCACCTAAAAACTTGTGTTGAGAAGATGGGTGGAACTCCTAAGATTACTAAGTACATGTAGGAACTTCATGATTTCATGTCTAAAGGTAAGTTGGTTGACCTAGAACTAGAAGGTTGAAACTTTACTTGGTCCAATCTGATTGATGAAAGTTTCATTAAAGTTATGTTCAATAGATGTTTGATTTCTTCCTCCTATATTTTTCACCTTTTTCATCTTTCCTCTAAGACACGTTTTGGTTAAAATCATTTCCCTAAATTATTCCAATGGACTTTGGATAGACCTAATTTTTTCTACCCATTTTATTTCAAAATCATGTAGATGCATCACCCCAACTTCAAATATTTTGTGTCTCAATGGTTGAATTTCTACTACAAGGGACAACTATGTTTAGAATAATTTGTAAACTAAAATTACTGAAAAAGAACCTGAGAATATGGAGTAAGTATTCCTTTGCTAATATTTTACACGTTGAAGAAAGATGTGAGGTCCCATATTGAAGAATCACAAAAGGATATGGAGCGTTTTGGTGTTATTCCTAATATAGTTAAGAATGAAAAGTTGCTTTTGGTTGATCTTCATAATATTCTATTGAAAGAGGAGAATTTCTAAAAACAATGGTCCCACATCCAATGGGTGAAAGAAGGTGATAGAAACACTATGTCCGTCCACCAATTTTCTTTTATATATTTAGAAACAGAACAAAATTCAAGAATTAATTTCATTGAATACTCTTGTCTTGAAAGTAGAAGAAATTGATAGGGAAGAATTTAAATATTTCTACTCAATGATTAACCCTTCTCCTAACTCATATCTTGGTTTGAATGAGATTTCAAAGAAGCTTATTTGAGTTATCCCCAACTTACTAGGCCTTGAAGATTTGGAATGTAGTTTCTCTAATGACAAAGTCAAAGAGGTAGTCTTCTCTTTGTTACTTTCAAATCTCTATATCTGAATGGTTTTTCTCCCTTCTCTTTTCAAGAATATTGGGATTTTGTAGGGGACAATGCCCTTTTGGCTACTAAGGACTTTCTTTCCTTAGTCTTCTCAAGGGGATTAGCAATAAATATATTGTGCTAGTTCCTAAAAATAGTGGGGATAATAAAATGACTGATTTCAGGCCTATAATTGTTTTTAATACCTTATACAAGATTATACAAGAGCATCCTTAGTCTTTGAGCAATCTTGCATCAACCAAAAAATATTTCCTTTCAGTTTAGTTCTTGTTTATTTCAGTGTGCAGTTTTTTGTGTTCTTATTGGTTGGTACTAGTAGTTGCTTGATTTTCATTGTAGATCTTATTTTTAGTTTACAGGATGGTTCATGAGCTTAATTCTAAATTTTCAGTTCATTTGGATTCTTTTCCGACCACTTATCGCTCCCAGTTGACTGTTTTTGGGTTCTAGGATAGTTCTTGTGCTTACCGATTAACTTTCCTTCATTTTCGAAGCAATTCTTGGAGTGTGGATCTATTTTGGGCCTTGTCTAATGTTCTTTGGCATGTGGCTAACCTTCCTACTAAACCACACTTCTTGGTTGTTATTGTCCAGAAGGATTTCTTTAATTCTTAGGGTTGACCTAGTTACATGTTTCATTCTTTCCTGCATTGGTAAATGTGATCTTATGAGGCCAACTCGAATATGTTCCATAGGGTATTTATATGGCATTATGTAATCATTTGTAGGGGTTGAGGAGGTAGGAATGAGAATAAGGATTGATATTTTCATTTAGTGATCTAATTAATTCTTAGAGTCGCAGTTGGATTGTATCTGGCTTGAAGCCTGCATGTAACCGGTTAACTACTGAATGTTCTATGATGATTGTATGATGATAACCTGTTGGTTGCTAGAAGTTCTAAGGAAATTATATGATCTATTTATATAATCTTGCTATGTTTTCTTGTTGCTTTTGCTGTGTTACTCTTGCTGCATAAGCCAGTTGATTCTCTTTGAGGGTTTTACAGGTTATGGCTGCATTAAGTGGTATCAGAGCTAGTTATGAACCGGTTAGTGGAAGAGATGTTTTTGAACCTTGAGGCATTCCTTTGGGTGGACAGATCATCAATTGGAGGCAGGCTACGTGTGTGTTCAATAGATCACTGAGGGGAGGCAATTGAAATTGGTAATCAGATCACTGAGTTGAGACAGTTCACCGAAGAGGAAGAGGAGATGTTGTCTAGAAGGACAAACCCTAGAGGGTAGAGCAGATAATGGAGGACTTCAAGAATTAAGTGAGGAATGAAATCCGAAATTCTTTGGCTGGTTTATAGAGAAACCTAAATTGGAGGATGAATATGAAGAATCCGATGAAGAGATTCAAGCAAAAGAGGCTGAAGGACCAGAAGAAGGAAGAGAGGAAAGATTCTTGAGAGAAGTGGCGCAAGCGAGTAAAGTTCATAAAATGAAATTTTCAAACTTTTCCAAAATGATGAACCTAAAGGATCTAATTGATTGGATTGGAGATTTGGAGGACTACATTGAGTTTGAGGATTTCAAGGACCCATAGAGAGTCCGATTGGCATAGACTAAGTTGAAAGGGCATGCCACCTTATGGTGGAAGGAACTACAGAAAGACAAAGTGGAGAATGGTGGAATGAAGATCACCCGGTGGAGACAGATGGTTGCAAGATTTAAGGCCAAGTTCATATTGGGAGAATATGAGTTGGAATCATTTAAGAAGTTGCATAACCTAAAACAAAGAAATATGACTGTGAAAGAGTACCCTAAGGAATTCTACAAGGTGATGATTAGATCTGGACATAGAGAGATGGATAGAGAAAAGGTGGTGAGGTACATAAATGGACTTTCATTTAACATTCAGGATGAGATGAGTATGTTGATGGTTTCCACAATTGAAGAAGCTTACCAGTATGCTTTGAAGGCTAAGGAAAAGATGAGAAGAAATTAGTTGAATAACCATAGAGGGAAGGAGAGATTCAAGGACAAATGAGTACAAAGAAGCATAATGTTGAGGAGGAATCAAAATATAAGTGGAGTAATGAACCAGAAAAAAAAGTACAGAGGAAAGTCACTGGTAGTACTGGCAGAGAATTTCATGGCAAATGTTTCAAGTGTGGAGAAACCAGACATTGATTTTATGAATGTAAGCAGGGAATGGCAAGAAGTTGTGTGGCAAATTAGGAACTAGAAAGTGAAGTTACCGGACCTGGCTGTATACTAGAGCAAGGACAATCCCTTATGTTTAGAAGAGTCGTGATATAGCAGAGCAGTGAGGATACTTGATCTACTCAAAGAAAGAGTTTTCTAGAATGTGTGCAAATCAGGTGGTAAGTATTGCAAGGTTATTGTAGATAGTGTAAGTATTGATAATTTGGTATCTAAAGAGATGGTAGTGAAGCTTGGATTGAAGAGGCTTGAGCATCCTTTTCCTCACAAGGTAAGTTGGTGACAAGATGATCAAAATATAGAGATAAATGAATGGCGTTTGGTGAATTTCAATATTGGCACTTTTAGAGATGAAGTTTTGTGTGATTTTGTATCTATGAGTGCTTGTCATGTCTTGTTGGGAATACCTTGGTAGCTTGATAGAGGAGCTATTTGTGACTGTAGAAGAAACCTAGTCACTATTGAGAAAGATGGGTACAAGTTCACATTGACTTCTTTGAAGGAGAAAGAGAAGAAAGTGAATAATCTGAGTCCAGAAAAAAGTTGCAATATTGAGAAACTAGTTGTAGAGATAATACCAGAAGGTGACATGAGTTTGCAGAAAGACCTGATAAATAAGCCTGATGGAGAAATAGAACCGGATGATGAGAGCTTATAGTTACAAACTGGATGAAGTCTTATGGTAGAAATAAATAAGAGTTGCAGAAGAAAGAGAGCAGTGAATAAAGACAATGTGCAGATCAGAAGCAAAGGAAGAGAAACAAGGAGAGTTAGAGGTTAGAGAAGTTGGTTGAGGTCTCGAAGGAGCTAAAGAAGATGTTGGCAAATAAGGAAGATGTTTGGATCAAAAATGAGCATGGGGTCTTTATCCCAAATCCTTTTAGATGTTCATGAGTTTCCTCTCAAGGAAAATATTTTTCTACCTCGGTTGTCTAATGTAAGAGCATCCCCGATCTTTGAGAAATCCTGCATCAACCAAAAAATATTTCCTTTCAGTTTAATTCTTGTTTAGTTCAGTGTGCATTTTTTTGTGTTCTTACCAGTGGTTACCGGTAGTTGCTTGCTTTTAATTACAGATCCTATTTTTAGTTTCTAGGATGGTTCATGAGCTTGATTCCAAATTTTTCAGTTCATTTTGATTAATTTTCGGTCAGTTATCGCTCTCGATTGACTTTTTCTGGGTTCTAGGACAACAATTGTCCTTAGCAGTTAACTTTCCTTCATTTATGAAGTGATTCTTGGTGTGTGGATGTATTTTGGGTCTTGTCCGATGTTCTTTGGAGTGTGGCCGACCTTCCTACTAAACTGCACTTCTTGGTTGTTATTTTTCGAAAGGATTTTTTTAATTCTTATGGCCAACCTAGTTACACGTTTCATTTTTTCTGCATTGGTAAATGTGATCTTATGAGGCCGACCCGACTATGTTCCAGAGGGTATTTATATGGAATTATGTAATCATTTGTAGGGGCAGAGGAATTAGATTTGATAATAAGGATTGAGATTCACATTTAGCGATCTGGTTGATTCTTATCATTCCGATTGGATTGTATCTATCTTGATGCCCACATGTAACCGATTAACTATTAGATGTTCTATGATGATTGTATGATTATAATCGGTTGCTTGCTGGAAGTTCTAAGGCAATAATGTGATTTGTTTTTGTAATCTTGCTTTCTTGTTGCTTTCATTGTATTACTCTTGCTGCATAACCCGGTTGATTCTCTTTGAGGGTTTTACCGGTTATGGCTGCATTACAAGATCTTGTCTAAACTTTTGGTTAACAGAATCAAGCTCCTTGGAAAAATTATTCATGAACATCAAAAAGAGTGTTCTATGTCACACGATTTCTAATGTTGTCCTTATGGTCCATGAATCACTTCTTTCCATGGAGAATAGTAAAAAAGATTGCATGCTCCTAAAGCTCAACATCTCTAAAGCCTATGACAATGTGTCCTAGTCCTTCCTTCCTATTGTTATCCATAAATATGGATTTGGGGGCCAATTTATTAAGATGATAAAGGCCTTCTTCAACTCACTTGTGTTCCGTATCTTAGTCAATGGAACTCCTAAAGGTTTTTTTTTCATCTTTTGGAGGCATCATATATGAGTACCCCTTATCTTGCTACCTTTTCATTCTTGTGGTTCATATTCTTTGTAGGAACATTGACTATTATATCCATGAGGGTATATTGAAAGGTGTTAAACCTTCTTCTACCCCTTTTGTTATTTTATATCAATAATTTTTTGATGATACCCTTCTACTTGGCTCTACTTTAGTGGTGGAAGCTAAAGGATGGATCTCTATTTTGTCTGAGTAGGAAATTACTTCTATGCAAAAAACTAATTTAGACAAAAGTTCTATCTACCTCATGAATGTTTCCCCTCCTTTGCGAAATTGAATTGCTAGAGTTTTAAATTGTCTGATTGCTAGCCTTTCATTGTCATATTTGGGATTACCTCTCACTATTAGTGAAGTGGGCAATGATTTCTACTCTATTCCTCTTGAAATAATGCAAAACAATCTTCTGGGCTGGAAAAGGACACTTCTAAGAAATGTTTATAAACTCCAACTTCTTAAATCTTCTCTCTAAATTACTTGTATGTACATCCTCTCTCTATTCTATATCCCAATTTCCTAGGCAAAGAAACTTACCAAAATTAGAGGAAATAGTTGTGCTTTGGTGTTGAAGTGAAGAATAGAATGTTTTTTCTTTATTGGGGAATTCTCTACTCTAATAAAGAATCTGGAGGTCTAGGCATTAGACACTCATGATCCATTAATATGGTCCACCTTACTAAACTGGATGGGGATTAACCTCTAAGAAGATAAACTGGTTACATATGATGAACAATATATACCCTTATGGAAGGGATAACAAATCCTTTCTTACTGAGTCTAAAAAAGAAGAAAACAAGGATAAGGGTGGAGACCCAAACTGAAGGGGGTGAAGAAATTAAATTTGATATCCCCCTAATTGTGAACCCAAAGGAGTGCAAAAAGGATGATATGGAAATTGATAGGCTCATGGTTAATTCGACTTCCAACTAGGAGAAATGTTTTCATTGGGTTATTAGTGAAATTGACCTCCTTAAATAGGGCATCAAGGACATAGTTGACACATTTACGGAGAATTTGAAGCTTGATAAAACTGTAAAGCTTCTGAAGTTTACTCAAAAAATAATGGAGGACATTGGGATTATGAAAACAAAGCATGAGTCTAGGATTGCACGCTTGGAAAAAGGTATAGAGGAGTTGATGGGAACACTCAGGGGACTGGTGGAGATTAGCAAAGAGGATATGCTTACCAGTGTGGAAGGCCTCAAAAGGGCCAATGAAAAAATTTCAATATAGAAAGCCCAGCCTGATAGTTTGAATCTGTCTTTACTAGCCAATTTGGACAAGAAATACAATTCAATGCAAACTTCCATAGTGCCCTCTACCAGGACCAGAAGAAAAAAACATAAAAAATGCAACTCGAGATTTATTATGGAGGAGCTCGAAGAGATTAACAAGAGTATGACTTAGAAGAATGATGAGCTCATGAAAGCTCTTAGTTAGAGGTTTTTGTCTTTTTCTGTGTCGTAGGCTAGTTTCTTTTTGTTTGCTTTGGTGGGGAGCTTCCCCTATTTTTGTTACTATTTAGTAGTTTTTTAGACTTTGGTATGCTACTAGTTCTATTTTTGTTGAATTTGGGTTTCAGGTCCACATAAAACTCGTTTATCTCAATAAAAAAAAAATCATTTCTTACTGATGTTGAGCTTCCCACGAGATCCTATGTTTGGAACAATTGGATTAAAACCATACTATTGCTTCAAAATGGAATGCATTGGTAGGCTGGGGATTGCAATAGTATTATATTTTAGAAGGACCCCTGGTCCTTTACAACCCTATTAGAGCTTCACTAGATCTATTCATCTATTGAGGAAGACCTAGTTAATAGATCAAGGATTTTTATTGATGGTTATTTGAATCCAGATTCTTCTCCACCTTCATGAAAATTGAACCCTATGGAGTTTAAAAGATAAATTGGCTTGTGCCTTACCCAAGGATTGAAATTACTCCATGAAATTTGGATTTGATCTTCTATCTCCTCACTACCATTCCCCTTTTAAATAAATGAACATCTAGAGAACCTAAATAATCATAAAAAAAATTCATCTGGTATATGACTTGTCATAAAAGGATTTTAACTATTGAAAATCTTCAAAAATAGGGTATCTATCTTATAAATAGATATGTTCTCTATGAAAAGGTGAAAGATAATATTAATTATCTTTTTGTCCACTATCATTACTCCTAGAAATTAGAAAAAGATTATAAGTATGTTCTTTTTGTCCTAGGTCTATAATTTGGCCCAAATTTTGGTCTCCTTGAGATAGACCTCTCTATCAACTCATCCTTTAATTAAGGAACTCAAGTGTTAAGCATTTCTACAGATGGGATGGAGCTTATGGAAGGAACATAACAATAGATTTTTTAGAGAGCAAAAAACTTAGTGAAAAGTTCTAGCTCAAACATCCTCACCCTCCCTTTCCCTTGAATCAACACATTGAAAAAATCTAGGAAATGGCTGACTTTCTCACTTTTTATTTTCCCTCATATTGGGAATAGGAACATTATCAAATGGTCCCTCCTAACACTAAATGGTAAAAATGAAACTTTGATAGGTAATATAAAGGGAACCCAGGTCAGGCAAGTGAGTTTGGGGTCATTAGAGATTTAGGCAACAAGATGGTGATGGCCTCTTCAGTTTACCTTGGCACTAAAACTTCCAATGTGGTAGAAGTGGTGATGACCTTCTATGGAATATTTATTGACAAGGATAGGGGTTACCAAAAATCTCTAACAGAAGGATATTTCATAAATGTCATCATGATTCTATGAGGAAAGGCTAAGCTAGGTCAGAACAAGGTGGACCTCGTCACCAAATGCCAAAATGTCATATCTATACTTGGCCACATTAGGCTTAACCACACCCTTAGGGAGGGGAACATGATTGTAGATAGGTTGGTGAACCTTTGTCCCTTCTCCAATGAGCTCAAAATATGGATGATTCAACATGAGTTTCATGATGACATTCATGCCATGATATGAGTACACATCAGTCCTAATGATGTTTAAATATTTAAAGACCACCTTTTCATTTATTGTCTCATTCATTTTTTACTTTAGGTGTTTTAAATTTGGAAAAAGGTATCTTGGTCCTATAAATCTAAACTTTTTTTTTATTTGATATATGCTACAAGGTAAATACCATGACAAATGAATTTTACCTTTATTATTGAAACTACGTGAAAATATCTTGATACTAACTAATTGATTAATTAATTATGAAAATCTTGGTAGTTGCCATTACAAGGTAACTAACATGACAAGTGAGTGAAGGACTAATATTAATTGAATAATAGAAAATCTATTGTCTATCATTATTCATATTCCTTTATTGAATAATAAAAAATACATTCTCTAATATTCAATTAAGATTACACATATTTACAATAATATTGTTAAGACTGGATGAACTAACTAAAAAATACAAAGATTACCAAATGCATTCATTATAGTTATATCTCAATAAAAATTATAGTTAGGGCTAGGATTATAGTTCAATTTAGGTTAGATGTACGTTTGATTAGCTTAGTGTTAGAGTTTAATTAGCATTGGGGTTCAATTAGGGTTAGGACTATGATTCAATTAGTGTTTAATTAAAGTTATAAAAGAAATTTTTGAGTTAGGCTTAAATTATGGTTAAAGTTCAAATATGGTTAGGGTAAGGATTTAATTAGGGTAAGGGTTAGATATAAAGTTAAATTGGAGTTAGGGTTAACAATCAATTAGGCTTATAGGAAAAAAATTGATTTAGGGTTACGGTTAAATTATGGTTAGGATTCAAAGAGGTTAGGAATACAATTCAATTATAATTAGAGTTATAATTGGAATTAGAGACAAGAATTTTATTAGGGTTAAAATAGGGTAAGGGTAAGAGGGCTATCCCACAATAATGGTTCCCAATTTTTCCAACAAAGAGAATTGGCGGAGGCAGGGAAAGTTTTTTTGGGGGAGTTCGAGCGAACCCCCCTGTAAGGTTCGATCGAACCTGCCATCACACATGGGTTCGATCGAACCCCAGGTGGGTTTGTGGGTTCGATCGAACCCATTAAAATATTTATTTTTAATAGGTTTGATCGAACCCCCAGTTCGATTTAACCCATTTTTAAATATATTTTTTTAAATTGCTATAAAAATCGAAAATGATAATTTAATTGTCATTTTCAGGTTTGGAGTTTTCTATGTCTAGAGGAGGTTATAGTGAACCCAACATCAGCACCATGTCACCATGTTTTGTTAGCAGTAACCAACACTTCTCACCTTTCAGCTTTCGACCTACATTATTTCAGGTGCACAAAATAACTTTTTTTTGTTTAATAATTTTTTTTTATTAAATTTATTTAAAAATTAATAAATAATTTATTTGTTAATTTATTTTTTTATTGAAACAATTGTATATTTATTGTTTTTCAACATTTTAGAAAAACATTTGAAAATTTAATGTTTTGATTTAATGTCAATTTTTTTTTTTTCAGATTTAATGTCAATTTATATTTAACTGTATATGTATTTTTTTTCAAATTTTTTAAAAATTGTTATGAAAAACTTAGAAAACTGAGGTAGTAAATTAAAAATTAGAAAAACGTTGAGAAAAAAATTAGAAAAATGTTACAACACTAAATATAATAAATTAAAATGTTAGAAAAATTAAATAATAAATTTAAATTTAAAAAAACATTATAAAACTTGGATAACAAATTTAAACAAATTAGACAAAATAAAACATCTATGACCCCTTTTCACATCCTATTACACACACAACATGACCCTTTAGGACCCCTTAAGACCACATATGCCCTTGACGACACTATATATCCCCTTAGGACCATAGAGGATCACATAGTGGACCCTAAGGGGTCATGTGTGGTCCTAAGGGGTCACGCATGTGTTCTAACACATGCGTGACTCTATAGGACTGCATGTGACCCCTTATAAAATCCTAGTGTGTACGACATACCCCTTTGTCCATCATATAGTTTTGTAAGGGGTCATGCATGTTTTAACAAATGTGTGATCCCTTAGGACCACATATGACCCTTTATAACATCCTAGTGTGTACGACATACCCCTTAGGATCACATAGTGTCCTAAGGGGTCATATGTGGTCCTAAGAGGTCACGCATGTGTTCTAACACATGCATGACCCCTTAGAACCACATATGACTCCTTATTAAATCCTAGTGTAAACGACATACCCCTTAGTCCATCACATAGTGTCCTAAGGGGTCATATATGGTCCTAAGGGGTCACACATGTGTTAACACATGTTTCACCCGTTACGACCATATATGACCCCTTATAACATCCTATTATATACAACATGTACCCCTTAGGAACACATAGTGTCTTAGAAGGGTCATATGTGGTCATAAGGGGTCATTCATGTGTGTTCTAACACTATACATGTTCGTGACCCCTTAGGACCATATATGACCCCTTATAAGATTCTAGTGTCTATGACATATGGTCCTTTAAGATCACATGTACATTTGCCTAATGGGTTTAATATGTGGTCCTAAGGAGTCACACATGCATGACCCCTTAGGACCACATATAACCTATTATAACATCCTAGTATCTATGACATACGGTCCCTTAAGATTACATATATTAAAGTGTCCTAAGGGGTCAAGAATATGTTGTCCTAAGAGGTCCCCTTAGGACCACATATGACCCCTTATAACATCCTAGTGTACATACGACATTCTCCTTAGGATCACATAGTTTCCTAAGGGGTCATATGTGGTCCTACGAGGTCACGCGTGTGTTATAACACATGTGTGACCCCTTAGAACCACATATGACCCCTTAAAAAATCCTAGTGTGGATGACATATCTGTCCCTTAAGATCACATACATTATTGTCCTAAGGGGTCTCACATGTGTTCTAACACATGCGTGACCCCTTAGAACTGCTTATGACCCCTTATAAAATCCTAGTGTGAACGATATATCGGTCCCTTAAGATCACATACATTAATGTCCTTAGTGGTCAAAAATATGTGGTTCTAAGGGGTCATGCATGTGTTCTAACAAATGCGTGACCACATAGAACTACATATGCCCCTTAGAAAATCTCTCTTCCTCTAATTTGCTCAGTTGGCATGTGTTTTAATCTTTAAAAATTATGTTTTAATTTAGTACATGATGTATATATCTTTAATGATCTCTCTCTCTCTCTCTCTCTCTCTAAAACTAATGTTATCTCTCTCCTTGTTATGAAAATGATCTCCCTCTCTCTCTTGAATTAATGTTTTAATAATTTAAAATGTATGTATGTATGTGATCTATATAGATAAATTTATATATGTTTTAATTTAGGAACTGTATGTATATATCTTTAATGATCTCTCTCTCTCTCTCAAATTAATGTTAGATATCTCTCTAGATGTCATGATTTAAATGATCTTGCTCTCTCTCTCATTAATATTTTAATAATTTAAAATATATGTATGTGATCTATATAGATAAATTTATACATGTTTTAATTTAGTAACTCTATGTATATATCTTTAATGATTTGTCTCTCTCTCTCTGTCATGAAAATGATCTCCCTCTCTCTCTCTCATTAATGTTTTAATAATTTGAAATGTATGTATGCGATCTCTATATAGATAAATTTATATATTTTTAATGATCTCCCTCTCGCTCAAGCTTTAAAATTATTTATTTAAAAATTTGAAATATGCAAGAACTTCATGTATATATATATATATATATATATATATGAATTATGCAAGAACTTGACATGTGTACATTTTAATTTTTAATGTTTTAAATTGAATGCACTTCAAGTGTGTGTGCTTACATATTAATTGTAACTTTATGACCTACCTGGATAGATGGCATCCCAGGATCTATTCCATGATCATATACCTGATCAGGATCCACCTACACAAGCTCCTAATCAGGATCCACCTGCACAGGCTCCTGATCAGGAGGCACATGATGATATAGATTTTCCACACTAGGATCCCCCGTTTCTTGATTTTGCTACCATTTTTCACTATAGTGACCATGAGTTACCGACACTGAGTTATATTAGATGACCCACAGACTCATGAAATGTATAAGAGTACATGTGAATCCATTTTTGATAGTTTGTGGATATTGAGGGACCACCTAGTTAGTCACACCTTATTTTCACCTGAGGTTATAGCTAATATTTATAGACAGTTGAGGAGTGAGGTGAGGGGTCGTGATTCTTTTGCTAATGTGGTGAGGGTGGTCTTGAAGGAGACCATCAAAGAGAGATATTTTCCACAATATCAGGAGAAGAGTAAGGTGAGAGGATATCAGGTCATGAGATGTATTGATTCACAGGTTGCATCGTTGATTTACCCATGCTTCTTAGCTGCCCATGGTCATTATCCTAATAATGACCAGATACCATTATACTTTGCACAACAAGTATTTGTTGAGGTTCATTGTTAGATGAAACCAAACTACCGTGATATTCCAACATATTATGGATAGGGGAGGGGCGGGATTGCTAATAGAGATGCATATTGTAGGTGTGATAGAGCTCTCCCTAGACATAGGGACCTCGTTGGAGAGATATTTCCAGTAATAGTCCCAGCCCTCACCCCCATAGTGGATCACATTGTGATTTGTTCTTAGAGAGAAGCAATTGATAGGATTAGATAGATTGCATCAACAACAACCACCATATCATCTGATTGGCTGGGTAGATATATGATAAGCCAACCATGTTTGAGATCATTCATAGATCATGTATCTTCTAGTCACCGGTTGGCCTCAAATTCAAATGATTAATACACCATATCATCTAATAGGCTGGGTAGATATATTATGGGACGACCATGTTCGAGATCATCCACAAATCATGCATCTTCTAGTCATGGGGTGGCTTCAGATTCAAATGATCAGTATATTAATGTTGGCATCCCCTCCCTAGATGAGGTAGAAGCTATAGTAGGAGGTCGTAGACATGTACAAATGTTGCAGTATTTAGCCAAGGACCTGCTACATTGTTACCATTTTATTTCATCTTGACTTGGGAAACCATTGGCTATTGTTAGAGAGGAGATTCTCATAGACGGGTAGGCTACTACTGCATCAACGCATACCTCAAGGCAGTCACAACATTCTCATCACTCTACACATGGTCCAGGAACTGACCCACCTATAGATCACTCTGTTCCTGCAAAGGAGGAGATACGAGATGATCAGGTCCATATCATAGATGTGGGCTTGGATTAATTTGAGGAGCAGCTGCGAGGTTTGAGCCATACCAAGTTTATAGATATGCTACTATAGTCAGACACTTCATCCATGATGCCTAGTCATCTAGTTATCCCTTTACACTCCTCAGTCATACGTAGAACCAGAGAGAGATATGTAGGTATGAGTGATGTCGTTGATATGATCACATGACATGATCAGACTATAAAGCCTACTCCTGATATACATTTATGTACATGTGCATTTAAATTTTTAAAATATGTATATGTTGTAATGTATGATAAATCTATATAGATCATTTAATAAATAATAGAAGTGAACTTGTATCATTTAAATTGATCCTAGAATAATCCTAAAATACATGTATATACATATGTATAACAGGTAGCTTATGTCACTCCTAGCTTGATCTCTAAGTGTGTGTGGAGGAGACATTCTTTCGATGGTACATAGGTTGTTAGTGGACAAGTTAGTTATGGTTTTTTGTATATATGTACATGTATGTATGTGGCTTACAATTTATATTTTAATTTAATTTTGACTAGTTGGATTTGATTATATTTAAAAATATGCACATATGTATATATGTAGAGATCTATATTTAATATTTAAATAAATTCTACTTTTGCAGGGATCTATTGGACATCCTGACTCTCAGTAGGACTCTCCCTCAGATGGTCACTCTGTTCGTGGCTGACATAATGCACGTTGATTTGCTAGACTTTATAGCTCATTTGTTTATCTTTTTATATACATTTATATTTTGAAATTTCATATTATATATTCATGCATGTATGAAGTTTCTAGATTATACTTTATACAGTTTGTGTTTGATCAGATTATATATTTCATGTATGTATGTTATATTATATACTTTATACAGTTTGTATTTGATCCTGGATTATATATATCATGTCCATGTATGGTTAGATTATACTTTATATGTATAGTTTTTACATTTGATGATGGATTATATATCACAACATTTGTATTCAGATTATATATGATCATGCACATGTTAGATTACTTACACACTTTTGTGAGATTTTGCCAAGATCAAGAGCTCAATGAAATGTACAAAATAGAGACACAATATAGGACAAGAATAAACTATATTCTCATCAATAATATCAATTACATACAATGTAGATGAGCTTGCTTATATAGGCAAGGCTAGGGATATGTGAGCACACAAACATGACATGTGGCTCAATAAGAAACAAGGGTAGGTAGGAAATAGGTGTGGGTAGGTAGGAGAAATAATATAATAGTCCACATGAGGTGGATAACCCACTGAATGTGGAGTGTAACAACAAGATCAACACCATAAAAGGTGGAATTTCTCCTACACACACTATCCCAATGTGGCACAAACACCCAAGTGTCTCATACCCAAACTACTATGAAATGCATTTCCTAAGTAAACTTCAGTAAGTGTAATAATATCCAAGATAAATAATTATTTACACCAACACCCCCCTTAAGTGCAACTCACTTAAGTCTACAATGCAACTAAGCAATGCAAGATGGGTCTCGGCTAAGAGGCCATGTTAGGTACCCATGTACAAATGCAAATGCATGAAGACAAATGCAATGAAAACTCTCACAAAGTGGGGAAAGAGAGAAAAAACCAATGGGAAAAAACCCTCCCCAAAAAGAGAGATGAAAAACTAGATACAAAGAACTCTCATAGAAGTATGTGAAGGACAAAACCCCATGTGAGGAAAAAGTCCCCCCCATATGAGAGAAGAAGAGAAGCTAGGAAGCCCCCCCTCAATGTGGAATCTGCACCAATGATAGAAGCTTGATGTATGAAGAAAATGCTCCACGAACGTCGAAAAACATTCCTCCCCTTAGGAAGAAACAAAACCAAAGGTGTATCCATGAAGTCTCCCCAATCATGAAGGGAAGATGTATGAAGAAAACACACGATGAAAGGAATCTCTGAAAACTACTCAAGTGTCCCCATGTCGATCCTGAAAGATACCCCCTCCAAAGGTGGTAAACTGTGCCACACTGCTGAAAAAGGCACTCCAAGATCTAGTGGAGATGGATGTAGAACATGTCCCAAAGACTCACATGTCTCCTCAAAACATAAAGAGACCTCCTCCAACTGTTGTACATTAGTATCTACAATCATGTCAACCTCGAAAGAATGATCATGTAGAGAATGAACAAGAGGTTCAGAGTGTGCCCTCGCAACAATCGAAGAAGGATCACCTTCATCAAAGAGAAGATGAATGTCATCAATGATGTCTCCCAAATCTGCAATGTAGGATTCCACAAACAAACCTGCAATATTTGTTAAGTAATCATCCCATGAATCTAAAGCTAGAAGACAATAAATATCCTGATGCACTGAATCACATGAAGGCAAAACTGTCGCACTATCTGCATCATCAGGTGCAATAGATGATGTGGTATCAATATGAGGAGATGAAATACAAGGATCAAGAATGGGGTCACATGTGAGAATCCCCATGTTCAAGTGCCCAAAGTTCTCCTCAAAATATGAACCATCACAAGAAGTGTGATCATCATGTGTAGAATCATCAAATGTGAAATCATCATCATCAACAAAATCTGAAAAGGAGTATAACCGAGATGCATGATCAACCACCCCAGTCGCAATGATAGCTCTAGTCTCCAAGTCTCTAATGAAAACTGAGTCAAGTGTGAACTCCATGACTCTCTTAGTTGCGCCATGTGTGATTTGATAGATAGAAAAGAGATTGTTTGTCAAGTGGGGTACACACAACACATCATTGAAGGAGTTATCCCCAATGTCAATAGATCCTTTCCCAATCACATCCATGTATGTATGATTGCCCATCAAAATCCATGGCATCGTGCAAGGCTCAAATGTAGAGAACATAGACTATGAAGATGCCATATGATGAGAAGCCCCTGAATCTAGAAGCCATCTCTCTGAATTATGACTAATAGTAGCACATAGAGCTTTTCCTTTTCTTGTTCCAAAAGAGTGAGTCTTCCCACTTGTAGAAGCCATGAATGCTTGCCCTTTTCCTTTTGAATGTGAATGTGAGGAAGTGGAAGTTGATGAATCATCCTGCTTGTAGACTTTAGGCAAATCAATGTTATGCTTTTTGATGATATGTGTGAACTCATCAATCTTCTTAGAATGGCAACGATGCTCCTCATGACCAATCTTTTTACAATAAGCACAAGTAGGTCTCTCCCTCTTTGGTGAATTATCTCTCTTGGAAGAGGATGAATCTCCTTGTTGTGGAGAAGATGGTGCTTTTTCTTTAGGCTTTGATTGCCATTTCTTCTTGTTTGAGTTGTCCTTTCCTTGATTTCCTTTGTTCCCTTGATTTTCCACTAATGCTTGAGACTTAGAAGCCTTAAGAATGCCCATGCTTATCAACTTAGTTTGTTCCATCATCAACATTTCATTGAAAGCATCAAATGTAGGCATTGTGTAGCTTGAACCCATTGTCATCCTATGGGTTTGGAAACTAGAAACAAATGCTGCATATTCTTGTGGAAGCTTGGCTATCAAGTTGAATATCAATTGAGTATCCTTCTTATCAATGCCACAATCTTTGAGTTGTGCCCTCAACTCATTTGCCTTAGTGACATAATCTTGTATAGTATCAAAGTTCTTCGGATCTAACATGGTGAGATCACTATCAATTTGATATCCCCTAATCTCATCAACTTGACCATACAAGTCTTGAAACTTTTGCCAAGCATCCTTGATTAGAGTGCACTTCTCAATATGAAAAATGAGATCCTTTGATAAATACTTTCTTAAGGTACCAATTGCCATGATATTTTTAGTGAGCCAATCCAAGTGACGAACTAGATCAACCTTAGGATCGGTGGGAGCAACAATAGTTCCATCAATGTAATGAGTGAGTCCTTTTTCCATAAGTTTACTCCATGCATCAATATTCCAAGTAGCATAATTATGAGGAGTTAAGAGAGGAAACTTAGAAGAACCCATAGCAGCAAAAAGGAAGGAGCACAAGATCATAAAAGCACAAGAGACACCCCCCCAAATTCACTCAATCAAAGTACCCCCCAAAAAATTATGATTTTGGCACTTTATATGTAGTGCTTGTACAATAGGCCACTTGCAAACAATGGCAAGGTGGACTTCTGATTTTGTTTTACAACTGCCCCAATAGGCTGAGAACTACAAAGCAAAAGATCAAAAGATAGATCTATGCAATACAATTGCCAAATTGGCCAAATAAAACCATATGATGAAAGTACAATTTCTACCCACAATTTTTGCAAACTAATAGCATATTATGAGAGTAGACAAAAAATAATGCACTTTCAAAAAAAATGACACCTGAAAAGGAGTTCGTATGAGCCCGAACAGAGACCTGGAAGTTGCAGAAATGGGGATTGGATAGGTACAGTCACAAAAAACTGAGAATTATGAAAAATATGTCCATCAAAATCAGAAACTAATTCCACCATGTGAAATTACATGAAATTCTAGCGCATTTCAAAAAAAAATTGCACCCAAAAAGGAGCAAAAATGAGAAAGTTATGGCCATTTGAAGTTGAACTGCAAAATCAAAAAGCTCAATGAGAGGGGCCTGCAAAATTTTTGAAAAATGATGACATCAGCAAACTTTGGGGTTAAATTTGATGGCCGTATGACCGTCATGAAAACTTCACCTCCCTGCTGACTAGGCGTCCGTACAGTACGGATTGATGATGTGGCGTGATTTGGTTGGCCGAAAAATATTATGTGGCAGTACAAAAATCTGACATGGCAGGTTGATTTGGCTGATGATGTGGCGGTGACTGGGCAAAAAAAAATGTCGTGGCTATCTGATGTATCTAGCTGACATGGTCGGAGGACGGCGAGCTCGACGCTGAGGTGGACAGTCCACGTGGCGAGAGGCTGCTGGCAGAGATCACGTGGGGCCGGGTTGTCATGGTACGGATGTCTGCATGCAGAAGCAGCGTGACAGGAGGAGCGGGAGGTACCGGCAGGTGGAGGTGCCGGCGAGTAGCGGCGCCGATGTGGTCGGTGGTGAAGGGTCCGGCGCCGGCAAGCGGAGGTGTCGGCGGAGAAAGCTGCTGTTCACGGGAGGCTCCGGCAATACGTAAGGATGCTGCTGGGGAGTGAGCTATTGGGTGCACTACCGGAAGGAACTACGGGCCCGGGCCGGAAGTCTGGGTCGCAGGGGACTGTACGAATGCCGGCGGAAGGAGACCTGCGATGGCGGCATGGGAGCGGTGGCGACAGGTACGACAGACCTGCAGAGTACAGGGGTCACGCGGGGGGGGGGGGGTCTGCGGACCCACCAAAAACAATTTTTTATTTTTTATTTTTTGGAAAATATAATTTTTTTTTCGAAATTCATACAATAATAGTAAAATTGGCGAAAAAAATTTTCTCACCAAAATAGGTCGACTTTATAACCAAAATTCATGGAAACAGCCTCCTGGACACAATGACGGGGTCGGATCTAGTCTAGGATGCATCCAAAAGATGCTGCTCCTCAGATTTGCCTCTTGAAGTCGCAATAATGCCTCTTCAAGATGAATCAATGAAGCCCCAATGGCTCTGATACCATGTGAGATTTTGCCAAGATCAAGAGCTCAATGAAATGTACAAAATAGAGACACAATATAGGACAAGAATAAACTGTATTCTCATCAATAGAAAATGGTCAATAATATCAATTACATACAATGTAGATGAGCTTGCTTATATAGGCAAGGCTAGGGATATGTGAGCACACAAACATGACATGTGGCTCAATAAGAAACAAGGGTAGGTAGGAAATAGGTGTGGGTAGGTACGAGAAATAATATAATAGTCCACATGAGGTGGATCACCCACTGAATGTGGAGTGTAACAACAAGAGTGGAGTGTAACAACAAGATCAACACCATAAAAGGTGGAATTTCTCCTACACACACTATCCCAATGTGGCACAAACACCCAAGTGTCTCATACCCAAACTACTATGAAATGCATTTCCTAAGTAAACTTAAGTAAGTGTAATAATATCCAAGATGAATAATTATTTACACCAACAACTTTATATATATATGTGTGTGTAGAGTTTGTGTTTGATCATATTTGCATGTTTGACATATATACTTTAAATATTTATTTAAGTTAAATGATGTGTTTGATTATATGTAACTTATTAGGTCACATGTGTATATGTATGTGAATGTTTGATTATTCTTTTAAATTATATTATATAAGATCATCTAGATTGAATTGGTGTAAATGTTTATAAGAACTCTATAACTTTCAAACTTATATATCTGTGATTGAATTTGTGTACATGTAGATAGATTAAAAAAAGATTGATATGTTTATTTAAATTTTATATTTTACTACATGTAACATGTATATGTAGATATGCATTGAATTTAAATGAATTTATGAACAATATATCAAGTCCACTATGCAAGCCATGAACAATATAAAAATCACACTCGTTCATATCAAATGAACAAACTCAAGTTAACGAACATATTCAATAATTTAAATTATAGAAGTTTCATCCGGAACAAGTTAAGTAGAAGTGAACATTCTAAAGTATTAAAAATTAAAAATTCATACATGTAGGTTCAAACACATATACTTCTAGGTGTACTAAATAGTTCACACCATATCAAGTGGTTTAGAATGCTCTTCAATTATTACACACATGTCCTAGTTTAATATCAAATTTACACATACATCCTAATTTAATATACATTTTTAATTAAATAAATACATGCTAAATTATTTTAACAACTTACAAATTACATATGCATACATGCATTTAGAATTAGATAGACTATACATCCTAATTGTAAATGTGACCCCCTTAAGACCTACTCAAATTTACACACATATGTATCCTAATTTAATATAAAATTTCATACAAATACATTTTTAAAATTAAATGAATACATGTACATGCTAATTTACTTAAAACATACATACATGATAAAATATTTTAACAACTTACAAATTATGCATGTGCATTTAGAATTAGATATATAGACATCCTAATCAAGTGCATGCACCAGGCCTTAACACATTTTCAACTCATCCACATGTCCCAATTTACTTTACATACATGCACGTAAGCATTATTTAACATGTACATTAACTTCATACATCCTAATTTAATATAATTGAAAATTTCATATTTAACTAAACAATATATGGTCCACACAAGCCATATATATATATATATATATATCAAATATTAAATTCAAACACTTTAATGTATTTAATAATTTATCCAAGTTTGAAAACAAGTTAAGTTCTAATTTATCAAGTATTAATTCAATTCATGGGTTGAAACACATGTACTTTGGTTTACTAAGTAGTTCATGCCACATCAAGTGGTTCAAACCACTCTTCAATAACACTTAATATTTTCTCATGATCTTCACTATCTAGTCTTCACTTTTCAGACCGCTTGTGACATGGAAATATATGAAGAATTAGGCCAACAACAATGACCAAGTGGCTATACTGATATACCTTGTTGTCAATTTGGTATTCAGTGAAATGAATCCCATGTTGAACAATTTTAACTTTTTGAAATATGTCCCTTGCACTACAACTGAGCCTGCATGTACATCTATATAAGAAATGAGATTCAAATAAAAGTTTGCATGTGAGCGAGCTATGTAAATATAAAAATTAAAACATGTGTAGATGTGCATGTTTAAAATAAATTTATTTAAAATAATTTAAACGTTCAAATTAGTTCAAACCTATGGGAAAGGACATTCCATTGATCATTCAGATTTTGTTAACTTGTTTCTCTCTTTTGTGCAACGCAATAAATAATAACTAACACCTTCTATATTTCCATCTTCTGCTATGACTACAAAAATATCTCCTGCATTTTGAAACAAGTTAAATAAATTTAAAATGTATGTACTCGATTTAAAACTTATATAATTTATTTACAAGTACACAACATTTTTAAAGGAAATAAATATATGTATATAATTTAAATATATGTTTACATCATATACCTTTTTTAATCAATCCCGAAGTATGGTCATAATCACCAGAAATCAAAGGAATGTCTACAAAGTTTGCATCCTCATTTGAATCCTCATATGTTTCAGAAACATCTAGTGGCACCAATTTCCATTCACTAACATATCCAAGCTCTTGGTTCTTGCAATCAACATAGTTTTCCAAAATGCAATGAGAACAAAAACATGAATAATCCCTAGGGTAAAATGTCCATGTTGGTATTTTGGTATGGTTTTGTCATTAATGTCAACACCTACTAAACACTTATCAACTCTGGGACTTTGGAGAATCGACAACATTCACTGGCAAGCAAGTGACTCATGCACAGTCACCAGTATCTGGTACACCGACACTTGGCATGATATGGAAAACACTTGGTTATGTCGAAGACATTGTGTGGACACCTTGTTTTGGAGTTTTGTTTATTGATACATTAGCATTTGCATATTTGTTGTTACCGGCAAATAGGTCTAGGGTTACACCGACAGGTTTATCTTTTCCAAATTAGCACGACACGCTATGGAGATGATAAATCATTGTTGTAAATGAATTAAGCCAACATGTTGAATCGGTTATTGCATCGGATATTGTATTGTTTATAAAATATTTTTATTTTAATATCTTGTAGAGCCGACCTACTAAAATTGGTCTTAGGATATGGTATAAATGTAAGATCTTATTTGTAAGATCAAGTGTGGAATGTGAAAAAGGATTGGGTGAAGGTATATGCGAGAATAAGCAGAGCTATACACGCAGACATCATTTGAAGATTGAAGGAGGGTTTTCGTGAAGACAATTAGAACTACACCGGTACTGAATCCAGCATATGAAGATGCTATTTTGAGCAGTACATTCTTATTGGATTTAACCATCCAATTGTAGTCATTGTGACTCCCATTTTGTGATTGAGCAGTGAGCTCTAGGCGCTTGGTCTTTCTACATGTGCAAACCCCTTTTATGTACACTTACTATCTACAGTAGTATCATCTGATTGTGGGTAAGGTTTCCCACCGTGGTTTTTCCGCTTACAGGGTTTCCACATATAAATATTGGTGTTATGTGTTGTGGATGACTTTGTCTTTATGTTTCATGCACTAATCCTTACCAATATAGAAATTAACTATTAAAACTGTCTACCGGCATATTAAACTAGTTTACCGGTATTAAGCATTAAGTTGGTCAAGTTGTTTTTGGTTTGAATTTATTTGACAACTGATTCACCCCCCCTCGCCCCTCCCAGTTCTCTCTGGGATCTAACAATTGGTATCAAAGCATGGTCCTCTATTTTCAGAAGCCTAACAGCTTGAGGAAGATCTTGACACCAGTAGAGATGGAAAACTTGATGAAGCAACTAGAAGGAGCCCTCTTAGACTATGATGCAGAAAAATTGAAAAATATCAAACTTGAAGATGATCTAAAAGCTGCTCAGGATATCATTCAAGCACTTCAAGAAAATCCTACTATTTCAAGAAATAAGAGAAGAGAACTTTGTGAAAAGATGCAAAATGAGAATGATGAAAAGGAAACTCTTAGTGATCTGATGAATAAGCTAAAACAAGAAAACATGACAACAAAGAATGAGATTACGGATATGACTATGAGATTTTGTAAAGAAATTGAAGATAGAAAGAAGAATGAAGAAGACTTGACTAGAAGACTGAATGATGCTGCAAATGAAAACACAAGACTCAATTATGAAAATGATATGTTGAAGACAGATCTAATGCATGCACAAAATGACTCAAATGAACTCATGAGAGAAAAAGGTATCTTGGAAGGAGAACTAGCTGCTGCAAATCAACATAAAGAAAAATTCAAGAAAAGCTCAGAAGAACTTGCTGACTTGTTGAAGAATCAGAAACCTAATGGTGACACTAATGGTCTTGGCTTTGAAACTGGTGAAAGCTCTGATATTGCAAACACATAGGATCATGGCAAATCGGTAAGACAACCTACTGCTTATAAATTTAATGGAAAATTCTTTAACTGTAACAAGTATGGTCATAGAGCAAATCAATGTAGATCTAGAAATTATTAAAATACCAATACACCCACTGGTCAATGTTCAAAATGCAACAAAGTTGGTCATAATTCTAAGAATTGTAGAATGAATGTGAGATGTTATGTTTGTGGGAGATTTGGACACTTATCTAATCAATGTGGAACACAAACTGGCATAGGTTATGGAAATGCTATTCAGAGAAATAAAGTGACTTGTTATGCATGTAACAAAATTGGGCATATTGCTAAATTTTGTAGAAGCAAGTCCTCACCGATAGACAACAAAGGTCCTAGTTTGAAAGGTAAAGAAAAGGTTGAAGAAGTAAAGCAAGAATTCTCAAAACAATGGATCAGGAAATTAGAACTAAATGGTGTTGGGAATACTCCTCCACCGGTAGAACCAAGAAACACTCCACTGGCAGAACAAAGTAGCACTCCACTGGCAGGAGTCTCTTCATCCAATTGAAGAAAATTCTTTTAAGGGTTTGGCAATCATATGAGAAATATGTTATTATTCCCTCAGTTGATGGTAAGAAGTTGAAATTACTTCTATACCAGAAGATAAAGTTAAGTGATTACTTAACCAATAAGCATTAAATGTGGTAGTTGGTAGATTGACATTATAAATTAGTGTTTTTGGCTCCATTTTACTTCACTGAGCATTCAAACATTCGAAGAGCACAAAATTTCCAGACCTAAGGCATTTCGAGCAAAGAGGCAAAGCATTGCAGCAATCAATCTTTCCAAAGGCAAAAAAAGGTATTTATAATCATGGCATCCTCTTCTGTACCTAAATTTATAGCAAACCCTATTGTAGTCGAGGTAGTTAAATGCCCTAGGCCCATATTTCAGCTAGTTCCCAAAATAGCAAAGAAGGATGACAATGTTGGTGCATTTCCCAAATTCCCAAAGGAGTTGTTTTTGTAGAAGACCCTAGATTGTACATCCATTGCCACATAGAAGAATTAGGTGATGAGGAAATCAAGAACATGTACAAGACTATCATATGTGATGATTCCAGTAATGTGAAACCTGAACACAAAATAATTGAAACCCTAGGATTCACATAAATTCTCTACATTTCGGATTTCCCTAAAGAAGTGATAAGGATAGTGTTGAGCAGGGTTCATGGTGCATTCTTTTGGCTAGATTCGGTTCATAAAATTACCAAGGAAGTTGTGAAAGCTATAACAGGGTTACCTTCCACTGGTAATAGACCAGACAAAACAAAGAAGGTCTATAATGACCTAGTAATGAGCCTAACAGGTGCAACATCCGACAAAAGATCTTTAAGGGTGAATGATGTAACTAACATAAATGTAAGATTCATTAGCATGATTCTAGGCTACAAATCAACACATGCAAATAGACTAAATTTAGTTTCCAGCTTATGCATAAATAGTGCTCATGATATGGTTAAAGATAATGTGAAAATTGATGTATGTGAATGGTTAAAGGATGAATTGATTGACAATCTGGGAAAAATCAAGAAGGATAAGAAAGGGACATTCAGATTTGGTAACTTACTTATTTTCTTAATGCTACATATAACAAAACAGGTGCCCGGTATAGGTAAGAAGAACCTTGGATTTGACATACCGGTAGGCAAACAACTATCTGACTTATTGAGCAACATGTGTTTTCCCTGTGTTTTTCCATACCAATCTCTCCCCCTTTGACATCAAATGCCAAAGTTCTTACCAAGCCAAGTTCATGTACAAAATACCAATCAATTTAGTATACCAACTACTCCCCCTAAGAAGTAGCTTCCCATCAAGGCTGGAATAAAAGATTTCTCTGTTAATTATGTCGGTTGATGACAATCATCAACTTCCTAAGTCTCTACCAGTGGGGGTTATGACACCAAGCTGATCTCTGAGATATTCAAAAGTCCCCTTAGGTAGAGGTTTAGTAAAGATATCTGCAATCTACTCTTTAGTGTTCACATAAACCAGTTTTATTTCCTTTTCTTCAACATTTTCCCTTAGAAAATTTAGTTTGATAGAAACATGTTTGGTTTTAGAATGTAATACCGGATTCTTAGATATATCAATTTCTGCAGTGTTATCACAATAGATAGTAATAGGTTCCTTGCATTTTACCTTTCTGTCTTTTAACATTTTCTTAAGACATAGTACCCGTGTACTGTTAGTCACTACTGCAACATATTCTGATTCTGTTGTTGATAAATATGTACAACTTTGTTTCTTACTCAACCAAGAGACTAGTCATTCTTTTCAGAAATACATTCTTATTGGATTTAACCATCCAATTGTAGTCAGTGTGACTCCCATTTCGTGATTGAGCAGTGAGCTCTAGGCGCTTGGCCTTTTTGCATGTGCAGACCCCTTTTATGTACACTTACTATCTGTAGTAGTATAATCTGATTGTGGGTAAGGTTTCCCACCTTGGTTTTTCCCCTTACAGGGTTTCCACGTACAAATATTGGTGTTATGTGTTGTGGATGACTTTGTCTTTATGTTTCATGCACTAATCCTTACCGGTACAGCAATTAACTGTTAAAACTGTCTACCGGCATATTAAACTGGTTTACCGGTATTAAGCATTAAGTTGGTCAAGTTGTTTTTGGTTTGAATTTATTTGACAACTTATTCACCCCCCCCCTCTCAGTTGTCTCCGGGACCTAGCAGCCCATGGGCGATTATTTGTACTCATGACACAATGCAAAGATATTGTCCTCTCCATGCATTGATCTTCTATCCACATCTACAAAATGTACATATGTACATGAACATACATGTAGATCAAGTTGTTAAATTAATACATTCAAACTAGGAACATTTTAAAAATTAAAAAAGACATTTAAATAAGAAACCAAACAAGAACATGTACTTCTTATCTCCCAGAACACACTATATGGAATGGGCCTGCATGTTCCCGATGATGATTCACCAAGATAATTAGGCTGCACAAAGTGTTTCTTACACCATTCGACAACATCATGTGCATCGTCTATATGATCTCCTGTATAATTTATTTGATGCTTTCTTAGAGCATGTATGATATAAGCTCCTGCACCATCATGTTCACCCTTTCCATGACCACTCTAATAAAAACTCTAAACATGTGGTATTTTATCATTTCGATGATATCTACATAGTACATAAAATAGCCTCAAATATTTGAATTGTGTCACACATCCATCAGACCAAACAAAATTTTTAACTATTGTTATGCCTCTCTCTTTCAAATATTCAAAAGACTTCTTAAAGCAATGCTGTACAAAAAGTGTGCCATGTTCCTTATCATCACTGATATAGAAGTGGTACTCTTTCTTAATGACATGGTTTTCAGATGTACTATCAACACCATCCAAATCCATTTGTGCATGTTGATAATACACATGCACCATAATAGTGATTTGCTTCGAAAAGTAATACTCTGATTGAATCTCTTTTTGATGTGCAAAAGAGTAATTTTTTATGAAGTTCACTATGGATAGAATAGTTCCTAGTGGGAAAGTGTCTCTTAATTTTTTAAATTATTATGCTTGCCACTTGGGAAAAAAACCATGGCATATGTATGGTTTTATCAACTTACAAAAAAATTTCATAAATGTTCCAATAGGTATTTACTCTTCTACATAATCTAACCTTGTAGATTGCTTTCCAAATTTTGTTTCAAATTTTTTGTACTTGTAAATCTTGCAATTTACCATCTTCCTCATCTCAGTACCTTCATCTCTCAAAGGCAATTTAGCTAACTCCCCACATGTTCCTCAAATTCATTTTATGTAATTTATTTCACTAGTTGCATTATCACCCAATTTATCACATAAGATGGATGCTATGAATTGACTTGTTCATTTAGGAGGAGATTTTTCATAACCATCACTATCTTCTCTAATCTTTCGAAACACCTGATACTATAGATCAAATTCGATGTGATAACGACAACAAAAAGTTTCAAAGACTTTGTTTACCTTTACTTAATATGGTCTTAACCATTCAAACATGGTTTGTCCAATATTTATATGAGGGTTTATTTTAGTAAACACATACAATTCATGTTTTGTTGTGTCTAGCTAATGTTTACATGGAGATCATAATGATTAGGGTCAATTCTTTGCTTGATAACATCTCTATTGTTTGATGAAGGACAGGTATTATCATTCCAAAAACTTGTCACGAAGTTCCTAACAACATCTTCAATTCTATCAAAATGAGGAGCTCTACACATAATTGTCCAATTCCCTTCTAAGGTAGTATCACCCAAACTCTTTCTCCTTTTCACATATTTTGATATTGTCCTTCTACTAAAACCAAACTCAGATGATAGTGAAGAGATTTGTCTTTTTTGAGGCAATCTTTCATTTACTAAAGATGTCGACATCACTCTTCTTGAAATGGCCTTATCTATTTCTCTGAGATTTTTTACCAATGTTCATGAAACCTTTCTTAACATTATCAACAATAGATTTTTGTAGCTGAGAATTTTTCCTCTTTTGACTTGTTGTATCTATACCCAACAATTTCAATGTATCTATTAAGTCTTTACGAGTAAGTACAATTGATAACAATTGAGCTTTCTCTAGTGTAGTATCAAGATTGTTGAAATGAGACAATATTTCTTTTGCACTTTTATTCATTGACCTCATTTTAGTATGTCTAGGTTCTTCACTGAAAGTTTCAACTCATCCACACCCATTTCAAGTAAATGATCTAAATTTTTATAAGAAATATTTATCTTCACCTATTTAGCTAGATCCACAATATGCTCATCTATACCAATGGTAGGAGGTAAGGAGCCTGACCCCTCTCCTTCAACCTCCATTGGTTCAACTTGGGCAAGCTCCTCCCTATGTTCATCAACTATATTTTTTTCTTCAACAGGTTCATTTGCCTCGACTCCCGCTTGAGAACTCCCTTCTCCTCAAGCCCGTTCTGCACATAATTTAAGATGACATAATATTTTTAATGCAATGAAATTCCATGTTTAATTTGAAACCAAATTTTTAAGTCATTTAGTAAGACCTAAATATTATGTCATAACAAGTGGACTATTATGCCATATTTAAGACCTATTATTGCATAATAGACCTCCTAATATCACATGTAATAGGTTCTAATATCTGCATAATATAGGTCTTAAGGGGACTCTTGAGTATAATGTGAAATGTTTTTGCATACATCCAGTAAATTTATGTCATATTTAATCTCCTATAATCACATAATGAGTCCTAATATCACATAATAGGGCTTATTATTACTTAATATGACCACGTATGCAAAAAAAATTTCACATTAATATACACGACTCCCCTTAAGACAAATATATTATGTGATATTAAAGGAGCTATCACATGCAATTAAGTAGGTCTTGAATATGATATAAGTTAGAACCTATTATAACATAATAGGTCTTATTAATTATGACTTAGTACATGACCATGTATGCAAAACCATTTCACATTATACTTAACTCCCCTTAAGACCTACATTATGCAAATTTTAGGACCTATTATGTATGTGATATTAGGACCTAAATTATGTGATAATAGGTCATTAATTTATCACATGTACATAACATGCCATAATATCTCATAAATATAGGTCTTAAGGTGCAGACTCAGGTATATAATGAGAAATGCTCTTGCATACATGGTCATGTTATTAAGTCACAATAAGATCTATTATCTCATAATAGGTTCTATTATGTCATATTTAAGATAGGTATTATCGCATATAATAGGTCTTAATATCACATAATAGGTCCTAGTATCACATCATATAGGTTTTAAGGGGACTCAAGTATAATGTGAAATATTTTTTCATACACTTGAAAAACAAAGAAGACACAATGTTTGTTTGCTTGAAAGTGTTTCATTATTTTTATCATGCAAGCACAAATCCTAGGGCTTGATGAGACAGTAGTTGTTGAATATCACTTGGGGGGTTACCCTGAGCTACACAAAATAGAGTGGATACTTAGGTACTTGACCCCATTGGCTCCCCTCCATGACACTGACTTCTCCTGGCCAGCCAAGCACCAGTCCCCATGAGAAATCCCTGTGGTGAACTTTTTATCTCTAATAAGAACCATAAGAATGTGAGCCGCTTCAGAGGTTCGACCTCCTGCGCCAACAACTAGAAGGTTTTTGGCTTCTAACACAAAAGGTGTCTAGTAAGGGAATTCATTCGAGTGGCTATAATCAGCAGTGTGTTACGCTTCGTTAAATGGAAGGCCTCCCAGCCTATAGAGGCTACACTCTATAGGGTTTATGGAGAGTTATAACGTCGTTATAGCAGCATTTAACACCCGTTGCTTGCAACTGTTGTCAGAAACACATTTATTTATAGTGGCTTGGAAGAGCTTGGCTTTAGCTTGTTACCAATTTGGGTCATTACCTCTAACTAAGCCTTAAGGGCTACTCAGGAGGCAAGCCCCTTTCTAAGGATAAAACAAAAAGAGCTTATTGCTAAAGACACAAAAGACAAGTTTGTTAATTTTAGAGCACCAATTGAAGTGTTTGCTAAACTATAAAGACACATGGTTTCAAAATCTAAATTAAATTATAAATAATAAATAATAAATGGGAAAGAGAGGGTTCCTAAAGATCTAAATTTTAAATTAAAACCACGATCTATTATAAATGAACTTAAGGGGAAGAGAAAATGTCAATTACATAACAAGCAAGTTAATGGAATTTGAAATTTGCAAATACACATATTATTTCAAATTAAAACATAATTATTTTTAATTAAAATGAGATTATTTTTAATCCTACTATTTCCAGTTAATTTAATAAAAATAACATCATTTAGAATTAAGTAAGATAGAATTATTTTATAAATTGAATTAATTTAATTTAATTAATATTATTTAAAATAATTTTCAGAAAAAATATTAGATAAAAAATATTAAACTAATACTAACAAATAAAAATAATTATTGGTACATAATACATATAAAACTAAATAAAAATAAAAATAACAATACATACTTGCATCATGATATCTTAGTCTTCTTTGTTCTTGATATCTTTGTTCCGTTTCGGGAAAATAATTCCTTGAAGTCTTATTTTGCCTTCTCTTATTGTTCCCCATGCTTTTAAAATAACCTTCAAATATCTTCAAATTATTGCCCTCAAAAGAACTTTCAAATGTCTTCTTTCATCCAAAAATGCGAATTGTTTTAATCATTAATGTGTAAAAAAATGAGAAAAATTATGTATATTTATATGACTATACAAAAATGTAAAAAAAAACAAAAATTGGGTTGACCAAGGTTCGAACAAACACCGACAGTTACAAAAGGTTGGGACTGTTCGAACCCGACTATTACATGAAAGTACCTGTCATTATTCTACCCAGGGGGTTTGATCGAACCCCCCTTCGCTCAAACCACTATTCGTTTAAACCCCCTTTTTAGAGATCTCTCCCCAAAATTTTTAGAGTTCTAATCATTTTTGCCTTTAGACCTCTAGTTCAAGGCACAAATGAAATAATCTTGATAACCCAAAAATTTAAGATGTAGTTCTTGGAGTAAGCTTTCCAATGAGTATAATTTTATTATATTGTGAATTTCATTATGTTCTTGTTTTTTTAATTTTATGGAATATTGGTTTTTCACCAAACATGAAATTCTGTGTTCAATGCATTGGGAAAAATAGGAAACTAATTCAAACAAATTCTAAAAAATATCTACGTCCCACCTACTAATGTCTTCTTTCTAACAAAAAAATAAAATTGAATTTTGATATATATAGAACAAGTTATGTGTTCAAACTTAAACCTATGTGTGAATTATAACTAGTTGGACTTCAAAACTTAATAAAATGAAAAATATTCAACATATCACGATCAAACCAACAACAAGCCCTGGATATTGATGTTACAAACCAAAATTTGAAAGAATTGAGTTTTTATCATTTATAGAAAAAAAGTTAGGCATGCTCTTTAAAAATGTAGTTTGTTGTAAAAAACTTCTTTTTGAAGGAGATGGAAAAAATTTAAAAAACAACTTGAAAAAATTTTGAAAAAAAAAATATTTAGAATCTATAGACAAAATTCTATGAAGCACTGATTATTTTTTCTTAGGACAAACCCCTAACAACTTGAAAATAAAGGTAAATTCTCTTTCCTAAATAACATTGAACATAAAAAAAATTACAATGTAATTCTACTATGCTTTTAGGTATCATATCCTTAATAGAAATATCTTTGAAAATACAATCTTCATTATCTCCATCAAATTTTTCATACCATCAAAAAAAATTCTATATTGATTACGACCAACTTTTTTTCATAATTGAGTTGTAGTAACTTGGTCTTGAGTAGATGTTGTATCTTTTTCCTTTGTCCCTTTTTTGGTCATACAATTTTGATATAGTCCATTTATTCCTTATTTAAAATTTCTCACTTATTTTATAACTCACCTACACACATAGTCATACACATATGTAAGTGAATTGTGCAAGTAAATATGTAGTTATTTCAAGGAGAAAAAATGATTAAATAAAAAAATGAAGGATTTTGAAGGATGATGGATTAAATTAAATTCCTTAAACATGCACATAAATCGTCAATTGCAAAAAGGGATCTTTATATTATACTATAAGTTCTCTTAAGTAATTCTCTCAAATCATATATGTACATGTATAGAATTTACCCAGAATACTAACCTTATTTACATTCATTTGCAAATTAGATTGAAAAGGATTGGTATTACAAATAAACAAATTTATATTAAACATTTATAATGTATTTTAAACATCTACATGAAATATATTTACAATAGTATGGATTTAAAGTAGATCACATTAAATATATTTATAAGAGTGCGTGTTTTCATCTAAAAGGTATTAGATCATCATTGAAATATAACAATTGAATTTTTAATCAATGATAAAGTTTAAAACATTTAATATACATAAAAGAAGAACTATACTCAATTTAAGGGTTCAAATCATATTAGTAGCATGTACTATATGTAAACCAACTCTCTTATAGCAAATATAACATGCTCAATGTAGGCCATAACCCATTTTATATCCATACATGCAATTAATAAGTGCACCCAAAAATCAAGAAATGATTGTCACATGAAGGTATATATAACCATTTACTTTTTGTGATGCATATATCTATAATAGACACACTTGTACTATTCATCGTATCATTAGGTTAATTATTACGTCATACAACTTAAGACAAGAAGAAAGTACTAGGGATATTCTTATGTCATACAACTTAAGACAAGAAGAAAGTACTACGGATAATCAATTTCTTATTGCTACACCAATTTTTATGAGATAAACCCATAAATAGAATGAATAAGGACATGTGAAAATGGTGTATGTACATAGCTAACAGCACCATTATAACTTGTAGTACTTATATTTATAGGATTTTTTGTTGCATCTATAAGACATGTTAAGAATGGGTGTGTCTATCTAAGATAACAAGCATAACTTATAGAGATAATATAGGATTTTTCATGTATATAAACCTGTGAAAATTATGTATTCTTAATCATTACGAATAGTTCTAGATATGAAGCTAACTCGTAGTGGGTTAGGGATGTAAAAATAAAGAATAAAATTAGAGGTTAGGGATGTAAAAATAAAGAATAAAATTAGAGTTCAATCTAGAATGGATTGAAAGAATGGTTAAGGATGATTTAGGGTGGATTAGGATGCTCTTTTGGAATTTTATTCTAGAAGAAATTTAAAGGATTGTAAATGATCTTCTAATGGATTAGGGATTTAAAAGCAAGGAAATAAATTTTATTGAAAAATAGAATTAATTAGGAATGGTTTTAAGGATGGTTTAAGGTGTACTAGGATAAATTATCCCATAGATTATAGAGTGGATTGTAAATTTAATAAAGAAAGGAAATTGTTAAAAGCTACTTGGATTGAACTTGGATTTTTAAGGAAAATGAATTAAACTACTTTCTAAATGTAAATATATAGAAACACTAGAATTAATAGAGAAAAAAGATGTATACAAAGGAGATAGATAAGATCCATAAGTTTAGGTTTGTAATACTATATAATCATTATAGAAAACCTCATAGTTCCACAAATCTTCAAAATTAATCAATGATGAGATACCTAAAAATTTGAAGGCTTCCTTGTTGAAATCAATTTTTTATGTCTAATTATTGCAAAATTGAGCCCCTTTTGATAAGAGAGGTTTAAGCTGAAGGTCTTCCATTTGAAGGTTATAAAAATTAAATATATCATTCATTAAAGGAGAGAGACTTCTCTTAAAGGATAAAATTGGTTTTTTGATAATGATACACTATTAGACAAAAGAAGGTGCAAACGAAATCTATCAAATTATAGTATTTTAGACTTTAAAACTTTGTTCTGAAGAAAATATATATCAAATTTTTAACTTTTTTTTCCATGCACTAGATATTTATATTATCCATTTGAAAAATAGAGATAAGGGAAAAAATATTTTTTTCACTTTTTTTTCCATTAGTTTGCATCATTTTGATATTTGAAATAGAAATATCACATTTTCTAATCAAAGTTGAATAATTTTTGTTGTGTTGACCAATTCCTTTATTAAATTGTTACACATGTTTGTACTTATACCCATGTTCTTCATCATATTTGGCTTATGGGACCTATTGAGTGCATTTATTTTACATTAAAAAAAATAAAATTATATTTATTTTGGAGCCCTCCTACACTTGTTTGCTTTGGTTTCCATTGGACAAATCTTTGGTAGTAATTATCTCTAGTTCCATTGGATTTGGAAGGTAGATATCATTAAACACATTACCCCTAGCTATAGGAAGATGTCTTGGAAGATTAAAACAAACCTCTTTGGCATCAAATTTCATTTAAGAGCACTACAAGGAAGGGAAAATACATTCTTTTCTAAAATAGCTTCAAAAGGAGAGGATTAGATGGCATTTACTTTCAAAGTATCCTCATATGTTAAAGAAGGAACCTCAAAAAGTAGCAAAGTTTCATCTTCTATCAGCTCAGAAGTAGAATGAAGTGAAATATTAAGATTTCGTCAAGAGGAAGTAGTCAAATTGAACTCAAGGAAAAAATTATCTAAGTAATGGGCCAGTGGAATATTGTCAACTAAGGGAGTCTGCTCTACTTTAAAAATCATAGGAATCTCATATTGAGTTCCATCCAAAGGAACATATTTTGTCCCTATGTTAGGGGTGACCAAAATCTAGGGATTGACAACTAGGGGAGCCTTCACCACTACTTTGTGAATAGAGGACTCACACATTGAACCATGATTGAAGCAACCCTCTCCACACAAGGGTCCTTCAGTTTGAGGGACCAAAAGCGAGAACCTTACCATTAGAAATATAAGAGGTCTTCTTTTTTGAATCTCTTTTAGGATAGGTGTTGTAGAGATTCCTATATGAAGAGAAATTTTTCATATACAATTACTCGAGACCAATTCCTCAATGTTTGACTCTAGGAGAATATAGGACACAACACTTTTATGGGGCTCAATGCTAACAAAAAAATTTATCATAAAAGAATCAAGATATCACTTGAGTGGTACAGTTGAGGTAGAGGAACTAATCAAAGAATTTAGCAACCCCCTTAATAATTTTCTCATCCTAAAACTCTAATGGAAGACCTAGGAGATGAACCCTGTAATGAAAAATGTGTTTTGGAAGAGTTGAAACATAAATATTTAGCTTCATAGACCATTTAGAGTCTATTTACAACCTTACCAAATCAATATTAGGATGTATTCAAATGAACATTCAAAGGGAAGAATTCTACATCTTCATTAATGAACAATCCAAGATAATGTTATTGATCTTAATAGAATCCTCTATCTCAAGAAATAAAAATAACAACACCATTTAAGGTTTTAGTATACCAACTACCAAATTGTTCCTTTTAGAGCATTTCAAATTTATATGGCCATCTTCATTGTGCTAACATACTTTAAGGAGGAGAAGGATCCACTCAGCAGAATAATTTTGGAAGCTCCATCAACTAACACATCAATTGAGTTTACAAAAAAAAAAAGCAATGCCTTGATTCCTCTACAAACCACAACAAGGATAAGCTTGCCTAATGTTAGCTTTGCATTACCACCCACCAATCACATCACTCATTTGAAAACAATACTAGCCTTATTTTGTCCTATTACTAATTAGTTGATTTTGGAGGAATAAGGAGAAATTTTTTTAGTGAAAATATTAAATTGGAGGAAATTTTTACAAGGAATTTATTACCTGAATTTATTAACTAATTATCTAGTTAATTAATTGGTTTGTAGTAAAGAAGAGGTTAATTAGTCAATTAATTTTCTTTTCTATGTTCTTTTTAGCTAGCATTATGTTACATAAAAATAATTTACATAGATAAAAAATAAGAGCTTTTATCTATTTAGCATTTTTGTCAACTTTCTTTAGTTTCACTAGTGACAAATATTTACACTTCATGTATATGAAAATATTATAAATAGTTATCTTACTTTTTTCCATTGAAATCATTCTTAATACCTAAACTAAATAACATCTAAAAAAAAATCTTATATAAAAACTATTAAATTTAATAGAAGAAAATTTTAATCTTTAAATTTTTGACATTAATCTTTCAATTTACACTAAAACACCACTCTCTCGGATTTCCTTATGATGATGTCCAAACTCCAAACTCCAAACTCCAAACCCATAACCTACCTCTTAACTCAGTTAGTATTCTGTACTCTTCCCTGTCATGTACGCATTTTTAGCTGAGTTACTCAGCTGGGTGAGCCCTCTTCGGTTTTTTAAAGAAACCTATCCCGAGTCCCAACCCACAACCTAGAGCGTAGCTCATTTGGTATTCTTCTCTGTCACGCAACAAATTTTTATCTATACCAAAATTTCATTGACTTTGCCTTCACGTTTCTCTCCGACTCCCTCGCTCGCGTTCTTTCTGTTTATACCTCCCATCTCCTTTCTCTACTTACCATCGCCTTTGGATTTACCTGAGATACTCAGCTGGCTGAGTTCTTTAAGTTTTAGGGTTTCAGAGTTTAGGGTTTAGGGTGAGCTCTTTTAAGTTTTAGGGTTTATGGTCACCTCTCTCTGGACCGGCAGAACATAATGGATCGCGGATCTGATGAAGCAGGTAAACCAACTGGGTACTTGTGATGTTATAAGACGAATTGGTTGTTCTCATCTTGTTTTTTCAATTCCGTACAATGTTGTAAATAATTCTATTGTTTTGGATTTACCTGAGATACTAAGTTGGGTGAGACTTCTAGGGTTTTTTAAAGTAACCTCAGTTAGGCAATTTCAAGTTTAGGGAAGACAGAACATAATGGATCTTAGATCTGAAGCAGTTACACCAATTGGGTACTTGTGATTTTATAAAACGAATTGGGTAGTTCACATCTAGTTTTTCAATTTTGTACAATATTGTTTATTGCCAGAATAATAGTATTACTTTGTATTTGGATTCGCCTGAGATACTCAGCTGAGTGAGCACTCTGGGGTTTTTAAAAGTAACTTTAGTTAAGTAATTTCAAGTTTATTGATCGCGGATCTGCAGCACGTAAATCAACTGGGTACTTGCGATTTTATAAAACGAATTGGGTTGTTTTCATCTAGTTTTTTAAATTGGGTACAATGTTGTAAATAATTCTTTTGTTTTGTTTTCTTCAGATTCCAAGCTTATCAGATCTGCTAGTGTTGTGGAGAGCCCAAGCTGTAGATGGAGTCAATTTTTGCAAGTGGAGGAGAAATCCATCTCTCTGCAGAGCTGGAGCCCAGAGAGCTGGAGCCCCATGGTGCTCGCAGGGTTTCATAAGCAGAATGTGAATAACGACATTGTAAATGTGAAAACGTAGTATGACCTGTTCTATATTGCTGTGATGCTTCAGAATAAAAAACGTTTTCAGATCATGTAACACTTGCATAGATTTTATATATGCTTAGGTTCGAATCTTCTTGGAGGTCGTTATGCTGCTTCAGATAAGGGCTTTCTAAATTCAAATTGGCGGGGAGTGGAGTGGTAGTGATTTCCCTGCCCCCACCCGCAGCAGATAATGCTCTCTGTGTATTTTTACCCTCTCCGGATGAGTTCTGGGTTGTTGCTGATAAAAGGAGAACAAAAAAGTTGCTCCAATACAAAACTCAGGGCACACACCTCTTTGGAATCACTAGAGTGTTATGTGCAGGTGATATATTACATCCACCGTTTATGGGTCTTCAAACACTGCTGAAGAGGTGGGATTTAATATTGTTATTATATAATAAAATATTTAAAACTATATTTATTCATGATATTAAGATAATATATATTTAAAATGAATATATTATAAAAATTTAATTTAAATTTATTTAAACAATAATAATATACTATTGTAATAAAAGTATTATGAATATAATTCTTGTTTTTGGATGATTAAGTAGAGAACCATAGTTATAACATAAGAATTATTAAAAAAAAGCAGTGAGTCAAGTAGGCCTCACAACTAGTAATAAAATGTAGAGCTCAAAACTTTTAGAATAATAGGACAGCATAGGAGAGGTTCAAAGCCAACATTAAAAACATTAAATATGGTACACAAGTGATGAACATTATAAACATTACTTTAATCAAACAACAAAATATGAATGACAACACCAAAGAACATTTTCATTTAATGGCATTCTAAATGATGGTAATCAAATTGAAGGATTCCTTGTGTTCCTTTTGTTTTTATGATCCTCATTCTTTTCTTCTTTAGCCTCCTATGTTGTTTCAAGGTTGCATACAAAAAAAATGTTTTGGGTCCTTAAATCATGGTTATAATATGTAATATGTAATCACCATGATCAATTATTTGAAACGGTTTTTGGTTACGTTTTGGTCATAAATTTCATCTATAATCATTCTATCAATTCAAAGATTATTCCTAACCCTAATGGTTTTTTAAGTACATTAGTAAAAATATGAATTTGTTTACAATTGACTTTTTCATCCATCTCATTTAGGTTTATTTCAATTATGTTCTCACATTTATATTTATGATAATAATAATAATAATTTGGGACTTGGAGACGCGAGAAACAAGGGAGGACCATCAAAAGGCATCATGGAAGCATTTTACGAGGCTCTTCTACTTTCTTTTGTTTTCTTAAACTTCTTTCATGCTTTTTGAAATCTCTTTTGATATGTTTGGAATGGTTTTTAGTTCTTTGTTTTGGTTTTGACTTTGAAAACTAAGTTATTAAACATTGAACTTTATTTTGTTGCCTTCTCCCAATTTCCATGACATCAATAATAATAATAATAATAATAATAATAATAATAATAATAATAATAATAATAATAATAATAATGATGATGATGATGATATTCATAATAATGATAATAATAATAATGATAATGATAGTGATAATAATATTAATGATAATGATAACGATAATAATATGAATGATTATGATGATGATGATGATGATGATGATGATGATGATGATGATGATGATGATGATGATGATGATGATACTAATAATAATAATAATAAATATTATAACCATAAATATTATTTCAACTTGAAAAAATATGCATATTACTCACCCCAACATTATTTAAAACTAAAATTAATAAAAAAGATATATAATTCAAAATAATAATCATGAACATTAAATACAAATACTCATCTTCTAAAAGATATCTCATCATACATTACATATATTTATGTAAGATAGGATTACCTTGTTAGATTAGTCTAATCCAAAATCTTCTCAATCTCTGTCACATAATTCTAAAGCTAAACAACTTGTTTTTTCAAAGAAATAATATATAAATTATTCCTTGACCCAATATTATCATTCTCACCTTCCCAATAGTACCCAATATCCCACCTCTCTATCATCATACTCATCCTTATTTCTTTCTTCCTCTTGTTCTTACTCTTTGATATCATTTTCTTCATTATTAATTTCTTCCTCTTCCATGTAATTTTCATCTTCAGCCTCATTATACTCCACTTTCTAATCATCCTCACAAATAATATGAAAAGGTTGGGTGTTTGTTTTTCCTTAATTTTCTTCTTGGGATGTGTAGGGATATTAGGCATTAGGGACCTTTTTTTTCACAATAAATTTCACAAGTTCTTCACCTTTTCACAGGCTAAAATTTATAAATGGCCATTATCAAGCCTGGGTGAAGAGGGGGGGCTTGCTCCATATTCAACATAGTTATAAAGTGAATTATCCACAAACTTCTTGTAATCATCATTCATACTGTTGGCATCCTTTCAACCCTTTAAGCCTAAGACACATATCAAGCCTAATCAACTTCATAGCAATGTAAAACTTAAGACTTCCTATAGTAACGAATCCCTACTCCCACGAATTGAAGGGTATCACAAGAGGCAAGCTTCTTTCTTTTTTTTTGCAGCCACCCATTCTTCCACTAATTAGACTAGCATCCTCTCTATAAGAAAAAAAGTAAGCCCTTTTGCAAAATTGGTAAGATTTTTTCTCTTTGGAGAAAGTAATTTTAACTTTTGAATTCCTAAGCTCAAGGTCAACACACACCATATGGAGTTTATTGTACATAAGAATCAAATTGTAGATGCTTCTACTATGGCGAATATACATATTAAAAAAATAATATCTAACAACTTCTAATTATGGTAGATATTATAATCAACAACCATAATGACCTTTCTCGATGTCTAAATACCTATATGTAAAAATTATATCCTTAAACCATCATCTTTAAAAAAAAATTAAGCAAAAAAAAATCTTAAACCAAAATTCATAAAGAAAAAATCTTTATTAATAGTCTTTTATCTCACAAACTACTCGCTCTTTTATCTTATAAAATTACAAATCTTCTTTTTAAACTGTCTTTTCTTAAATCTAATTCATTAATTAATTAATCTTAATTTAATATTATCTTCTTCCCTCCTTGAAACTATCAAACACCAACATCAAACTATAGAAAAATTATATAAGCTCACTTTTCCCTCTTATCATTTTACACATTGTATTCCATTATAATCTAAATTTTTCTTAAGTTTAAATGACAAAACATTAATCTCTCCCCCTCTCTCTCTCTACAACAATTCAATTTTTTTTTTTCAAAGTTATCATTGATCAAAATATACATTTCATGATATACAATAATTTAATGTTTTTTTTTCTAAATTATCATTGATTGAGGTTTCCAGTTTTATTATAACCTCTATTTTAATTAAAATTACCTACAAAAATAATTATAACAATTCTATTAATCAATAATTCCTCGGGAAGGAAAATAATTTAAAGCTCTGACCAAATGAATGTCTGGGAAATGGAGATTAGAACACAGCTAATTGCACGGTAAAAACTTTTTTGGGAAGGAAAATAATTAATGTTTGTCGGAAATGCAGATCCCTCACACAGCCCGAAACCGCTAATTTCAAACTGGCCTTTTTAACTCTGTATGGCATTAGGTCTACAAATTGATGACCGTATGGCTATTTATAGTTAAAACTTCTGTGTAGTTTTAAATTATTTTTGGTATATATTAAATTTTTATATTATTTTATTTATAATTAAAGTGTTATTATTTGAAGAAGAAATTTGAATGGTTCATTTTAAATAATAAATTTAAGAGCATTGTTGACATAAATCATGGAATACTGCATAAAGTTATAATAATAGGAAAACTTATTTCTAATCTAGAAATATTAATTTGAAATATTCATCTATGATATGCAAGTTTAAAGGTCTGAATTTGATTTAAATTATTAAACTGATTTTAGAAAATATTTCAAACAAAATTAAGAATAAAATTAAACATTTAAATATTTGTATTAAAATTCTAAATTATTTTAAATTTTAAAAAATAAAGTTATTTTATCTTTTCTAATATCATTGAAATGTGTAAGTGCGACCAAGTGATTAAGAGGACATTAAAATGCTTGGGTGAAAACATAGGAAAATATAAATGATCAAAATTCAAAAAAATCCTTTCTCATTGGTGTCAAAAGTTTAAAATTAATAGTCTCACATTTGAAACTTAAGATTGTTTTGATTAAAAGGGAAATTAGTTTTACAGGACCAGAAACCCAACCAACAACAAAAAACCAAATTGAGCACCTTATGAACCTTATGATTGTTACAAAATGTAAAAGTTATAAATTAACACTCTGACATCTAAACCTTTTTGTTTTTATCAAATACAAAGTATATGAATTAACTCTTTGACATCTCAAGTTATAAATTAACACGCTGACATCTAAATCCTTTTGTTTTTATCAAATACAAAGTTTAAGAATTAACTGTCCCACAACTACCCTTTTTGTCTGAAATCATGCGGACATTAAATTTACAAAATCATGTAAAACAATAGTTTAATTACCTCATATTTTATTATGACATCTTATGTGCCTTATCTACTCTAACATCATATACAAAACAATTAAACCATCTGGGTCTTTTATTTTGTCAGGCATTACATATAACACAATAAACATCTTAGTTTTCCAAAGATTGACATCATCTTATCTCCCAAATTGAAAAATGCATCACATGTAAAGAATATTGAACAAATAGAATATGTTATTTTTGTAATTTATATTTAATAAAGAGAAAACTATGCTACATTGTAAATTGCTTAGATTACAAATATATCTAAATTATAAACATCCACATCTTAAAAAATATATTCTTAACTACCCCCCTTGAAAAAATTAATGAAAAAAATGTTTTAATCAAAAAGTGTAACCAACAAAATTAGAAAATAATTTAATTGATATTCTTTAATTTCATAAGCTAGGTACTTACTCTTTAATACCATCTCCTTTTACTTTACTATCTTTATAATTAATTTATTAAAAGATAATAAAATTAAATAAAAATACACATCGCTTCCAAGATAATGCTAAAAAGAAATTACAAAACACCTAAAGAACCATCAGTTTAAATATAGCTTTATACGTAACCCAGTCTCACATGTATTGTCTCAACGGTGACATTGCCTTTCAGATTCTAGACAAACCACTATGTTGAGGCTATGGCTATGCCCTCTTGTTCTACAAATCCCTAGTTGGACTATAAAGACATTAATTGTAGATACTTGTTGGAATAACCACTGCCATTACTTCAAAATCTTGAGCTGTCAACGAACGCCATACCGACCAGAGACAAGGATATATAGGAGGCAGTTAAGCACATGTGACGAATCCCAAAGGAGGTGCTAACTGATTGGGCAACAATCCCATCCTCAACACCAACTGATGGTTCTACAAACTTCAATTAAGGATACCATAGGGTGACCTCCAAGGATTTGAACCCATAACCCACCGCTCTGATACCACTTGTTGGATACCGTTGCTCTTATGCCAAAAGCCTGAGCTATCAATGAATGCCACAATAGGAAGGGACAAGGATCCACAGGCGGTGGTTAAGCACATGTCACAAATCCCAAAGGAGGTGCTCATCGACTAGCCAACAATACATTAGGAATGTTAAGATCTGTTGATAATTTTAAAATCTCCCATGTATTTCGAGAAGGAAATAAAGTGGTTGATGGCTTGGCCAATCTTGGAGTTAAGTAGACTAGTATTTAGTGGTGGGGTCACATGACATTATCCCTACATAGCTTAAAAACCTCATTTATGATGATAGAAGATTGTGTTGATTTTGGGGGCTGTCCAACACTTAATTATGCTATACATTTTGCATAAGTGGAAGGAAGGGATGAGATGTCCACATCATTATGTTATCAAGAAAGGAAAGTTTTTTTTATTGCCAAGTCCAAAATCTTTTCTTTTGTTGTCTATTATATTCTTGGGCTAGTGGCCTTCTGCAGGGTGCTCACAGATTGACTTGTAGGCCCAATATGGGTGGAAATCGAAAGAATATAACCCACTTCTTATGAGAAATGGAGGAACAAGACTGAGGTGCGGGATGAAGTTTTAGGCAAAGAGATTACTTGCTACATTGATAAACTTCATGACCATGACCCTTTATAATATTTTTTGGAGAAGAATTTGTAGTAGATAAACCCCTCATTGCAGAGGTTACTGGGATGCTCATGGAAGGGAAATTTTTTTACAAGGATAAGAAAGCCATGGAGGAAGCTCTAGAGATTTTCTTCTAGCAAAATCAGAGGGCTAAAGTTCATCGGACAAAAGATGGAGTGTACAACCATGAGGATCTCAAGTTTGTATGAGCAGATGTTACTAAGGTGATAATGAGGTACAAATACTTAGACGACCCCTATAAGAGCATTTTTAACTATCATTTTGTCATTTTGAATCATTTCAAGCATGATAGGTTTATTTCTATTCCTTTTTACCTACTTTCATCTTTGAGTAATAGTATTAATGCCTATTTGAAAAAGAGGAGCTCCGCTATTCTTCATGAGGGGTTAATTCTTCTGATTATCAAGCATACTAATTTTATTGAGATTAGGCCTCACCCCTTGACCTCTAGAAAGAAAAATATCCACTATGCCTAGAATGTCCATTGGCATTATAAAGATGGGTCCATGAAGTCTAAATCCTCTTATGAAGAGGTTTTCTACTTGGGTACTTATATAAAACATAACAAGGCCTCAACTAAGGGTAAGGGGTATGATACTGACAAGGAAATCTTAGAAAAGAGGGACTCTGATTATATCTGATTCGATGAGTTTTTCCTTGACTCCCTAAGATTTTTCTCTTCTAAGAAAGGTAAGGAACCTATGCTCTCGTGCTTTGTTGGTCAAAACAAGAAATTAGAGAAGGCAATGGATAAAATTAATGAGAAGCTAAGAGTAGTTATTCTTGTTAGTAAGAAAACCATGGCAAATAGCATGAAGGTTCTTCGAAGATAAAATAAAAAATCTCAAACCCTTAAAGTCTCCCCCTTGGCTACTCATGTTTCCCCCTCTCTTTCAATCTTTGGAAAAGGTAAGGAGAAAGTGCCTAATTTGGAAGGTGATACTTAGGCCACTCTGGGACCATTGGGTCACACAAATAGAAAAGACAAAGGTAAGTAGGTGAATGCGAACATTATGGAGGATGTAGTTGAGATTAATAGGAATTTAGTTGATAAGAATGTTAATTCAGTTCAAATGTTAAACAATATTATGTATTTTTTGGGTTGTTTGACCCTGTTTTTTGTTGTTTTCTACTGTTGGCCCTTTCTGTCTTGTCATTTGATTTGTCCTTGCAGCTAGTTTCTTTGTTTGGGTTTCTGCTCCCTTTAAATCCTATTTTACTCTAATCTAAAACCCAATCTTACATTTATTAGTAAAAAGTTTCTATAGTTTTATTTATTTACAAATGTTTCTTGTTTACTAGAAAAATAGTTGTTGTTTGTCAAATTTTTGTATCAAACAAAAGTGTGGGTAAATATTTGGCCAATTTTCTCTAATTCCATTCTATCATTCACACTAGATTAGGTGGAGAACAAAGTTTTTGATTAAGGGAAATCGGGTTTTAAAGGGATCCAAAACCTATAGAATAGGTTTTGAATGGACCTAAAACCCTCAAATTTTGTAGGGATCCATTACCCACTTACAATATGATGCATCAAAACAAAACATGGACAACCAATAGACAACTCACAACCTAACAATACAAACTAAGCAATAATACACCAACTAAAAAAACAAGGCAAAATCCAATAAATTAGACTACTCAAATAATCATAAGAAAATCTTTTTTCCAGGCTCCCTTAACATTAATAATGGGTTATCACAAGGATGCCATAACCTTCACTTCTAGTAACATGAACATAAGGCATTAAAAACTTACTTGAATAATTAGTTTTGTATTGGATACCAAAACCTTCATATGGTGTAGAAACATGAACCCAATGAACACAAAAATCTTGATTTCCACCAAGTTCTCCATGAGACATAGGAGGAAAACAATACAAAGATAGAAAAAAGGAACCAATAGATCCAAGAGCTCAAAGCACCAAAAACAAGGCAGAAAAATCCCACTTAAAATAGCTTCCAACTTCATCCCCAAAGGCATACTTCACCTCAATAGGAGACTCATCCACCTTAATAAAATTAGTTAGTTGGGAAGAAAGAAGCCAATAAATCCAAATCTTGTCCACTAGAAAAACAATAATATTCACCTCAATAGGAGAGAACTCCAAATCAATAGGAGTATAATAGGGAAAACCAAAAAAAAAGAATCACGAGCTCACAAAAGAAAACTAGAAACAAGGAACTGCAAAACTCTAACTAGCCTCATAGGGATGGCCATATCCTCAAAACTAGAGTAATCACATAATCTCAAACAAACAACCACAACAAAAAAAGGCTCCATGAGAAAGAGAAAATGACAACTGAAGGTTAGGGAGAACAACAAAAGCCCCACCATGATCAACATAAAATGGTGAGAGAAGACAAGCATAAAGGAAATGCATACCTTGCAAAAACAATAGGAGGCTAGTCATAAGAGGGGAAAAGAAAGAATTAGCCACATGAAAAAGGGACCAAACCCAAGAAAAAATGCCACTAAATGCACAAAATAGAGAACCCCAAAAGGAAACATGCATCACGAAAGAACAAGGAAAAAAATAAAAGAAACCCCCAAATTGGGATCATAAGAAACTACAAGCTATCACCAAAAAAGAATCATCCAACTCCAGAGTGGCCAAACCCACAAAAAAAGAAAAAGTAATTTTTTGGAGAGCAAATCCTAGACTCCAATTTGGCAGAATAGACAACTCCACAACCCAACTATAGAGCAACATAGGTAGGCACTAAAGATTCTCCAACCACTTCTAAAGAGATACAAAACAGAAGAAGGAAATCACCTTCCTACATACTAGCAATTTCATCCTCATCCACTCTAGAAACAACAAAAACCTTCACAATGCTAGAAACAAGAAGAGTGATAGAAACTATACAACTTTCCTCAACAACAATAAGAAGAGAACAAATAGATAATAAACAAAGTTTACTATCAAGGGAAGGATAGCTAGAGAAAACACCCAAAGCCCCCACAAATAAATCACTCTAGCTACACATCATCCACAACATCAACACAACCCAATAGGGTTTTGTGTAAAGGGAAAAGGCAAAAATATAGAAAAATTGGCCAAAATTGCCTCTAGTAGTAGTACGACCATATTAATGTTAATTTAAACCTCCATCATCCTCCTCTGAACCCCCTATTGTACCTCCATTTAAAACCTTAGCCATTTTACCTACTACCCCCTTCACATTCCCACTTGCGATTACAATAGACCTGGCATAAACACTAAGCTAATTCTTCAATTGGGGTTTCTAAAGAAATCTAAATAAATAAATAAATGGACATACCCATAAATGAAAAACCACATACCAATAATTCAAATTAGTATGGAAGGGTAATATATATTCAAAGGGAGATTCAATGCCTTTCTCAGTATTCTCAAGGTTGAGTTGAGGTTGTCATCCAATTTCTTTTTTTTTTTTTTGAAGTAGGTATACTTCCACAATTAAATTCAAGGTTTTAGCTTCAATCCTAGTGAAGAACATCTTATATTGATCTATTTGAAGAGGAAAAATAGTGGCATAATGGAAAAACTAGATTTGATTCTTGAGGTGGATATTTACAAAATGAGCTTTGGGACTTGTCAAGTTTCGTTGAATTTTAAATTTCATGTTTTTTTAAGATGAATTATTTTATTTTTTTATTGCTTCACTCTAAAAAAAAATTTTAGTTTCCATCTTCTTATTGAGCTTCCGTATGGAGAACTTTTAGAACAGATTTATTGAGTTAATAATGAATCTTTTAGTTTTTATTTTGGGATTTATGATTCTATTATTGCAATAGAAACAAAATTTTGAAGGGTGTGTGAATGGGCTTGGTCCAATGATCTCAAAATGATGATTGCCAATAGGAACAATGAAATGAAAAATGAAAAACCAACATAGTAGCCCAGATCTTGAAAGAGGAGACAAAGACAAACTTGTAGCTATAATATAGGCCTAAAAGTGATGGACACAGTTGGAGGGAACCCTATTATGAGGACTCTAGTATTAATTTTTTTTGTTATTTAAAATTTTTGATCATATGTACTTGTTTATTTTGCACTCATATACTACTAAATTTGAACTTTCACACACAAAATGGTTACAAATGGTTGTTGTGTATAGGGTCTTCCATGTGTCAAACCTCGTGCTGGTGTTCCCACTTCCGCAACAACTATGATGGTGTAAAAGAGAGCTTGTCCTTAGGAGGATAGAGACTAGTTTAATAATGAAAATATCAAATTGACAAGATTATACCTTAGTAATAGAAATGGTAGTGATTGAACTCTCTATAGGCAATTCCTTGAAGTGTTAATACAAAAAACACACAAAAGAAAAATAGACTAAAGAAAACAAAAAAGAGAAAGAAGAAGCAAGGACACCAAGAGTGTTGGTACAAAAAAAATGTTTAAAGTCAACTAGTTGAAGAGACCTCAACAATAAAACTATCTCAACCATGAATATCATTCTTATAGTTTTATTATAAAAGAACAAGGACAATTATAGAAAGAGGCAAAGATCATACAACAATTAGTGATAATTAAAGAATCTATTGTCTAGAAAATAGGAAGTTATGTTATGCTAGGGATCCACACAAAAAAAATCTATTAGCCAAGAATTTATCTTATTTTGGATGACTCATATTTATGACATGGATTCTTTTGGCCAGCAAGTTAGGTTATATTAGGTTAACCATGGAAGGAATGAATTCTATTGGACAACAACTTAGCTTATATTGTGTGATTTATGTATTGAAATAAATTATTACATTAGCAAGCCTTGCTATATAAGGTGATGAGGACCTCATAAAGCATAAACATAAACAAGATTCATGATAATAAATAATGTTGTTGTAGCATTGTAAATTGTATCCTTATATAATTTAATACGCACTTGGGCCTCATTTTAGTGTTTTAGACTTCTTTGCAATAATCTCATCTAATTCTGCTCACACCAACATCATAATTACAATACTTATTCCTTTCTTTTCTTTTTGGTCCTTTGTTAAGACTGGATGGGTTGGCCTTGTCATCCTAGATAGGGGTGCCTAGTGCTACTGTCAAAAAAAGGGCACAATTTTGAACCTTCTAATGATCAAAAAATTTTAGGTGGGAATATATTTCCTATGTCATACTTCATTGCAATTTCAAACATGTTTTGTGGGGTCAGGTATAAAAAAATTCTTACCCCCTCATTCGAAAAATCTCCCTATTTCAAATTCATGTGAGGAGGTAATCAAGCATCATTAGAGTAGTGAAGGAGGTTGTGTATTAAGATCTCAAGCATTCAAAATGGCATTTATGACCAAGTTCTTATGGAGACATCCACACATTCCTACATGAAAAATCAACCTTTTCATGAAGAATTCAAACCAAGATTCTAATGTAGAAGCATCTAGTGGTGTAAAAGCAATCCTGCATCACCCAAAAAAAATCCATTTGTTAGTTTTTCTTTTAATGTTTTTGCATTTTTGGATGCCCATTTGGATGAATAAGAAATTACAACTTTCATAATTGTTTTGCTACTATTTCTAGCCAAGCTATTATTTTTAGAAGTTCCAATTTGAAAGTGGATGGAGCTTAAAAAATTGTGGAAAGCTTTAGAATAAAAAAATAAGCACTTTGGAGAAAGAATCAAGCCAAAATCATTTATGGTTTGAAAATTATTCGAGTTTCAGTTTCCTAAAAATCCCCCAAAATCTCTTCTTAGTCAAATTTGAGGCACTAAATGGTCCCGAATGGCCTCAGAAATGGCGAGATTAGTAGTGTTTATTCATAAAATATTCTTCACTCTGAGATATTTCTAACAATTAAAACGACACATCAATTAGACCATCGGATAAAAAATTATGGCTTCCGTAAGTTGGACAACTTTTTAGAAAGTTTCCAATTTTCAAGTTTAGCTCAATTTCGAAATTTTACATTTCAAGTTTTGGCACCACTACCAAATTTTAATTTTCAAATTTATTTTTTCACTCCAAATTGTAGGGAGGCTATTTAGGACCCTTTTGGGGAAACTTGTAGTAGTTTTTGGGTGGGAAAAGTTGGATGGTGAGAAAGGGATTTTACGAAGATTGAGTAAGTTGTTATGTGTTGTGCCCTGTGAGGATTTAATCCTCCTATTTGTAACTTCATGAATTGAAAATAAATTTTAAACAATAATACAATAATATTTTGTTGTCTCTATTGTTGTTTTTTTCTAAGTCTCGAGTTCTAAACTCATCAGGTTCATAAAGGTATAACATTCCAATTTAGCATTTCAATTTCAAATCTAATATCTTCGCTTTCAAGGAATGCTTTCAATTTCATTTCAATTCAAAAAAGGGTTAATTAAAAACCTAGAGTTGACCTAGAAAACCCCTATCATTGTAAAAAAAGATTCCTCTTGTATTTGTAGGTGACAAGATTTGAAGATAGAGATGTATAGGACCTAATTTAATACCCAAAAAGCTGGATAGTGACAACTGACAAATAGTATTTCCCAAATTTTCAATAAATTTTTTTGGAGATGCTTAAGTGACAAATTGATTTTGAATTTATCTAATTTTTACGTATCTAATAGCTTTATATAGGGATTCCTAACATCATTGTCCAAGGCAATTAGGAGTCTAAATTTCCTCATGAATTGGACAAATGTAGTGGAGAACGTAGCCTCAGATTGGATTTCAACCTACATTCACCATGAAGGTCTAGAGGAAGAGATTCAAGCAGCTGATGTGGAAAGAGAAAACCTACTGGAGGAGGACAAGGTGGAAATTGATGAACAAGTTTATAAGGATCGAGTGACTTAATGGGCTTGCATTTTGTTTTAAGATTTTAATATAAATGATCTAGTATTTTAGAATATAGTAGGAGTTATAATAGTTTGGCGTGTTCTAAGGATAGAGAAAGACTATTTTGTTTATAGAGTGCCTATGATTTTTCTTCTAGAGACTGTTAGAAGCTTTGTTTTACATAATAGAAGGGCTAAATGTTTGGTATGATCTTCTTAAGAAATCTTTTAAGACTGGGAATGATGTATGTTTCCCTTTCAATATTAAAAACTTGTATGGAGCTTGAATATTTTGTATAATGAATGGGGACTAGCCCTTACCATTAGTTTAATTATTAAAAAAAAATATCATTGTCCAAGATTTTTGAATCCAAATTTCAACTATAGGTTCTTCTCTACTTCCAATTTCTAAATCTATACTTCATGTTTGGATATCTAATCTAAAAGTGTTTTTGTGTGCTAATATTTTTTAATTTAAAATCATTAATGCTATTTATTTATATCTTAAATACACATCTCATTTTCAAAGCAATCAAGGAGTACTAAATTCACCTAATGCTCTATAATACCCTCTTTGAAAGGGCTAGGAAAAACTTGATGGATCAATACTTTTTATCATTAATAACAACAATGACAGAACCAACTTGCACTAAAATATGCACATCAGTGTCATATAGAACATAATGACCCAATGGAGATGACAAGTAGAATAATCTCCCGATTGAATATGCAAGGTGGTACTAGCAGAAGATCAAAATGTGAAATGAAAAATCCAATGTTTGATGCTTGATAGATTTTCATAGGGAGTTAGGGGTTGGTGATCTAACCTTCCATGTTTTAAAATCAAATAGTGGAAGTTCAATGCAAGATGCTAAAGAATCATCAGCATTGCAAGTCCAAAAATACCTATTAGGTATTAGGGATAAAGGATTCACCCACCTCTTTCCAAATATGAAATGTAGAAATCTAATGCTTAATACCTACGACACTTAACAAAACTAGTGCTAAGAGAAGATTGAAATGGGGGTTGATGGTTGGGGTTGTTGATATATTATCCACACTAAAGGAAATTTGAAGCACAAAGTCCTGATCCACAAAAACCAATACAATAAGAATACTTAAGGCAAGAAGAGATTTTTAGGAGTTGATGATGCACTATAATTTTTTCTAACATAAGTAGACCTTATGAGGAACAACCCCAAACCTTGAAGCCCAAAGCACTTAGACAAATTTTATCTTCTATACTATGAACATTACTAAGGTTCCTTTAATCATTTACCAACATTACCATAAGCATAAAAGAAACTTGATTAATCATTCTACAACAATATGTAATCAGACCCAACACCAAGTCAAAATTGTGTAAATGAGATATCGTTAAGAAGATGGTTTTGACACTAATAAAAATTGAAAGGTGGATTTTTTCAGATTCTACACCAATATTCCATACTAGGCCTCTAAATTTAGCATTTATTTTTTGTGCTTCCAAGGAAATATCTTGCACATTCAAACCCCATTTTAAAAAAAATAAAGCATAGTTGGAAATATCATTCAGTACTTTATTGAAATCTACTACTACTATTTATAGATTTTGCTTGATGTATTATGTATACATTTTTTTTTCTTTTCACTATCTGCTTAATTGCTTGGATGCTTTGGCACTTAGATGGATATGTTGGAGATATTTGTATTTGATGTGCGTTACATGTCATGAGTTTTTTGGGGTTTTATTATTTCAATTTGAGGAGGTATCATTGGATTTTATATTCATCCTGTTATTATTAGTTTGGCAAAGGGCAATTATGAGTCTTGGCATCATGGCATCCTCACACATCTCAGGTGCCTAGAGATGTTGAGTGGGGGTGAATCAGTTATCAAATAAATTCAAACCAAAACAACTTAACCAACGTAATGCTTAATACCGGTAAACCAGTTCAATATGCCGGTAGACAGTTTTAATAGTTAATTACTATACTGGTAAGGATTAGTGCATGAAACATAAAGACAAAGTCATCCACAACACATAAGACCAATATTTGTACGTGGAAACCCTGTAAGGGAAAAACCCATGATGGGAAACCTTACCAACAATCAAATAATACTACTGCAGATAGTAAGTGTACATAAATGGGGCCTGCACATGCAGAAAGGCCAAGTGCCTATAGCTCACTGCTCAAACACAAAATGGGAGTCACACTGACTACAATTGGATGGTTAAATCCAATAAGAATGTACTGCTAAAATTTGCATCTTCATATGCTAGATTCAGTACCGGTGTAGTTTTGATTGTCTTCACAAAAACCCTCCTTCAATCTTCAAATGATGTCTGCGTGTATAGCTCTACTTATTCTCGCATATACCTTTACACAATCTTTTTTCTCGCATTCCACACTTGATCTTACAAATAAGGTCTTACATTTATACCATAACCTAAAACCAATTTTAGTAGGTCGACTCTACAAGATATTACAATAAAATTAATTTACATATCAATTAATACCCGATGCAACAACTGATTCAATATGTCGGCTTAATGCATTTACAAAAATAATATGTCATCTCTATAGTATGCCATGCTGATCTTGAAAAGATAAACCTGCTGGTGTAACCGGGACCTATTTGTTGGTAACAGCAAATATGCAAATGCTAATGTACCAATAAACACAACTCTAAGACAAAGTTTCCAAACAATGTCTTCAACATAACCAAGTGTTTTTCATATCATTCCAAGTGTTGGTGATCATTATATCTTGCTGGTGTACTAGATACTGGTGACTGTGCATGAGTCACTTGCTTGCCAGTGAATGTTGCTGATTCTCCAAAGTGCCAAAGTTGATAAGTGTTTAGTAGGTGTTGACATCAATGATAAAACCATACCAAAATACCAACAATCTTCCCCTTTGGCATTGATGGCAACACAAGATGGAAAAACCATCAAAGTGCCATAACAGAAATGCCAAATACCAAAAATCAACAATCTCCAAATAGAGATCATAACCAGAAATCAAAATACAGATACAAAGAGTAATAATCTCTCCCAAACAATAATCTCTCGCCCTGGGAGCAACATGTGTTTTCCTTCTATTTTTCCATACCAATCTCTCCCCCTTTGACATCAAATGGCAAAGTCCTTACCAAGCCAAGTTGATATACAAAATACCAATCAATTTAGTATACCAACTACTCCCCCTGAGAAGTAGCTTCCCATCAAAGCCAGCAAAAAAGGGTCTCTCTGTTAATTCTACCAGTTGATGACAATCATCAACTTCCTAAGTCTCTATTGGTGGGGGTATGACCCCAAGATGATCTCTGAGATATTCAAAAGTCTCCTTAGGCAGAGGTTTAGTAAAGATATCTACAATCTGCTCTTTAGTATTCACATAAACCAGTTTTGTTTCCTTTGCTTCAACATTTTCCCTTAGAAAATTCAGTTTGATAGAAACATGTTTGGTTTTGGAATGTAATACCGGATTCTTAGATATATCAATTACTGCAGTGTTATCACAATAGATCGTAATATGTTCCTTGCATTTTACCTTTATGTCTTTCAACATTTGCTTGAGCCATTGCACTTGTGTACAGTTAGTTGCTGTTGCAACATATTCTGATTCTACTGTTGATAAAGATGTACAACTTTGTTTCTTACTCAACCAAGAAACTAGTCTGTTTCCAAGAAAGAATGCTCCGCCGATGGTGCTTTTTCTATCATCCACATCTCCTGCCCAATTTGCATCTATGTATGCACATAATTCAAAGTTTTCATCTCTAGGATACCATAATCCAAGATTTATAGTACCTTGTAAGTACCAGAAAATCCTTTTTATTGCTGATTCATGATTTTCTCTAGGATTACTTTAAAATATTGAAACAATACATACTGCATTCATAATATCAGGTCTAGTTTGTGTCAAATACAGTAAACCTCCTATCATAGATTTGTATCTAGTTGGATTAATAGGTTTAGATTCATCCCTTAGTGATAATTTATCATTTGTGGTCATAGGTATGCTTATCGATTTAGAGTTCTCCATCCCAAATTTCTTTAGTAACTCTTTTAAGTACTTGGATTGACTCAATAAAATACCTCTATCAGTCTGTGAAATCTACAATCATAAAAAGAATTTTATTTCTCCAATCATAGACATTTCAAATTCTTGTTGTATTTTAATAGAAAATTCTTTACATAATGCATCTTCTCCTCCAAAGATTATATCATCAACAAATACTTCTATAAGCAAGATGCCATCATTAGTCACTTTATAGTATAAATTGTTGTCTGCATTTCCTTTAGAAAAAACAATCTTCAAAAGATACTTATCCAATCTTGCATACCAAGCTCTTGGAGCTTGCTTCAATCCATACAAAGCTTTTCTTAACCTGCAAACTATATCTTTGTTATCTGTCAAAGAAAATCCATCAGGTTGTTCAATGTAAACTTCTTCTTCAAGATCTCCATTCAAAAATGCACATTTAATATCCATTTGATATACTTTGTAGCTTTTATGTGCTACAAAAGCCAAAAATAATCTGAATGCCTCAATTCTAGCTACCGGTGCAAAGGTTTCATTGTAATCAATTCCTTCTTTCTAAGAATATCCCTTACACACTAGTATTTCTTTATTTCTGATAACCTTACCATCTTCATTAACTTTGTTTTGAATACCCATTTGGTTCCAATTACATTTTTATCTTTAGGCCAGGGAACTAATGTCCAAGTGTTATTTTTCTCAATTTGTTCTAATTCTTCTTCCATAGCTTTAATCCAAAATTTATCTTCACATGCCTCATTAACTGATGATGGTTCAATTTGAGAAATAAGACACACCTATTCATTGGCCAATCTTCCTCTTGTCATAACTCCTTTAAACTTTTTCCAATTATCTGATCTTCAGAATGATTCAATCTTACATACAAGGGTGTCTTTGTTTGCTGATGTTCCTCAATTACTGTGGAATTCTCAGATGATATCGGGGTAACTGGATCTTCATTCTGTACTGGTGGATTTAGTGTAAGTTCATTTGTCAAAATTTTTGTTGTCAGTTCAGAGTCTATATAGCTTGAAGTTCCTCTGAATTGTTCATCAATCTTTACATTTGTACTTTCAACAATTTTCTGCAATCTTTTGTTAAAACATCTATATGCCTTGCTTTTAGATGAATTACCAAGAAATATTCCTTCATCACTTCTAGGATCAAATTTTCCAATATACTCATCTCTTCTGATATAACATTTACTTCCAAAAATTTAGAAATATTTAAGAGTAGGAGTAATACCAAACCATAGTTCATGAGGGGTCTTACCGGTTTCACCTTTGATGTGAACTTTGTTGAATGTATAGACCAATGTACTGATTGCCTCTCTCCAATATACATGTGGTAGATTTTCTTCTGATAACATACTTCTTGCTGCATCCAAGATAGTTTTGTTTTTCCTTTTAACAACTCCACTCTGTTGTGGTGTCTGAGGCGCTGATAGCTATCTTCTGATTCCATTTACTTCACGGAATGTATTAAATTCCTTATATGTAAATTCTCCTCCTTGATCTGATCTTAGACATTTGATTTTCTTACCAGTTTCATTTTCTACCATTGCTTTGAATAGTTTGCACTTTCCAATTGCTTCTGATTTTTCTTTGAGAAAAGTACCCCAACACATTCTAGAATAGTCATCAATGATTAGCATGAAATATCTATCACCTTGTAAGCTTTTAATTATAGCTGGACCACATAAATCAGTGTGAATTAAATCAAGAGCATTATTGGATTTTTCTGGAATACTTTTGAAACTAGCTCTAACTTGTTTTTCAAATTGACATTCCTTACATACTATATTGTGAGGTTTGACAATTTTAGGTAAATCTCTAACTGCCTTAATAGTACTTATTTTCACCATGCAATCAAAGTTTACATGATAGAGTCTCTTATGCCATAACCAACTTTCATCAATGTGTGCAATTAAGCATGTCTTTTCACTGTTATTGAAATGAAAGATATTACCTCTAGTCTGATTACCGGTTGCAATTTCAAAACTAGTTCTATTCATGATTTTGCATTTTCCATTTTTGAATTGTAACTGAAATGCTTTCTCAACTAATTGACCAACACTCAAAAGATTATGCTTTAATCCTTCAACATAGTAAACATTATCAGTGTTATTCTTACCATCAAGAGATATTGTACCCTTACCTTTGATCAAACAAGCTTTGTCATCTCCAAATCAGACTAAGCCTCCATTGTATTCTTGAAAGTTCAAGAATTTACCTTTATCTCATGTCATATGTTGTGAGCATCCTGAATCAATGATCCATTCATCCTTTACTTCAACTTTAGCTGTCAAGGGTTGTTCTACCGGTTGAGTTGTAGGTGTCGGTTGATCTTCTATTATAGCAACAAAAACCCATCCATTATCTATTGGATCCTCATCGGAATCATCAGTCACACTTTCATCAACAATGTAACAAGATTTGTCTTTATTCTTCTTAAATCTGTATCTCTGATATTCAGGGTTAGGCTTGTATGTTCTTCTAGCTTCTTCTCTTAGTCTAGCATGTTTATCAGGGCATCTTGAAGCCATATGACTAATCTTATTGTAGTTAAAACATTTAAAGGGTACTTTACCTTCATACTTACTTCCAACTAGACCTTTAGGCATTTTCCTTGCAAATAGTGCTTCAAGTTCTTCAAGTTCTTCATTTTCTTTCCTGCTTTCTTCAAGTTCTCTTGCATAAATGGCTTTCCATTCAGATTTATCAAATGATGGAGCAGATGATGTCTATGCTTTAAAGGCCAAATCTATCTTTATAGTAGCAACAAGACCAAATTCTTCAATTTCAAAAGTTGAAAGTTTCCCAATCAATGTATCCCTAGTTACTGATGTATTAGGCATTGTTCTTAACTCATTTATAGCAGTGACTTTCATTTTATATGCCAGTGGTAATCCTCTTAAGACTTTTGAAACAATTTCATCCTAACTTAAGGTTCCTCCACAACATTTAATACCCAAAACAATCTCATTTACTCTTTAAATAAAAGCAGAAATCCTTTCATCTTCTTCCAGTTTCAGATCTTCATACCTGATCCGGAACCTTTCAAGTTTTGCAATTTTGACTATGGAATCTCCTTCATTCAGTGTTTCCAAATGATCCCAAATAGATTTAGCAATAGAGCTATCTGATAGTCCCATGATTTGTTGATCAAATAATGCGCTCAAAAGTGCTTCCCTTGCTTTGCAATCATTTTCCTCATCTTTTCCCAAGGTAGGTGGATTAGGCTAACCAGGAGTAGGAGCAGTATAACCATTCTTTGTAACATCTTAGATATCCTTTCCAATGCAATTTAGATGTGTCTCCATTCTGATCTTCCATACCCCATACTTGGTTCCATCAAGTTTAGGACTGTCCTTCCTCAAATAGTTCGTAGACATTGGATGTCCTCAAGTTGTTAAGCTTCTGCAAAAGAGGACTAGGCTCTGATACCAATTGTTAGGTGCCAGAGACAACTGCAAGTGGGGGTGAATCAGTTGTCAAATAAATTCAAACCAAAAACAACTTAACCAACATAATGCTTAATACCGGTAAACCAATTCAATATGTCGGTAGATAGTTTTAATAGTTAATTACTATACCGGTAAGGATTAGTGCATGAATCATAAAGACAAAGTCATCCACAACATATAACACCAATATTTGTACGTGGAAGCCCTGTAAGGGGAAAAACCACAGTGGGAAACCTTACCCACAATCAGATGATACTACTACAGATAGTAAGTGTACATAAATGGGGTTTGCACATGCCAAAAGGCCAAGCGCCTAGAGCTCACTGCTCAGACACAAAATGGGAGTCACACTGACTACAATTGGATGGTTAAATCCAATAAGGATGTACTGCTAAAATTTGCATCTTCATATGCTAGATTCAGTACCAGTGTAGTTCTGATTGTCTTCCAAAAAACCCTCCTTCAATCTTCAAATGATGTCTGCGTGTATAGCTCTGGTTATTCTCATATATACCTTTACAAAATCCTTTTTCTCGCATTCCACACTCGATCTTACAAATAAGATCATACATTTATACCATAACCTAAGACCAATTTTAGTAGGTTGGCTCTACAAGATATTACAATAAAATTAATTTACATATCAATTAATACTCGATGCAAAAATCGATTGAATATGTCGGCTTAATGCATTTACAACAATAATAAGTCATCTCCATAGCATACCATGCTGATCTAGAAAAGATAAACTTGCCGGTGTAACCTGGACCTATTTGTCGGTAACAACAAATATGCAAATTCTAATGTACCAATAAACACAACTCCAAGACAAAGTGTCCACACAATATCTTCGACATAACCAAGTGTTTTTCATATCATTCCAAGTGTCGGTGATCATTATATCTTGCCGGTGTACTAGATACTGGTGACTATGCATGAGTCACTTGCTTGCCTGTGAATGTTCCTGATTCTCCAAAGTGCCAGAGTTGATAAGTGTGTAGTAGGTGTCGACATCAATGACAAAACCATACCAAAATACCAACATTTATTATTTCAATTTGAGGAGGTATCATTGGATTTTATATTCATCCTTTTGTTATTAGTCTGGTAAAGGGCAATTATGAGTCTTGGCATCATGGCATCCTCACACATCTCAAGTGCCTAGAGATGTTGCCTTATTTGTATGGAATCTTACTTGACCCAAAACAAATTGGAATTAAATTATTTAGGCCCAATATCATAGGTGGTGTTGTAATTATAATTTGTTCTAGTATTGATTATGAGACTATATTGTTGAAAATGACATAGGACTGAGAGTTGTTAGGAAATTATGATTTAAACCTACAGTCTAATAATCCATTTCCCACATAACCCATGAGAGAAAATCATGCATACAAGCTTATAGAAACACCATAATACAAAGATAAAAATGGACAAGCCACAAAATATAACAAGATATACCATGGGAAAACCCTCATGAGGGAAAAACCCAGCCTCCAAAAGCATCCATACTCCATGATATTATTTAACCATAAAGAAATATGATTTATAATGAATACCTTTGAATCATCAAACCCTCCAATGTATTCTGATGTGTCCTATCATGAATCCACTCATCCCATGCCATGATTCACAAATACACTCCTCCAAAGGAATAAATACAATGAAAGCCCAAACCCACTAGCCAACCTTAACCACTAAACATGTGCTTGATTTTATAGACAAAAGTGTTAGAAAACTCAGATAACCAAAGGACAACTGAGAGGGGGGTGGGGGGTGAATCAATTGTCACCGGATTATAGAAATTTAAGAATTTAAATCCTTATTACCGAAACACATAAACTTAATACCAGAATGCATAAACCAAATACCAGAATGACTGATAAAGCATTTAAACATAAACATAAATCACAGAATAGTTACCATCCATCCATAACACATGACACCAAGATTTGTATGTGGAAAACCCGGTAAAGGGAGAAAAACCATGATGGGAAGCCTACCCACAGTCAGATAATACTTCTGCAACAATTATGTGATTACAACATGAGTGGCCTCCACATGTAGGAAGGCCAACAACCTAGATGACACTTCTCATCACAAAAAGGAGCATCACTCACTACATAAACATCAGACTACAATCTGAAAAGAAGAGTGAACTGCAAGTATAGCATCTCCTATGCCTGAGTATAGTTATGGTTAAGCTCAATATCAGAGGCCTTAAACCTCTCTTAAAAACCCAATTTGATCACCTATGATCGACCAAACCTTCTGCATATAGTTACAACATTATTCACACACAAATTATTTCATAACCTTTTCCTATCAACCCATATACCATGATCTACAAAGACATCTTACATCATATTTATACCAACCCGAGACCTAAACAATTAGGTCGGCCACCTAGAAGATAATATAATAAATTTATTACATAAACCCATAATCCAATGATCAACCAAGTCATCTTAGGCTGAAAACAATGTAAAACAATCATTAAATCCCACCAATAACACATCAAGAACATCCTCCAACATGTTATGAAAACCGATCCATAACCTAGATAACACCGAACCCAAAATAGGCCGCCATAAACCAAATCCAACACCATCGATGAACTGGAACATGAAAAATATAACCAACAACATCCCAAAAGCCACCTCGAATCTGCACCAACACCACTTATCATGTGCATCAAAAGATCTTCAACATAGCTCTATCGGTAAAACCCTTACCAGTGACCAAAAGGCTTAATAGAACAAATGATAGCTCTTGAGTCATCAAATCCTAAACCAAATGATCATGATACACATCTAAATAGCATGAATGATGGATCCAAACCAATTCTAGAAACCAAAGCATATCAGATTCTACCAGATTAATAATGTTATTAACCACTCTACCAGAACCAATCAAAAACCGGTAAACAACCAAAATAACCTATGTTGCCATCAATGATAAAACATCAATGCAACACATAATCAATTCCACCAAATTGCCAACAATCTCCCCCTTTGGCATTGATGGCAACACTAGATGTGAAAAAACATCCAAGTACCAAGAAATGCCAAACAGGTCTCCTGAATGGAAAACATACAACAATTTCCCACAAACTTATATAGCAATGAATTTCTAAACCAAACTCACTTATGACTAATATTTTGTTAAGCTCTATTTTTCACATATATCTCTCCCCCTTTGACATCAATGCCAAATATTTGGCATAAAACATCAAAGAAAAATCATAAATCCTCTGAAACATACAATTGAATGCCCCCATGAGTAGTAGCACCACCACATCAATCTAGAATGAGTACTAACTCAGATAATGCATACTGGACTGATGTCAATCAACATCACTCATGTCTCTACTGGAGGGGCAGAAACCCCCAATTTGTCTCTGAAGTACTGAAATGATTCTTTAGGTAGAGGTTTAATGAAAATGTCTGCAATCTAATCTTTAGTGTTGACATAAACTAGTTTGAACTCATTTTCTTCCACCTTCTCCTTCAAAAAGTTATATTTGATAGATATGTGCTTTCTTTTAGAATGAAATACCAGATTCTTTGATATATCAATAGAAACAGAGTTATCACAGTGAATAACTACTGGTTCATTACAATCTACCTTATATCCTTCAACATTTTCTTCATCCATAGAACTTATGTACAGTTAGTAGCAACATCAACATACTCAGCTTTAGCAGTAGATAAAGAAGTTCACGACTGCTTCTTTTTGATCCATGAAACAAGTTTCTTTCCAAGAATGAAACCTCAACTAGATGTGCTCTTCTGGTCATCAACATCTCCAGCCCAATATGTATTTGTATATGCACATAATGTAAAGTCATCTTTTTTAGGATACCACAAATCATATTTGGTTGTTCCTTGCAAATATCTAAAAAATCTTGTTCACCACTCTTATGATTTTCTCTAGGATCACTTTGATATCTTGATACAATACAAAATTGTATTCATTATATCTAGTCTAGTCTGAGTTCGATATAACAAACCACCAATCATATATTTGTACCTACCAGGATTTACTGATGTAGATGCATCTTTCTTTTTCAATTTCTCACTTGTAACCATATGAGTACTAATTGATTTACAATTTTCCATACCAAATTTCTTCAACAGCTCTCTAGCATACTTAGTTTGACAGATAAAAATACCTTTATCAGTTTGAGTATTCTGCAAACCTAAGAAATCTGCAAACCTTACATACCTAGGAGTCTTCTGATTTTTTAATCCTCTATCTTGATCTTCAGTTACTGTTAAATTTTCAGGTATTGCCAGAGTAACTGGTTCAACAATCTATTCTGATATAGGTGCTACTGGTTTAGTTATGATCACTTCCACTGTTGGTTCTCTCTCATAAGTTCTAATTTGACTTTTGTTCTTCTCATCCACTTTGACATTTGTGCTCTCCATAATTCTTTGCAATCTTTTATTATAACATCTATATACTTTTCTTTAATTAGAATAACCAAGAAATATTCCTTCATCACATCTAGGATCAAACTTTTCAATGTAATCATTTGTTTTGATAAAGCATTTACCACCAAAGATTCTGAAATACTTAATTGTCAGTGTATGACCAAACCATAAATCATAAGGTGTCTTACCTATATGTCCTTTTATATGAACTATGTTGAATGTGTATACCATCGTGCTTACAAATTCTCTCAAGTAGATATGAGGTCGATTAGATTCCATCATCATGGTTCTAGCTGCATCCAAGATAGTTTTGTTCTTCCTTTCCACAACTCCAATCTGCCAAGGTTTCTAAGGTGCAGACAACTGTCTCTTTATCCCGTTCTTCTCACAATAATTGTTAAATTCATCGGATGTGAATTCTCTACCCTGATCTAACCTTAAACATTTAATCTTCAAACTTATCTTTGTCTCAACTTTAGCATTAAATATTTTAAACTTTGCAAATTCTTCAGACTTCTCCCTTAGAAAGATAACCCACATCATTCTAGAATAATGATCAATGATTAGCATGGAATATCTATCATCTTGAAAACTTTTGATTCTAGAAGGACCACATAAATTAGTATGAATAATATCAATAGAATCATTAGATTTGTCTTGTATACTCTTAAAATAAATCCTGACTTGCTTTCGCATTTGACATTCCTTACATACCGAATTATAGGGCTTTACAATCTTATGTATATCTCTAACTACCTTAGTAGAACTGATCTTCACAATGCAATAGAAATTCACATGACACGACCTCTTATGCCATAGCCAACTCTCATCAATTTGTGCAATCAAACATGTCTTCTCACTTGATTTCAAATGAAAGATATTACCTTTAAATAGTCTGTGTACCAGTTGTAATTTCCAAACCAGATTTGCTGATAATCTTGCATTTTCCATCCTTCAATTGTAACTGAAATCCCTTATCCACCAATTGTCCTACACTCAAAAGATTATGCCTTAAACCTTCAACATAATAAACATTATCAATGTTATGCTTACCATCCAATGATATTGTTCCTGTTCCCTTGATCATACATGCTTTGTCATCTCCAAATCTAACTAGACCACCATCAAATTTTTGCATAGATAAGAACTTCCTTGAATCTCCAGTCATATGATGTGAACATCCACTGTCAATTACCCATTCATCCTTGTCTTCAATTTTAGCAGCAAGGACTTCTCTTCATGTACCGGATTATCTTCCTTAATAGCCAAAAATACCCATTCCTTTCCATTGTCGGATCCACTAGTTGAATCTTGTGTCGGCTCATCATCAGAATCAGTCACATCTTCCTCATCCGCATAGTAACAATATTTGTCTTTGTTTTTCCTATACTGATGCTTATTTTGATAATCATGGTTACGCCTAAAAGATCTTCTAGCTCTTTCTTCAAATCTTTAATTCCTTTCAGGACATCTAGATGCAAAATGACATATCTTATTGCATGCAAAGAATTTAAAAGGTGATTTTACTTCATACTTACTTCTTGCTAGTCCTTTAGGTACTCTTCTAGAAAACAAGGCTTCAAGTTGCTCAAACTCTTCATATTTTTTCTTCATATCCTCTATTTCCTTCGCATATAAATCTTTCCAATCACTCTTGCCGGTAGATGATGTAGATGCATGAAAAGCAGATTCAGATTTAATAGCTCCAGAAGGTCCAAATTCCTCAAGCTCAAAAGCATATAATTTCCCAACCAAGGTATCCCTATTAACAGAGGTGTTTGTCATAGTTCTCAAATCAGTAATTGCAGTAGCCTTCATCTTAGAATCTTCATTCAGATATCCACCACAACATTGAATTCCCAAAACAATCTCATTAACTCTCTCCATAAAAGCAATAATCCTTTCATCTTCTTCCATCTTCAGATTTTTAGATCTTACCCAGTAACCATCAAGTTTAGAAATTTTATCAATAGGGCCACCTTCATTCAAAGTCTCCAATTTGTCCCATATAGCCTTTGTAGTTTATTTGTTAGTTACCCCTATAATTTATTTATCAAAAAGTGCACACAAAGGGCTTCTCTAGCTCTATAATCATTTTCAATCTCTTTATCCAGACTAGTCGAAAGAGGATTGTCAGATGCTGAATTAAATGATGTAACACCATTCTCAGTGATCTCCCAAATCTCCTTTCCAAGACATCTCAGATGAGTCTCCATCCGAATATTCCATGCCCTATGATTTATTCCATCAAGCCTAGGAATTTCTCTCTGGAAAATAGCAGTAGATGAACTAGATGAACTTGAATTGCTAGATGCCATAGGATCTTCCTTAAGTGGTTAAGCTTCTGCATAGAGGACCAAGCTCTGATACCAATTGTTAGACAACTCAAATAACCAGAGGACAACTAAGAGGGGGGTGAATCAGTTGTCACTGGATTATATAACTTTAAGCATTTAAATCATTATTACCAAAACACATAAACTTAATACCAGAATGCATAAACCAAATAATGGAATGACGGATAAATAATTTAAACATAAACATAAATCATAGAACAATTACCATCCATCCATAACACATGACACCAAGATTTGTATGTGGAAAACCCGATAAAGGGAAAAACCATGGTGGGAAGCCTACCCACTATCAGATAATACTTCTGTAGCAAGTATGTGATTACAATATGAGGGGCTTGCACATGGAGGAAGGCCAACATCCCAGAGCATACTGCTCATCACAAAAAGAAGCCTGACTGACTACATAAACATTAGACTACAATCCTGAAAGAAGATTGATCCGCAAGTATAGCATCTCCTATGCCTGAGTATAGTTCTAGTTAAGCTCAATATCAGAGTCCTTAAACCTCTTTTACAAACCCAATTTGATCACCTATGATTGACCAAACCTTCTGCATATGATTACAACATTATTTGCACACAGATCATTTCATAACCTTTTCCTATCAACCCATATACCATGATCTACAAAGAGATCTTACATCATATTTTTACCAACCTGCGACCTAAACAATTAGGTCGGCCACCTAGAAGATAATACAATAAATTCATAACATAAACCCATAATCCAATGATCAATCAAGTTGGCTTAGGCCGAAAACAATGTAAACCAATCATCAAATCCTATAGATAACACATCAAGAACATCCTCCAACATGTTACGAAAATCGATCCATAATGTAGATAACACCAGATTCAAAATAGGTCGCTATAAACCAAATCCAATACCACCAATGAACTGAAACATGAACAAGATAACCAACAACATCTTGAAATCCATCTAGAAGCCACACCCACACCACTTATCACATGCATCAAAAGATCTTCAACAAAGATCTACGGGTAAAACCCTTACCAGTGACAAAAAGGTTTACGAGAACAAATGATAGCTCCTGAATCATCAAATCCTAAACCAACTGATCGTGATATACATCTAAACAATATGAATGACAGATCCAAACCACTTCTACAAACCAAAGTGTATCGGATTCTGACAGATCAATAACATAATCAACTACTCTACTGAAACCAATCAGAAATCAGTAAACAAACAAAACAATCAGTGTTGCCATCAATGGAAAAAGATCATTGCAACACATAATCAATTCCTCCAAATTGTCAACAAAAATCTCACACAAAAATGACTAGTGGTAAAGTGAAACTATGTGCCACAAATCCATGTGCTCACAACTATCCCTTGACCGCACATTTAATACTGGGTACTAAGTTTTCTCTTTTTAAATATCTTTGTCCAATATTAAATAATTATAATATAATATTACAATGTTACAATACAACTCATCAAGTGACCCAAAGAATATTCTAAAGGAATCTCTACATGTTACATGTCCATGTGCAACATCACATAATAAATAAAATATTATAATTATAAATATTATTATTCAAGGTGTACAACACCTTATTTTGCAAGAAGAGTAGGGGGGTGAATCATTGTTAAAATTACATCAATTAATCTTTAACATACATTGAACTTCAAACCACAACTATCTTATCTTTGCAATAATGAAACATGAAAGAACAAAACATAATACATAAGAGAACACTATGCTTATTTTTGAAACCCTAGGTAGGGAAAAACCATGGTGAGAATCACACTCACATTATGATGAATTTATTAAAAATATTTTAGGCTCAAGGTAAAGGAAGCTCACTGTACCTTATTTATATTTGAAAGACTAAATCAGAAAACATTATGGAAAGAGACAATCGACTCGCGTTACTGAATCTCACCACTCCAAGACAAGATACAAATCTACACAAGCTACCAGAAGGAAACACTATCTTCTATTAGGCACAAGGAAATGATGAATTGAAGTGATAAATTTCTCCTAATCATGAAACTGCCCTTGAACATCTCTATCAAGAAAATAATATCATGGCAAATACAATTCACACATTCACTATCTCAAAACTCTATCACATTGAAGGATATGATCATTAAAGCTTATCACAAATTTAAATTTACACTTTTGCTTCTCCACATTAATCCATATCATAATTCACACATTGTCATACATTCATATACTAGCTTATTTAGTAAAACCATCAACTACATCAACCATAGACATAGTACACATAAATTACTCAAGATCGACCACCAATAATACCTACACCAAATGATGTTCACTCTAAGTGATAAAGGGGAACCAAATACATCACAACAAGTCTTCTAAAGTAAATTACAATGAATCACACATACTAACACATCCTTTTAAAGTTGGCATCAAATGTAATATGTAGATAATTAATAAAGCACATTAACCAATCTGCCCAAAAAAATAACCCAATGTAAACTGCTTAATCCAAATCTTTTCATGCAATGGTAAGACCCATAAAGATACCTTAACTCAACCTATAAGGCATATATCAAACACAAGAGTATGTTACAAATAAGATAAAACAATTGAGCTGGACATAGACCAACATAACTAACAACATTAAGCAATAGAACAACATAGCTTCACTTGCCGAGAAAACCAACACATGAATTTGAACTAGAAGAGTGCATGAACCATATGAACATTTTCTCCAAAATACACCACTTTAATCACCAAATAGAATTAGTCTTGAGCATTCTTTAGATCAATCCTAATAGATAGCCTCATTGTCAGCAAATTATAACCACCAACTTCACCATCTGAGCAACATAAGAGATAATAACATGACAGTGCAACATCCAAAAAACATAGACATTAATTCCAAAACCATAAGACATCATCTTCAAACACTGGAGCAATGGAGATTACTCTTCCATAATGAATTTTAATACTCTTTCCTACATATTGTAACTTCCAATATTGTCACCTTCCAAAAATATCTCATGTCAACAAAGATAGATGAATGAAACAAATATGATCTATGAAAAAGCTAACCACATAATCCAAATATCATGAAAAATAACCTAATCTCATCAATGAAACTATGAAAATGAAATGCATAAATAAACAAATGAAATCAAACCAACGCTATGCATCTCCTTCATTCCATTCCATTATTTTTCTTTCTCCTGTAAATAATGTTGTTCTCAAATATATGAGTGCATGAATGTGATGAAGCGAAGGCAAGTTGGTAGCCTGATCACAAGGATTATTGAAAGGTCATGGTTGTGAGAATGAGAAATAAGAGTCCAAATTATAGAGTTTCAAAATTCATTGGACAGATAGGATTGATTGGAAATCAATTGACATGATCAAATGAGAGGATGAGTTAAGTGATTGTAAGTAGAAAAGTGTCATTTGCAAGTGGAGATGAAAATGGAAGGTTAGTAGAGCCAAGTGGAGCGAAATAAGGAAGGTGGAAGAATGAGGTGGAGTGGAATTAGTAGATATTTATTTATTAATTTTCCCATATTAGTAATTAGCCAGTTAAATAACATTTATTTAATTGTGAAAAAAATTAAAGAATAAATAAATAATGAATTTATTTATCCTAAGAAGGGCATATTAGGATAGAGGATCAATAATTAAATGATTATTTAACCCTAGAAATGGATTTGGATGAATTAATGTCAAAGGGATAGAGACTAAATAATTGACAAAATTATTTAATCAAATAGATGAGAAGAATTACTTAGGTCAAATTGATAGCGAATGACCAAATCAAAGAATATAACTAACTATTAATTAAATAATTAACATCATTTAGTTAATCACAAGAATGACACAATATTCATGAATGATAAAGACCAAGTGCATAACAAGGAGACATGCTAAATAGGCATTGACTTTTTTTTAGCATCTACATTTTCCCCCTCTTTGAGACAATGCAATTCATTGAATCCTTACAAAGAAAATCAAGAAAATCACATTAAAATTTTCCCTAGCTATAACGAGTTACAAGGGTGCCCCCTCAAAAAATTGGGTAAAAAATCACAATAGCCAATTTATTGAAAATGATACCAAGATTCCAAAAATACAAATGAAAGTGAAATAAGAGATCACACAAGTAAGACATAGGTCTCGAAAGATGAAAAAGATGACAAATAAGGCAGATGGTAAATCATACATGTCCACCAAGGCACTCCAAAGGGGTATTAAATGGCTTGGGTGGGATAAAAGAGGTCATTTTCTCTCTTACTTTTCAAACATCTGGAGCTTTGGAGAAAGGAATATTTCATGAGGATTGTACTAATTTTGAGAAAGAATCATCATGGCAAGTGCAGGTGGAGATATAGCTGATCGGAGGGTGTACGACTAGAGGTATGAAACATTAGTGCTAGGTGTTTATGGTGAAAGTGAAAACAACAATATTGAAAGACTAAATAGATTCAACCACAAAACCCTAGCCTAGCAACAACAAAGATCCACCATAACATATGAAGATTACCTAAGACAATGAAAATCAATGGAATCACAAAGATTATACCATCACATGTCCAATAGGGTTTGGATCTCCATTCTTCCTATCTCCATTGATCTTGCTTGATATATTTGCTCTCAGATTTTGTGTGTGCACAAGAGCTCAACAAAGAATGGAAATGTGGTTGCAAGTAGGCTTGATCGCATGTGAAAATTCGAAAGCGTAGTCAGGGAGTCAATTAGCTGATTAGAATAGGGTTGATAATGAAGGAAGCATCTCCTTATATAGAAGACGCTATAAGAAATGGAATGATAAGATTGAGAGGTGTAAAAGATAAATGGTCGGCTAGGATTAGAGGGTAGGTAGAGAAAATAAGAAAATAATGAGAGGGTAGGTAGTGTAGGAATTAAGAGATGAATGACATGTGTCATGGGTAGAAAAGGATAATGAATTAATTAAATAAATACAAATTTATTTAATTAATAGAGGAAGTGAGATCAATTAAATAAATAACATATTTATTTAATTTAGGAAAAGGATAATTTAAATAAATAAAATTATTTATTTAAATGAGAAATAAGGCTAGAAGAGGATAAATGAATTAATTAAATAAATAAAGATCTATTTAATTAATAGAAGAATTAGGCGTAAATAATTAAATAAATAAAGATATTTATTTAATTAGACATGACAATTTTAGGTGTCTACATTTTGCCCCTCTTTGAGACAATGCAACTTGTTGTGTTGGCTCAAAAAAGATAAGATGAATTGATACAAAGTTGCCCCAAGATGGGAATGATATGCCCCCTCAAGAGATTGGATGAAAATATCTGAAAAGATCACAGACAATCTCTCGATAAGAAAGAAAGGCTAGAAATGACTGACAATATAGAGTGACAGAGTCCCGGGATAAAGAAGACTGACATGGGAAACTAGGTCTAGGGTAGTCCATAAGATAGACTACGAGGGAAAATATCCTCATTGTTATCCACACATCTAAGAGATCAAAGTGCAGAGAAAGCATAAAGCAGTCAACAACAATGGCATTGGTGCATAGATTCAATCATGTTCACCGATATTTGAGGCCAACAGATGTAGGAGAGCTGGTAAGTACCACAAAACCTCCTTGTACTTTGCCACATTATTTGTTGTCATAAATGCATGCTAGCTAGTGCAATAAATGTTTTTTATATATGTCAAGAGAGGGGGAAAACATGCTAAGGCGCATTTGTGTTGGTGCCAGGCAAGTCTGGGTAGGCTAGGCACGTCTGTGCTTGTGCCAGGCACGTCTATGATTTTAGTAGCGTTTGTATTCAATGTGAGCACGTCTATGTATTTTAGGCGTATTTGTGCAGGACAGGCACATTTGTAAAGTATGTCAGCACGTTTGCATCATGAATGTGTGTTTATGTCTTTAAGGTCAAATCGACAGTTCTGTGATGAACATATGCTGTTGATATGATAAACTGTTGAGAGGATACACTCAAGCAATCCTCTAGGGAACACTAGGATAGTAGATAGGGCTAGGATTGACAATTTTGTGATAGAACATATGTTGCCAATTAGAAAACTACTCAAGAGGATACACTTAAGCATAAGCCTTAGGATAGGATAGATCGAGGCACTTTGTGATGAACAGGGAGTACCATAAAAATTGACAATTCTATGATAGAACATACGTTGCCAATTGGATTGGGCAGGAATTGATAATTTTGTGATAAAACATACGTTGTCAATTGGATAAGCTACTCAAGAGAATACACTCAAGTAAGTTCCCTAAAAGATAGGATCAAAGCATCACTTTGTGATGAACATGGAATGCTATTAGGATAAAAAATAAGTACTTTGTGATGAACAGGGAGTACCACTAGGACTGACACAGTTGATTTGCTTGACTGTAGGAGGACCTACTAATGCTGGAGTCACGAGACAGATTTTCTTTGATTCAGAGTTTACGACTAGAGCTGACACTCAAAGATAGAGAAGCAATTGAGGCTATGGGCCTGCGATATATTATGCATGTGCCTAAGTTTTGGGCAAATATGGGACTGCTAACTGTGCTAGCTGAGAGATGGCACTCAGACACTTTTACGTATACAGGTTACTGAGGATACTGATCGATAGGGAGTTAGTTCCTTACGATCGAGAGGGAGACAAGGATGCACTGAGATGAGTGTTTTAGGATCCAGGATTGGAGATGAGGGCAGGATATGTGGCCCAGGATACCATGACAAAGACAAGATTGGCACTACCGGTGGTGCTGTTAGAAGTGATCAGTGGATTCCTCTGTCTGGATAGGGTGACATGAGGGTTGGTAGTGGGATGGGGGAGGACTCTGGAGACATTGGTGATAGAGCACACCTGGTTTGCATGGGGGTTGTGTTTGCTGGCACACTTGTACTTTGAGCTGCATTAGTTTGTGTATCACGGATCAGTAGGATTGGGATGCGGGGTGACACTGTTGTAGGTATAGGCATATGAGCATCTGCCAGCTACACGACCAATACATTTTAGGGGCAAAGGACATGGGCGTAGCTATGTTCATTTGTATGATATGATTACTTCTCAACCACAGATTAGGAGGCTAGAGTATTGGTGTCGAGTTGTCAATGAGATAGACAGTGTGGTATGGAGGCCTAATCGGGATTGTGAGTGGGAGGATGATGCAGTGGAGCTACCATATGTGTTCAGGAGAAGGGATCTGATTGGTCAGACACCATATATTATTGAGAGGCAGTTGATAGATAGGGTATGTAGGCAGTTTGGTAGGACATAGCGGATGCTACGAGGTTCAGGGATGTATGCATGGACAGTGAGGGATCGGGTGCATTTGGGGCCATTATTGTCATATGATCAGGCCATGACACAGCTGCAGGAGATGGTTCCCATGCCTTGCGACATATGGGCAGATGTGGAGGATGTAGGGATGGATGCAGAGTACACTACATATTGGGTAGAGAATCCATTCCCGTGACTAACAGATCCAAGGGAGCCAATAGAGGGAGATGGTGGAGGTGATGGTGATGATAGTGGAGATGGTGGAGGCAGAGGCCGATGGCAGAAATGGGGCGCAGTGGTAGAGAGGAGAGTGGCTCCGAGGAGAGAGGGAAGAGAGCAGAGACGGGCTCAATAGGCTCATGTAGTAAGGGGTAAAGGCGAATTACTGGTACAGGTGCTAGTAGCACAGGGTCCCAGACAGGTATAGGCTCCTAGATAGGTATACAGATGGGGACAGGGTGAGGGACAAAAGCAGCCATAGGAGTAGCCACAGGGATAGGGTGAGGGGGGAAAGTAGGAGGATAAGATACTATCCTTGAGGGAGATTTGTTAGGGACAGGCAGATGAGATCCAGGATCTAGAGAGAGATAGCTAGGCTCAGGGGACAGCTAAGGAATACTGAGCAGGAGTGGGATCGGGCTATTCAGTGCTATATAGAGGCTAAGACAACACTTGGGGCAAGGAGGTAAGCAAAAGAGGATATATGGACTAGATATGCCTATGTTCTGTGGGAAGGGGAGGAGATAGCCTACTGAAGAGACCTATACTATGGAGTGGTACCACTAGATCAACGAGCTAGGAGCTTATGAAAACCATCGTAGATGACAACGACCTTTAGAGGGAGAGATAGGAGACAGGCACCTAGCGGTGGGGTCATGGGTCCTCCACCACCACCAAATAGAGGGGGCAGGAGAGATGATCCTGGCACATGTCCTTATAGGGCTCAGACTCTATCGAGGCTAGCTAGCTTTGAGGGAGGGAGTTCATCATAGCCTTAGAGGGCTTCCTATGTATCAGTTTTTATACCATATTTGTATGATGATGTAGACACCTTCGGGTGATTTTGTAGCCATATGTATTTTGACATCATTGTATCATGACACTTATGATTTTGATATATATATGAGATGATTCATCTTTGCGGCAGCAATATGCATGTGTACCTATGTGATGTTGCTTCTATGTGATGCATGTTTCTATGTGATGCTTATGATATGGATACAAATATGTACATGATGAGATACAATGTATTTTTGTTCTTTTATATTTTTATATGTCATGCATGATGTGAATGTATGAAATTCAAATGAATATGATAATGCAAATGATTATTTATATGATGAGAATGTAAAATGTACTAACATGTGTTGTGTGCAGGATGTGACGCAATCGTGATATTTATATGCATGTATGAAATTCTTATATGTGGTAATGCAGGTGCAAACTACATGAAATGGAAATGTTTTGGGTGTGTCATTATACTCAGTCATGTGATAGCTAGCTACACAAACTCAAGAAGGATGATGGAGGTTAATCAAGAGAGCAGGATGAAAGATAGAAGATATGAAAGTGAAATATCTTCTTGTTCGTTATCATCATTGAGCTTTATTATGGCCAATAGGTTATGACAATCTAGACATAGGTTCGATCCAGAAAGTCATTGTACCTGTTTGCATGGAGATCAAATAGTTGCAAACAAGGAATGCCCCAGTTCACACTAGACTCACAGTGTCCTGATATCCTTGGACAAGTTATAGCATTACTAAGAGACAATCCACAAACAACAAATAAAATAAGTGATGATACCCCATCCTCGCCTTTCTAGTCAAAGACATCTTGGAGATAAAATCTCTAGTCAGAGACATCCTGGAAAAGCTAAAAGACATGTCACCAGAAAGATAAAATCAAAAGAAAACCAAGACTCGACACCAACATCCACTGTAGTCCTCAATTTTAGTGTCTCTTGTCACTTGTATAAGTCTATTTGATTGTGGTCACAATGTTTACTTTCACAAAAGGATAGATAGCACTGAACCATAATGTTGTCTGAGTCTGTTGAAATATTTGATTTGTTGAAGCCCATTATTATTGTTGTGTCTCATCTAAAACTAACTGAATCCATGCAACTGATACTTTATTACAGAGAAGACAAAACTTTATTGCAGATTAGCGATGCAAGTGTTTCTTTATTGTGGATTGTGCGCGGATAGACTGAAGAAAATTTGGAAGAAACTGTAGTCCTCGAAACATGTGATGTTGTTAGTTCCACACCCATCACTAGACTTAGGATTTTCCTTAGCCACAGATAGGGGCTGATTTATTATGGATGGAAAGGGGGGAAAAGGAGTGATTATTATGAATGGCTAACCAATCTTAGGTAGATCAATAACAAGCCATGATGGGAATGGGTAAGTTTTTTATGGATGGATAGGCTGTGAGTATGTGCAAAGTGAAAGGATGAAATGAAATCCTAAAGGAGGGAGGAGCAATGTCTCTACACATGGTGCCAACAACCTATTTTTCACCATGGTACTTGCCCAGGGTGCCACCGAAGTGGTTTTCACCGTTGGATGAAATGCTTTTTTTCTTTTTTTTTATTTTTTGATTTTTAAATTTTTTTGTGTGTCACAAGGCATCTGTTTACAGGGTTTTCACCAAGTAACAATTTTTTATGTTTATGATTTTTTTGTCTTTTTGAAATTTTGGGTTTTTTTGTATTTTTGAATTAGGATACTCTGAAGAGCTATGTGTAAAACCTGCGAAGGTGCATGTTGTTGATAGGATCCTCCAAAGGTTCGCCATCTGGAGTTGAGAGCTGATATGCACCAAATCCATAGGTTGCTATAATGATGTAAGGACCATGCCAGTTTGGTTCAAACTTGCCCTTCTTCTCTTTGTCTTGTTGATTTTTTGGATTCTCCTTGAGAACTAAGTAACCCACCTCAAATGTACAAGCCTTAACCTTATGATTGTAACTGCATTGTTCCTTGACTTAATGATGTGTAACTCGAGTGACTGTCTTCCTTGATAAAAGAACTGAGATAGAATTACTACCATGTGGGCTACATAGGCCCATGTGTGTGTCACCTAAAGAAGTTTGGGTATCCCTGATAACAAAGTCCTTCGAGAAAGTTTCATTAAAGGTCCATTGATATGATGTATCACCAAAAGGGAATGGATGTGCGAAACAAGTGGATGAGTGATGAAGGCTTATGATTGTGAAAAGAAGTGAGTAGGATAGCATGATGGAGACTTAGGATCAACAATTATGCTTTTTGACTTAAAATTATAGAACTGTTGCCCCCAGTTATTTTGATATTAGGGGAGATCAAATCTTGCTCTTTCTCTTTCATAGGATTTTTATCCTTGACCTTGATTTTTGCAGAGTCCAATAGCTTTTTATTTTGATTTGGACTAAAGGACTTTTCTTTATATTTTACTTTTAGATTTTTCTTTTCAAGGCTTGATTTTTCATCCCCAATTAGTAAGGGCTTTTGTGATTCTTGTTGATCGAAGTCTAGAAGCGAAGTGGAAATGGAATGAGCAGATGAAATGGTAAGGCTATGTGATTTCTCAAAAGGGCTAGCGATATGATCAATAGATTCTTTGTTGGAACCACTCTTAAGACTATTAATATCAAGAGATGCTTGCACCACTAGAGGAGATTTGCATCCAGACTTAGTAGCCACAGCACTAGGCGGTTCACACCCAATTCCATGGCGTTGCAAATTGTTTGTAAGTTGTTCTTGCTGACTAAATGTCTTAGGAGATAGTGGGACTTGATCAACATGAAAGATATACTCACCACATGCCATGTCTTTAATATTCAACTTTTCTTTGATCTCTTCTTGTTTTGATGTAGAATCTTTCAAGAATTCTACATTCACATATGATGAAGATGGAACAACCTCTCGATTGGCTGGAATTGTTATTTCTCATCTAGGTCATAGATTGTTGCAATATATAGATGGATTTGGGTCAGCTTTGATAGTCACTTCAACTCCATTGTGTGGAAACATGATAAATCGATGATATGTATATGGTACTGCGCTAATCTCATGAATCCATGGACATCCTAGCAATATGTTGTATGTGAGCTCTAGATCAAGGACTTGACAAACCACATCTTTTGTAATTGGCCCAACTCTGAGAGGTAAGCTGACTGTGCCCTTGGATGAATGCTCTTTGTCATCATATGCCTTGATGGTAATTTTGTTTGTAGAGTTCACAGTCTTTTCAGAATATCCCAATTGTTTAAGAGTGTTCATTGTACAAATGTTGAGATGGGCTCCTCCATCTATCAGGACTCATTTTATTTGATGTTTGTGTAGGAAGGCTTCAATGTGTAAAGGTGCATTATGTGGTTGGCTTATGGATGAATCATCAACTTCGATGAATGTAAGGGAGTGTGGAATGGAAAGGTATCCCATCGTGTCTCGAAACTGGTCCACGTTCAGATCAGTGGGGACAGTAGTGTCTCTCAAAGTTTTGTCAAGAATGGCTTTATGTGTAGGGAATATGCATAAAATCTCAAGGATGGAGATAAGCGTGGGTGTTCTCCCTAACTGTTCTACCAGATCATACTCAAGTTTGGTTGTTGAGGGAGTGGTGTTTTTAGCTAGAGCACCTTGCAAAGTTAATTTACCTCGACGAGTTGTAACATTTCATTTAGAGGTAGGTTCAGAAGAAGGTCCAATGCCTTTTAGGACAACTTTGGGTCTTTGGGTAGAATTTTAAGGCATTTTGTCCTTGATGATAATGGTAGAGATAATTATTAATCTAAATGTGATAACAATTGAATCATAGTTATAGGATGCTCTCATATAGTTGGTCTGCTCATTTGTGGCTTTGGCTTTTCCCTTGTCATGTTTTGGGAATGGTTCCTTAAACATATCATGTTCTGGATTGGATGAATGTCCTTCGATCTCAATGTGACCTCTATCAATAAGATCTTGTATGATGTTCTTCAAACAATGACAATTTCCTATTTTATGTCCCTTGCTCTTGTGATATTCACAATACTCATCAACATTCCATCAATTTGGTTTGACCTTTGGTTCATATGGAGGATTGTCCAGAATTGTTATGATCTTGTTTACCACTAGCTTCTTGAAAGCTGATTCAAGTCATTCTCCCAATGGGGTGTATTTCCTTCATGGTTTGGAAGTTGTTTGAGTATTCACTTGATTGTTTGTAGAACTTGATCCAGAAAGAATGATTTTGGGTCACACTGTATTAGCATCAACAACAACATCATTGACTGTGTTCTTGTTTTTGTTCCAAAATCTTGGCTTGTCTTTTCCTTTAAAGTCCTCTTTGTTTTCTTTGAATATCTTAATTACTCCTTGTTCAATTAAGATTTTCTCTGTCACTAAGCCTTTAAAATTGACATCCTTGAAAGTGGACAAGCAAGATTTTCTTATATCATAACCAATTTCTCTTTGGACATTCTACATGAATATCTCTACCATTTGTTTTTGTGGAATTTCACAAGAGCATATGCTGGCTAGATTCCTCCATCTTTGTAAGAATGATGAAAATGACTCCCCATCCTTTTTCTTGTTGTTGCACATAGTGGTGACTGATATGTCTGTCTCTATGTTGTATGAGAAATGTTGGATAAATGCCTCTGCTAAGTCACCCCATGTCTTAATTCCAGGTGGGAGTTGGGAGAGCTATTCCATAGCTTGATAACCTAGGTTGTGTGGGAATAATCTCATCAAATATGTCTCTTCTATTGCTACCTAAATGGAAGCTATGAAAAACTATCTTATATGTGCCTTAGGATCCCCTTTTCCTCTGTACTTATCAAACTTAGGTGTCAAAAAATGTGTAGGGAAAGGAGGCATTGGAATGCTTTTGTTAAATGGATAGGGACATATGTCTCTCAATGTGTAAGCCGGCTTTGATGTATTTATGTCCTCCATTTTCTTGTGTAAGTCATTTATTTGTTGTTCCAAATTGTTCTTAGGTGGAGACTGACTTCTTGGACCATATCTCATGCCCAAGCCACCGAGTGGAGGAAGAGCATGTTGCATATATGGATGGTAATGATCATATACATGTTCATATGGAGGAGGTCTATAATGATGTTGTGTATAAGGACCACTTGGTATAGAGTCATGATGAGGAATGGAATATCTATTTTCTCCATGTATACCATACTCTACAGGAATGTCATGAGTTTGTTCTAGTGTGTTGCCCTCAAATTTGATGCAAGGTTTCCTTATGTTCAAATTTTGAACATGCCTTTGGATATCCAATTTCTTTGGTGGTTGGTCCTTAGCATTGGTATGTGATTGAGTATATTTTTCTGCATAAGACTTCCATAATGGTCTGTGAAGGTGAGTATCATAAGCTTGACCATGTGTATGTGGGACCTAAGGTTTTTGAAACAAAGATGATGGTGATTTAGGCATAGAATGTGGTCCTCTATTGCCTCCACTATTAGGGCTCCTTTGATCCATGTTGAGTTGAGGTTCTTGCAAAGGTCGATTTTCCATTATTTGAGACATGTCAAAATCATGAGGGATCTTGGCTCCACTTTGTGCCATCACTTATAGCAAATATTGTCTATCTCTCCTCATTATTTCCTCAACCAATGTATTAAAAAGGGGATCCATAATGGAGTCTTCCACTTCTGCTGAATGTATCGAAACATTGTCCATATTTTCATTGTGTGTATCATTGTTGTTTGTAGTTTCCATGTTCTCAACATTTGGAATGTTTCTATAGGCATCCATGTCAGGTAATGTGGTATGATGACAATTTAAAAATAAATCATTGTCATACTCATAGGCACTCATGTTTGTAGACTCATGAGCCTCTTTAGCTTCTCTCCTAGATTTTTGGGAATGGGTTTCAACCATGAACTAGGTCTTGACCAAGATGTGTGAGACTAGATCAAAATGTAAAGAGTATGGAAGACCAAGATTTGGATGGAATGTAAATGAATCTGAGGTGTACTTGCAATGCCCAAAGTGTAAGACCAAGTATGTATGTAGTAGAGTAGGTGTGGCTTTCAAAGAGATGATAGTTTCTCTTGTTGAGATGAGTTGACCTTGACTCTAAGTAAGACCAAATGAGACACAAAGGTGATAGACCTTGATGAGGGACCACTTAGCAAGATGTTGTATTTAGTGTGTTGATAAAGAAAGATGAGGACAAGCAAGTGACCTTTTCACTCAAGTTTAGACAAATGTGAATGTAATGCAAGGTGTAAAGCAATGATGGACTTTGTGAGACCCAAAGATAGGTTAAATGCTAGATGAAAATTTAGAGAAATAACTTAGGAAGCTCAAGAATACTGAAATTGATTGCTCTTGTTTATTGGACTATAAATTTTGCTAATACTAAACACAGATGTGCCTGTATACTTCACATATGGGGATCTAAAATCTAAGTGCAATTTTTTCCAATTTGTGAAGTTATTGTTGTGACCAAATATGAATTTGTCACCATTTTTCATGACAAGAGGACACAATGTTGATGAGGACTCAATGTTTGCAAGTGTTTAGACTCAAAATGACTCAAAGAAAAGTGTTTTGTTTGATGTAAACATGTTTTGCATACACTTGAAGACACAAAAGACACAATGTTTTGATGTTTGATCTTAAATGTTTGAATGTTTAAAATAAGACAAGAACAATTCTTATGGTTGGCCAGGACAATAGTTGTTGATCCCACATGGGGTTTCCCCCAAGGCTACGCTATTGAAAGCAGATACTCAGATGCTTGACCCCGCTAGCTCCACCCTCGGCACTCACTTCTCTGGGGCAGCCAAACATCAGTCCCCATGAAAAACTCCCTGTGGCAAACTTTGTATCTCTACTAACAACCGTATGTGTGTGGGCCACTCCAGAGGTCCGACCTCTTGCCCCAACAACTAGAAGAATTTTGGCTTTCCAAAACAAAAAGGTGCTAGTAAGGGCATCCACTCATATGGCCATACATGCAGCACTTTCATCTCTATAAATATAGAAGGCTCCCAGACGGCAGGGGTTACACCCTACAATTGATCAATAAATTTGATCAAACGGGTTTATGGGGAGACATAGTGTCGGTATGAACTAATCAACACATGTTTCCCATGGCTTTCACCATGGATACAATTATTTAGTGGTTCAGAAGAGGTTGTTTTTCCTCACTACCACTTGGGTCATTCTCTCCTCACTAGTAGTCCTAATGACCACACGAGGAGACAGGCCCTCTAGAGATTAAACAAAAAGAGCCTATTGCTCAAGACACAAAAGACACTGGTTCAATTTTAGTGCACCAATTGAAGTGTTTGCTAATCTATGAAAACAAGGCACACAATAAAGATAAAAAACCCTTGCAAAAATTCTACAAAAAAAATTTATTAGTAGTTTTTCAATAATACCCCTCCCGCAAGCACACAAGTTAAGTAAATTTTAGATCCAAAAGACTTTGTGAAATAGGGGGCCTTCAACAATGCATTTTTTGACAAATTCAAAGATATGATTTTCCATGAGTTCTTTTGCATCATAAAAAAATAGAGACCCTGTAAAATTTCAAGACATTTTCAGAAATGTAAGAAAATCCAAAAAAATTGCTAATTTGCTGTAAAAATTTATTTTTTTATGAAAAATAATAAAAAATTCAATAAAATGCACAATTGATCCAAAAAATCTAAAAATTTTAATGGACAATCCTGATGGTCTTCCAAACCCGCATAAATAAATTCCCGCAAAAATTCCAAGCAGTTTGTGAGATATGATCAAAATAATGCAAAACCCTAACTTTTAAAGATCTAATTTTTGAGGAAATATTTTGCTTCAAAATTAAAAAAAAAAAATCATATATCCTGTGTATAATTCTGATAGATTTCCAAAAAATTTGCTTATTTGCTCTCAAAATTATTTTTTTATGAAAATGCATAAACAATTCATATAAAATTCAAATATGCTCAAAAAAATCTGATTTTTTTACTGAGCACCTCTGATACTGTTCTTGACCTTCAAAACAAATTTTATACCAAAATGAAAAGCCATTTGTGAGATTCGATCAAAATAATGAAAAAACCCTAATTTTCAAAGATCCAATTTTTTAGGAAATATTTTGCCACAAAATTAAAATTACAAAGAATAGATCATGTGTATAAATCAGAGAGATTTCCAAAAATATAATAAAATCCGAAAAAGTTACTCATTTGCTCTCAAAATTAATTTTTTATCAAAATTCATAAAATATTCATAGAAAATTAAAATATGCTCCAATAGATCTGAATTTTGGTTTGAGAGCTATTGATACTGTCTTCAACCTGCCAAAACAATTTGGTGCAAAATTTCCAAGATGTTTGTGAGATCGGGTCAAATCTCTCCAAGATCTTGCTTTTATGTCTAAAACCCTAGCTACACAAGGTTATTCTCTAGATTGTTTTACAAAACAACAATATAGGGTTAGAAAAACCTTGGAAAAATACATATCTAACAAAAATCCATGTCCCATCGAGCATGCCAAAATGTCAATGGTGAAAGTGGAAACAACAATATTGAAAGACTAAATAGATTCAGCCACAAAACCCTAGCCTAACAACAACAAAGATCCACCATAACATATGAAGATTACCTAAGACAATGAAAATCAATGGAATCACAAAGATTATACCATCACATGTCCAATAGGGTTTGGATCTCTATTCTTCCTATCTGCATTGATCTTACTTGATATATTTTCTCTCAGATTGTGTGTGCACAAGAGCTCAACAAAGAACGAAAATGTAATTGCAAGTAGGCTTGATCGCATGTGAAAATTTGAAAGCATAGTCAGGGAGTCAATTAGTTAATTAGAATAGGGTTGATAATAAAGGAAGCATCTCCTTATATAGAAGACACTATAAGAAATGGAGGGATAAGATTGAGAGGTGTAAAAGATAAATGGTCGGCTAGGATTAGAGGGTAGGTAGAGAAAATAAGAAAATAATGAGAGGGTAGGTAGTGTAGGAATTAAGAGATGAATGACATGTGTCATGGATAGAAAAGGATAATGAATTAATTAAATAAATAAAGATTTATTTAATTAATAGAGGAAGTGGGATCAATTAAATAAATAAGATATTTATTTAATTTAGGAAAAGGATAATTTAAATAAATAAAATTATTTATTTAAATGAGAAATAAGGCTAGAAGAGGATAAATGAATTAATTAAATAGATAAAGATTTATTTAATTAATAGAAGAATTATGCTTAAATAATTAAATAAATAAAGATATGTATTTAATTAGACATGACAATTTTAGGTGTCTACACTAGGTCTTGTTAATTTCTCATTTTGGCACATAGTTTGGTGCATGTTTTTGTTATTTTTGATGAGTTTTTAACTTGCACAACATAGGAGCTACGTATTTGACTAAGCTCTTGCGCACTTGTAAGAAAGAATTTGTAGTTGCCATAATAGTTGTAGAGTTATTATAAAAGTTACACAATTTCTATAAAAGTTGTGTAATTGATCCGAGTTGTGCATTTTCCCTAAATGCTATGTATTTTCCTGATATGGATGGTCATTTATGATTGATAGTTAGGTTTTGGCATTTGCATTTTTGTGTACCTAATAGGACATGGACTAGTAGTGACGTAACATGTGCATGATATCTTTAAACTTGTAATTTGGAAATGAAAATCCTTGAGACATATGTCTTGACACATTTGTCCCATTGTATTTAGGTTCTTCTCCCTACATTACAAACCTAAGAGATAAGACTAACGTGCATTTCATTTTGCCACCAACTAAAAATACAAGAGTGGGATGTTCTCTTAGCCCTAGGATTGCATCACATTACTTATGCTAGAATTGGGGATCACTGAGAGAGGGGGGGGTGAATCAGTGATCTACTACAAGTTCAAACCACAAACTTATTCTTTATCCATTGGTTAGCAATGCATAACAAAAAAAGAGATAAACATGCAAAAAGGAATGAACAAATCCCCAACACTAAAATTTTTACATGGAAAACCGGAAAGGGAAAAACCACGATGGGGTTGGAACCCACAATATTGATATACTATGGCTAGGAGTACATAAATATTACATAGGTGGGGAATTCACTTACATGTAGGCTCACTTCTTAGATCTCACTTCTCAATCACAATAGCCTAGAAGGATACAACCTTGAAGGTAGTCTCACTGACTTACAATTTGATTATAATGAGAAAATTCAATGAAATGAACTCTCAATTTGCATCTGACTATGCAAGAATGAGTTCCAGATAAGCACTAAATCTTTGACTATCTTCGCTCTACTAAATACTCTATTTTTGTCTCAGTTAGCTATCAGATTGTTTGTCTACCAAATGCGCATGTGAAATTATTCTCAATCACACCAAAACAGAGCACCATAACTCTAACACACCAAAAATCAACCACCAAATCGATCTTATATATCCGGTCTTGACACAAAAGTAAAATACTTCAAGTTGGCTTGAATAAGTTTAATGTGTAGATCCAAGTCAGATTCAATCTTAAACAAAACATAGCACTGGACAAAATATTATAATCACATGCTTCCTAAAGGTCTTCCCAATCACCGAGATCACAAAAAATTCACCAGAAACACCGCATCACTGAAGATCATTCTAGATCAAAGCATTACTGAAGTACCCTGTTTTACGAGTTAATTGCCTACCAGTTATCTCCATCTTCTAGATAAGATGAATCATGACTGCCAGATCGAATCATCAAGAAGAGTTGCTATCAATGACAACCCTGGACAAATATGCAACTACCGAAAGTCATCTGAAATCACTGGATGAGTGTCAATTGCCAACAATCTCCCCCTTTGGAATTGATGGCAACACTTGTGAAAAATGGCTAAGTCTTGAAACCTATACACCAAATGAAAGAATAAAAGAATTCTAAGGAATAAAAGAATTCTGAGGCTCCCCCTTAGATCAACAATCCAAGAATCTGCATTACACTAGACTGTACACTCCATACATACAATTAGTCTATACATTTTTCACCTTATCTCTCCCCCTTTGACAACAATGCCAAAGATAGAGTGTGCATCAAAATTGCTTGTACATATATACACATTCACCAGATGATTAAATCTATATATGTTTTAGTATATCTGCATATGGCATCTTAAGGAACCCAAGATATGCGTTCCATCTTGCTCGCAACTTCTCCAAAATTGAAACAAAACCATTGAAAACATAAGCATGAAATTCTATAGCCACAATCTTAGTAGGAGTCTCCTGACACATGTTCTTAATGTAGTCCATCTTATGATACACTAAGGTGTCCAACTGGGGACCAATTAGGTTCTAGAGTTCACCTATTCGCCTGATAATCCTCTCCTTTTCTTTCTCAAAATTCCTAATCTGTTCAGTGATATTCAAAATTTGTCCTTCAATACTGTCGATTAAGTTAGCTGTAGGATCATAAGCCTGAGAAATATAAGCTAAGTTTCCTCTATAATTATATATCTTCTTGTCTATCTTAGTAGTAAAATTGGTCAAAATTAAAATAGACATAAAAAATTTATCACCTTCTGCTAAGGCCTCATCAATTAGTTTTAGCTCCTTATCTATTTGGGCCTTATCTGTTGGCATATGCACACTCCAATGAGACATTGTAGGTGATTGAAGGTTTTGTCATTGATGGAAACCTTGCAATACTATGTCATTATATCGATAAGGCATTACACCGGCAAGTTAGTGCACCGGCATCAGCAGATCACACTCTACACCGGCACTCAGGACACCGGCACCAGCACAAAGAAAGGAAGTATACTGACACAGAGGCCCACATGATTTTGTTATATTATATTTTGTTTATTTTTGTTAAAAATTTGTAAGCCAACTTGGTATGTTGTAAAATGACTCTTATATAAAAGAGATCATTGTAGACATTTTAAAAAGGAAGAAAGTAAGGAAGTAAGAAAAGTAAGTGATGTATGCGAAATATTAAGGCAGACCTATTATGCGAAATATAGGTTGAAGGGTCTATGTAAGAAGCAGAGCAGCAACCGATACTGGATCAGGCATTATAGATGCTATTGTAAAGTAGTACAAGATATTGGATTTGTATAATCCACATTGTAAGTCAGTGTGACTTCCCCTTGAGCAGTGAGCTCTAGGCAGTTCGCCTTCCTGCATGTGCAGGCCCCTATTGTAAGTAATATTCTCTTATTGGCTAGTAAGTGAATATTGTGGGTCACAAATCCCACCGAGGTTTTTCCCACACCGGGTTTCCTTGTTAAATCCTTGTGTTATGGTGTGCTTTTCATGTGGACGTTCTTAATTCTGTTTATTACATTATTTCTTGCATACTGGTATACTATTATAATATGTTCTACATGTTTTAAGGTAAGAAATACTTTTTACTGGTTAGATATTGATTCACGTGCCCCCCCCCCCCCTCTCAGTTTCTGTGGGATTCCAAACAATTCGTATCAGAGCTTGGTCCTCTATTTTCAGAAGCCTAACAGCCTGAGGAAGATCTTGACATCGGTAAAGATGGAAAATCCGATGAAGCAACTTGAAAGAGCTCTTTTAGACTATGATGCAGAGAAATTGAAAAATATCAAACTAGAAGATGATTTAAGGGCAGCTCAGGATATCATTCAGGCACTTCAAGAGAATCTTAATGTTGCAAGAAATAAGAGAAGAGAACTTTGTGAAAAGTTGCAAAATGAGAATGATGAAAAAGAATCACTTAATGATATGATAAGCAAGTTGAAATAAGAGAACATGACAATAAAGAATGAGATGTAGGATATGACTATGAGATTTTGTAAAGAAATTGAGGATAGGAAGAAGAATGAAGAAGAATTGACCAGAAGATTAAGCGATGCAGTGAAAACACAAGACTTAGCTATGAAAATGACATGTTGAAGATAGATATGATGCACACTTAGATTGACTCCAATGAACTAATTAGACAGAAAGAGGTCTTAGAAAGAGAACTAGAAACTACAAATCGACATAAAGAAAAATTCAAGAAAAGCTCAGAGGAACTTGGTACCTTACTAAAGAATCAAAAACCTAAAGGTGACACTTCTGGAATTGGCTTTGAAGTTGATGAATGATAACTCAATGATGAACCAATAGTACCAAACCGGTACTGAGAGGGGGGGGGTGAATCAGTACAAATACAAATACAGTCCAAAACCAGTTTGACAGCAAATACTACAAATGACTGGCAAATAGGGATACTGGTTGAAACAGAGTGCAACCAATAACACCCAGAATAGCTCAAACAATCATAAACCAGTCACTCACTAAACTTTCCTCTTAGCTCTATACTATAGTACCATTCCACTCTCATGAATGAATAGGTAAACTAACATCATATCTTCATAACAGTTAGTTCAATATGTCTTATAGACAGGCATAAAACACATAACCATCATATGCTCAACAGGTAGTAACAAAGCATCACAAGATAAAAGCATTACACATGACACACATATTTTTCACGTGGAAACCCAACTGAGAAAAACCATGGTGGGGATGAATACCCACAAGATTCTTTTTGAACTCTTTAGAAGTCTGCTCTTTTAGGAGCCTTGTCCAGTTAAAGATATTACAATAGGTTCTACTAGGAACCGATCCTATTAGGGATCACCCGGTTAAGGGATGGCTATAATACCCGGTTAAGGGTTAAACCCGGTAAGGGTTACCTTGTTAGAGGATTTCAAGAACTCAATAGCTAAAGGATCTCCAAAGCTCTATAGCTTCTCAGAACTCATTAACTTCAAGTTACCCTATTAAGGGATTTGAATCAAGCCGGTTAAAGCTACCCTGTTAAGGGATTTGTATCAATCCCAGTTAAGGCTACCCTGTTAAGGGATTTCACAACTGTTGAAGTGGTTAAAGATCAACAGGAATTACAATGATATGGTAACAACACTCAATGCTAATGCAGATCCATTTTGGCTCCTTTTCACCTTCTGCACATTCACTTTGCAGGTATCTCTTCTCTCCTTTGGTCTAGCAAGAATCACGTATCACTTCCCTTGGATACACACTCACAACTTTTTCCAACAACCTTAGAAAGAAACACAACATCAACCTTATAGGAAACAGACAGGTCAGTAACAAAAACCCTAAACCCTAAACCTATTAGGTTAAGCAATTCAAGCAGTTCAATCCTGACCGTTGAATCATACTACATTAAATGCAACAATCCTGAATCGATCTTAGGACATTCTCCATCGTCCATTACCATCGATTTCATGGCGGCTGATAACCCATCACGCATTATCACCATTTGACAAACTTCGCACATTCCCGAGGTAGATAGGAATAGTCTTCTTCATGAAAGATCCTTCACGTGCATAGGGCTTATGTGGCAACATGATCTATTCTCTATTATACTGCTAACTCATCACATAAAGATCACTAATTGAGTCACACAGGATTGAGGTACTCCAACCAGAAATCCTGAAGTGCAAACTACCTACCAACTGGTAGTCACACAATGCTTCCATGTGCTGGTTCCCATAACTACATGCCGGTTCATCTTGAACAAATATGCCGCTTCACTTTGGCATATATACCAGTTCATACATATGCCGGTTCTCTCTTCTCACCTATCACATGTGCCGGTTCACATGATGTCACATATTGACATCAATGACAACATACAATATCATTATGTCTTCATACCGGTTCACATAATGCCAATAGTGAAAGCTCCGGTACTACAAATACTCAGGATCATAGCAAACTAGTAAGACAACCTAATGCTTATAAATTCAATGGAAAATGCTTTAACTGTAATAGTTATGGTCATAGAGAAAATGAATGTAGATCTAGAAATTATCAGAATATCAACACACCCACCAGTCAATGTTCAAAATGCAACAAAGTTGGTCACAACTCTGAAAATTGCAAAATGAATGTGAGATGTTATGTTTGTGGAAAATTTGGACATTTATCTAATCAATGCAGAACACAAACTGACATAGGTTATGGGAAAGCTATTCAGAAGAATAATGTAACTTGTTATGCATGTAACAAGATTGGACATATTGCAAAATTTTGTAGAAGTAAAGGATCACGGGTAGACAACAAAAGTTCTAGCTTGAAAGGTAAAGAAAAAGTTAAAGAGGTTAAGCAAGAATTCTCAAAACAATGGATTAGAAAAGTTGATCTAAATATTGGGAATACTCCTCCACCGGTAGAACCAGTCAATGCTTCATCGGTAGGATAGAGTGATTCTTCACCGACAGGACAGAGCAGTGCTCCACTGACAGGAAGTTCTTCATCTAATTGAAGAAAGTTTCCTTGAGGGTTTGGCAATCTAATGACACGTGCTATTATTCCCTCGGTTAGAGATAAGAAGTTGGAAATTACTTGTTACCTGCAGACAATGTTAAGTGAATACTTAACCAGCATGCATTTAATGTGGTAGATGGCAAAAAGACACTATAAATTTGAGGTTTTGGCTCCATTTCATTTCACCGAGATTTAAAACTTCCGAAGAGCGTGAAGATTCTGAGCTAAGGCAGTTCAAGCAAGAGGCAAGAACACTTCAAGCAATCATCCATCCTAAAGGCAGTAAAAGGTATTTTATCATGGCATCCACCTCTGCAATTGAATATATAGCAAACCCTACTATTGTCGCAGTTATAAAAAGACCTAGGCCCATATTTCAATTAGTTCCCGAAGTAGCAAAGAAAGATGATCCCTTAGGTGCTTTTTCTCAAATTCCTAAGGGAGTTGTTTATGCTGAAGACCCCAGAATTTTCATTGACTATAACATTGAGGAACTAGGAGATGAAGAGATTAAAACCATGTTTAAAACTATCATATGTGATGAATCCGGCAATGTAAAGATGAACATAAGATCATTGAAACCCTAGGATTTACAGAGATCCTTAGCATTCCTGAATTCCCCGAGGATGTGATTAGGATAGTCTTAAGCAAGGTACATGGTGAATTTTTTTGGCTAGATGCAATTCACAAAATCACCAAGGAAGCTGTGAAAGTTGTTACAGGGTTACTGACCATCGGTAAAAGGCTAGACAAAACTAAGAAGGTATCCAATGACCTAGTTACTCAGTTAACTGGTGCCACATCTGATAAAGGTCCTTAAGAGTAAATGATGTAACAGACATTAATGTGAGATTTATTAGCATGATATTAGGGTATAAAGCTACTCATGTAAATAGACTTAATTCAGTTTCAAGTTTATGCATTAAAAGTGCTTATGATATGGTCACAGATAATGCAAAGATTGATGTATGTGAGTGGTTAAAGGACGAATGAATTGACAACTTAGGTAAGATTAAGAAGGACAAGAAAGGAACTTTCAGGTTTGGAAATCTGCTAGTATGTCTGATGCTACATATAACCAAACAGGTTCCCGGTATAGGCTACAAAGATCTTGGATATGATATACCGATAGGCAATTAGTTAACAGAACTATTCAATAATATGGGAGAAGACAAGGAAAACAATATCCATGATTTCTTTCAAGCACTAAAAACCAAAATGAAGAAAAGAATCTGACTATCACAAAAGATTGTTGACAAATATAAGGATGAAATATGCTTTGTAATCAAGAAGGATGAGATCTGGATGGAAGCAGTCATCCCTAGGACAATTTGGGTAACAAAGATGGGCTATGAAACAGATGATCATATAATTGAAACATATGCTAAAGCACTTCTGGAAGCCCCTAAAGAACCTAAGGAAGAAGTATTTGGTAGTGCAGAAACTATTGAAAGCCAAATACAATCTAAGAAAAGAGTGAAAAAGGTTGAGGCAGTTGTAAGAAAAGGTTCCAGACAAGCAAAGGCTATTAAAGAAGATGTGTTAAAGCAAACTGGTATAACAGAGGATGAGTTAGCAGCTCCACAACCTAAAACTCACCTATCACTAGTAGGTACTTCTTCAGAGAGTGACATGCTTGCAACTTTCAAAAGAGTTGTAAGGAAAAGAGATCCCTCACTGGCAACCACACCCTCACCTAGGAGGACAAGACAAAAACAACAAGCAATGAGATCTCCGGTAAGAAAGGCTACACCAAAGAAGAAGAAACTGACACCCAAAAAGAAGAAGAGAACAAACAAAGACTTGGCCCCTTTTGACATACTGTTGAATGAAATTACAGAGGAAGGCAAATTGAAGAATATAGAGAGACTATATGACACTCTAACAGCTAATGAAAAAGAACAAGTAGAAAACAATGTTATATTGCATATGGATATGTACAAGAAATTTTTGATGGAAGTAGTAAATGAAGTTCTAGATGAACTATTTAAGAGACTGGAAGCAAGGAGACAAGCAATAATAGAACTAGATAAGAAAATAAAGATTGAAAAGCTACTTGCTGTATATCTGGTGAATTCACCCAAAGAAATCGATGACTTAATCACTCAAGCCAACTAGTCAGTATTTTCTACTGCACACCGGCACATTGCTTTAATGGTTGGAAAAGTTAATGAGGTGACTGAGGAGACAGAAAATGCATGGGACATTTTCCTAGTGGAAAAAGAAAAACAAGAAGAATAGATGAGTCACAAACCTATAAAGGTATATCTGAAAGAAAGAGACAAGGGTAAAGGTAAAGTTGGTGGACCACCTAGTATCAAGGTTAAAGACAACTTACCCCCACCTCTTTTGATTACTCCACCGGCAAAAAAAACATCTACAAAAGATCAATCGGCAGCTGAAAGTATGGATGTAGAAGATGGTAATCCTAATCCTGAAGTCTTATATACCATGGATGTTGATACTCAAAAGATCAACATTGTGGTAGACAAAGATACAACTAATAAGACTGACATGGCTAGTGAGCCTCCGGTAGCTAAGCAAATTGATAACACACAGGAGAAACTAGTAGATGACAAAGAAAAAAAGGTAGAAACTTAGACTTAGACTGGGACAATGCAACAAACAGAGAAACCAATAGAGCAAAATGCTCCTGAACAGGAACAGCAACAAAAATAGGAATAGGTTCATAAGGAAACAGTGCCACCGACAACTGGAGAAGTAGAAAAACCATTACTTAAGGAAATGCAGACACAAACAGACCTACCAGAGATCAATACAAGCTTGGTTACTTCCACTGGTGGTACTCAGAATCTAGGTTCATCATCAAGCTATAAATCAACTAATGTAACCGAGGTACTATTAGACTCAATTAAAAAGATAACAGACTGCAGCTCACAAGCCTCTAAGGCAATAGATGATGCCATACCAATTTTGAAGGTAATTGCTCCTAACTATAATATAGACAATAAATATTCTTTAGGACAACTTGATACCTTGTGTAAATATATCACATAAAACATTGAGAAAATAAAGGAAGAGACATTGAAGGATAAAGTAGAAATTGAAAAGCAGAAATTCTTTGATGAATAAATAGAAAAGTGTAACAGATATTTTGACACACTTCTACCGAAATTGTGTAATTTATTAAAAGAGTACAAGACTCTATACAAAGACACCTGTAAGACAAACCTTTTGACTTTAGATATAGACAAGAAGATGAGCAAGGTACAGGATGAAATCAATAATCTTGCAGATAATTTTGTCAACTCACCTGATACACTATCAATTTTTGAATAGAAGATAATAATTTTTGAGGAAGATTTACTTAAATTGGAAAGAGAAAAAGAGAGAATAGTGAATAAGGCAAAGCATCTGAGATTAAAATTGAGTCCAAGATTGGACTATCTAGCATCACTGCGGAAGGAAGTATCTAAGGCACTAATACAGGGACATAAAACACTGGTAGAGCATTTGCAGCATCTCACTGGTACAGTTAAGAGAACAGAGACAAGAATAAGAGATAGTAAAATTTTTATGGAGAATATAAACTTGATTTTGGTGGATCTATTTCAAATTGTAACTACCCAGTTACAAAGTTGAAACTATAAACTCTACTGACATCTTGACAACCTTTGTCATTGATGCCAAAGGGGGAGTAGTGGGATGAGAAAATTCAACATCATAGGAATCATATGCTCAGGGGGAGCACACACATTTTTGATAACATTTTTTGACTTCACATTTTTGGACTTCACATTTTTGATACACTTTTGAAATTTCTCATGAGTGTTGCCATCAATGCCAAAGGGGGAGATTGTTGGCATATACACACTCCAATGAGACATTGTAGGTGATTGAAGGTTTTGTCATTGATGGCAACCTTGCAATCCTATGGCATTATACCGATAAGGAATTACACCGGCAAGTCAGTGCACCAACATTAGCAGATCACACTCTACACCGACACTCAGGACACCAGCACCGACACAAAGAAAGGAAGTATACCGGCATAGAGGCCAACAGGATTTTGTTATATTATATTTTGTTTATTGTTGTAAAAACTTTGTAAGCTGACTTGGCATGGTGTAAAATGACTCTTATATATAAAAGAGATCATTGTAGACATTTTAAAAAGGAAGAAAGTAAGGAAGTAAGAAAAGTAAGTGATGTATGCGAAATATTAAGGTAGACCTATAATGTGAAATATAGGTTGAAGTGTTTATGTAAGAAGCAGAGCAACAACCGGTACTGGATTAAGCATTATAGATGCTATTGTAAACTAGTACAAGATATTGGATTTGTATAATCCACATTGTAAGTTAGTGTGACTTCCCATTGAGCAGTGAGCTCTAGGCAGTTGGCCTTCCTGCATGTGCAAGCCCCTATTGTAAGTAATATTCTCTTATTGGCCAGTAAGTGAATATTGTGGGTCACAAATCCTACCAAGGTTTTTCCCACACCGGGTTTCCTCATTAAATCCTTGTGTTATGGTGTGCTTTTCATGTGGATGTTCTTAATTCTGTTTATTACATTATTTCTTGCATACCGGTACACTGTTATAATATGTTCTTCATGTTTTAAGTTAACAAATACTTTTTACGAGTTAGATACTGATTCACCCCCCTCCTCCTCTCAGTATCTGTGGGATTCCTAACATTATCATTATTAATCATTTACGAAATTTTTTGAACTTTAGCATCTTTAAATTTCTCCATGGCTTGCTGGGATGATGCCTTTGGCAAACAATCAAACTGGGTGGATATATGATTAATTAAGTTCTGAAGCTTATCAGATGAACTAGTGTTTGCATCAAGTTGCAGTTCTGGTACCATGTGTTCTAAAACTTTAACCAATTTTTAAATAAGTCCATTTTCTTTAGATTCTAATTGTGCTAACTCTTGACTGGCTTGTGCCTGAAGAGCAGCACTAGCAATCATTATCTCTTCCAGAGACATTTGATTAAAGGGTTTATCAAAACTAATATTGAACTGTGGAAAACTCCCTTGGCTCTGGATTTTTTCTATGTCAATTGTCACAAGTATTAGAGTCTCTATTGTCATACCCTTTCCCTTATCTAGTTCATCTTTCTTCACCTATTCCTTTTTCCCAGTCTCAACCGGTCTGGATTTGACTTCATTAGGTTCCTCCTATGCATCGGTGTCACCACTTGGTGCACCATCCTCTACCTCTACTGATTTATCATTTTCTTTTGCAGGCTCAACCTCAATAGAATCCAAAAATATTTGCTCCCTAATATCTTGAGTATCCTCTTCTTTATTTGCATCATCTACCAAAGGATTTTCTAACTGAGTGGCATTATCTTGAGATACAGTTTATACAAGTTAGTTCTTAGTAAGAAACTTCTTCCAAATTTCATTGGTTTCTCTCCATATTTCTCCAACTTGGCAAACCATCAAACTGTTGACCCTGTGCTTGCTCTTGAATTTCTTTTTATTCGCTAACAAAATTAATCTATCAATTTCCTCTATGGTGATACCGGTGCACTGATTAACTAGTTCATGCTCCTTTATTTCTCTATCCATTTGGCTAGCAGATTTTCTTCTAGCAACAATTAAGATGTACAAATCTTTGGGAAGATATTTTTCTAACTGAATCAATGCTTTACTAAATACATCCATGTACAAAATTATAGATTCCTCGATCTTCCTTTGATCCTTATCATCCATATTAGCATAATATACAGAGATGCTTTTTAAATTTCCATCTTTAATAATTTTATCAATTAATTCCTGAGTAGATAAAGGAGGAATAATGTGATACTCTATTTTAGAAGTTTTCATCATACTAAATTCTATAGCCTCATCCAAATCTTATTTTGTCTTCTTTCCTCTCTTGGGATTGCCTACCAATATAGGATTAGATCTCACCTTCTTCTCCTTTGGCTCTTTCTTCTCACCACCAGATTGGGGTTTCCGGATCACTCTAGAAAATTGACTTTACTTCAGTGCCTCGGGAATGTCAGTATCAGATTCAGTCTTTGATTGCACCAGATAAATTGCTACATATTCTCTTTGAGTCTTCTACTTCTTCCTTAGAACATCTTTTCCCTTTACAGATGCACCAGAGGGTTCAACTTTAGCAGGAAGTGTCTTTACCAGAGCAGGAGAAGGTCTTGTCACCTTAACCTTGACGGAAGTAGGTGTAGTGTTTATTTTCTTTTCTTTTTCAAGTGCATCCCTCGTAGCTCTAGCAACTCTGACTCTCTCCTAAGGATGTCCTTAGACAAGAATGTCTTCTACAATCTTTACAACCTTCCTCTTCCTTTCTGATTCAGAGAACTTAGAGTGCAACCCCATTGATTTCTCCTTGCAGGTTCCAAACCTTTCCTCCTTGGTGTCTACCAGAGCTTGTAACAAATTTTGTGTGTAGGCATCCAAGGTAGCTTCATCAACTTCATACACCATAGGCAATATCCATACTGTTAGACAACTCAAATAACTAGAAGATAACTGAGAGGGGGGTGAATCAATTGTCACTAGATTACCAAAACCTTAAGCAATTAAAACTTTAGTATCAAAACCCAAAAGATCAATACCGGAATGCATAAACCAATTACCAAAATAGCAGATAAACCAATTAAGCATAAAAAACAATTAGAGAATAAATACCATCCACATGACACCAATATTTGTACGTGGAAAACCTGGTAAAGGGAAAAACTATGGTTGGAAGCCAACCCACAGTTTGATAATACTTCTACAGTAAGTTTGTGATTACAAATGAGGGGCATGCAGTTGTAGGAAGGCCAACAGCCTAGAGCACACTACTCATTACAAAAGGAGTCTCATTGACTACATAAAAATCCAGACTACAATGATAGCATCTCCTATGCCTGAATACAATTCTAGTTAAGCTCAATACCAGAGGACTAAATCCTCTTACATAAACCCAAGTCGATCACCAATGATTGACCAAATACCCTACATGAATGATTATTACATTATTCACTCATATACATCCATATCATCCTCACATATGATCTACAATGAGATCTTACATCATATATATACAAACCCTCAACCACAAACAATCAGGTCTATCACTAAACAATAAATCAATTACATAATTACAAAACATGTCGGCCGGAGACCAAACAAATAATATCCATCCCATAAGACATCCCAAAAACATATTGGAGCATACCGGATCATCATAGCAGAGCATACCGGATCATATCGAATCATCATGACCTAATCCAACCAGAAACCAAACATCCTACCAAGACTAGAAGGATACCAGTAAAGCAACCAAAACAACTAGTGTTGACATGAATGACAAAATATTGATGCAACACATAATCAATTCCTCCAAATGGCCAACACACATTGTTCGAGGGTGAACTGATTCCATAAGACATTCATCCTTGTTTACAATAAGTCTGATTGTCCCCTCATATTTCTTTACAATTTCTTTGGAGATTCTCACTCTTTGTTTCATTTTGTCCTGAAAAGGTTTAAAGAAAGCCCACAAAGAAGCATTTTGATTATCCTTGTTGCTAAGTCTGTCAAGCCCCTGGTTTATTTGTTGAACCACCGGTTTTTCAAAATCCCATTGTACTCTACTAGTTTTAGGAATCTGATTCATGAAATAGAGAACCAAACAGATAATAAAAGAGCCAAATTTGAAGACATGCTTTTTATCCTGTTTATTTTTTTTCAAATATATTAACAACTCCTCCAATAACACATTGCATGGGTCATAATGACCATCTTCTTTGGCCATTCTATAGGCTGCATAAATAGTAGTGTCAGATACAGAATTCAGTCTATTAGAGTGGTATACTTTGTAGCCAATCACCATTGCAGTAAATTTGACATCATCCTCTTTTATTGTGTTGATCTTCATTGATTCCCTGTCAAATTCTGCACCCATTAGTTTGTTCACGATAGGGTTTGTTACCTTTCGCAACCTTGGCTTTTCACCAGTTTGGTTCAAATAGGTGACTGCCCTAATCACATCAGTAGTGATCTTGTATGGGTGGTCAAGCCATATGAATTTATCATGGATCCTTATTAACACATATCTTACCCATTCCTTCTTATCAAAAGTCAGATAGTTCACAAATTGTGTGAAACCCTTTCTTTACAGCTGCACAAATTCCACCTTAGGTTTGGCAATCTCATCAACGATGTTGTTAGTATACAGGTCCAAGATATCCTCAGAGCTAGTTTCCTCAACTTTATAGTGAATGTAGGCTTGAACATCATCAATGTACAATACATTATGTATAATGAAGGAAAATACTCCAACCGGGTTGTCTTCCATGGATTTGTAGTGATGTTTCTTAAATACACGACATGTCATGTCCTTAACCTCAACTACCAGTGGAGTAGCAATTGAAGATGTAGATGCCATTTCAAATTATCAGAAAATTGGACTCAGAATAATTCCCTTTGAGAAAAACCTTAACCAACTGATGGATGCCCTATATCGCTCTCAATTAGCATCTGACTATGTAGGAATGAATTTCGGTTAAGCACTGAATCTCTCACTGTCTTCACTCTGTTGAATATTTTGTTTCTGTCTCAGTCAGCTACAGGATTGTTTGTCAACCAAATGCGCACATGAAACCGTGCTCAATCATAGAAAAATGGATTACCATAACTCTAATACATCGTAAATCAATCACCAAATCGATCTTATATATCCGGTCTTGACACAAGAACAATATCCTTCAAGTCAGCTTCAAGAACTGTAATGTGTAGCTCCAAATCAACTTCAATCTCGAACAAAATATAGCACCAGAAAAAATATTATAATCACATGTTTCCTAAAGATCTTCCCAATCACCAAGATCACAAAAATAATCACCAGGAACATTGCAATCTTTGGAGATCATTCCAGATCAAAGCATTACTGAAATACCATGTTTTACTAGTTAACTACCTACCAGTTACCTCCATCTTCCAGATAAGTTGAATAACGACTACCAGATCGAATCATCAAGAAGTGTTTCCATCAATGACAACCCTAGACAAATATGTAACTACCTGAAGTCATCTGAAATCACTGGATGAGTGTCAATTTCAAACAACTTACATGCCCAAGATAAGGGAAAATAGGGGACTCATCAATGCATTAGTTTTGTAGTGGCATTCAAAGAATAGTTCATTTTATTTACTAATCAAAGAGGTCATGATCACATTGGAAAATGTGTTGTGTATACTAAATATCTCGATCCATGGTGAGCTAGTGATATATGAGTCAATGATAGAGGGAGTGGCTCTAAGAAGGATGTTTGAGTGTGACGCTAATGAGCTAGTCATCATAGATTATGAGACTAGATGGGAGAGTATGGTGGCACATCATGAGTGATTAGTAACAACCATCAGCATAGTCATTACATGAAACTAGTGGTGCCAAACAAATAGGGTCACAGATTCCCTATTTGATGGGGTCAAGTGCTGGAGCACATGGTGATGCATGGAACAATATTGACATGGGAACCATGTATGATTGGTATGTTATAGTTTTTTCTCCATCAATTATCATATAGACATGGGTTGATCATCAGTTGTGGCTTGAAATTACTATAGGTCTGGGCATTTGAGCACATAGCAATTGTTGACCTATCTCAGATAGATAGGTTCTACCAAATTTTCCATATGTATACTTCTATGCTAACACAATATCAAAGGGACCACTAGGGTACATATTATACTAGAGACATGAGCTAGATAGACTCAAGGAATTTACATGGAGACCATACAGAGATTGCCCTAGTTGGGTGGATGATGTCAAACACCTCCATTATTAGAGATAGGAGAGATACCTTATTGGATGAGCCATATCCATATAGAGGATCATAGAGGTAAAGTTTCTAGAGCAATTACATAATCAATTTAGGGAGTGATAGGATGTTTTGATAGGTACAACATATTTTTCTTGTTTTACCAAAGAAGCTGGGGTATGGGGACTAGTTTCCAAATCTTAGGTTACATAAATAGAGTTTGATCAGTTATATCCTAGACAATGGGGAATAGGATCAAGTATGAGAGATGTAGGTAGCATAGCAAAGTATGAAAGGTGGTTTATAGACCATAGGCCTATACCATTGATAGATCTAACGAGGCTAGTTTCAAGGGTGGTAAGAAAAAAATAACAGACAGACCCTTTTACACCATTCTACAAAAATTAACATGGATACATGACTTTTTTCACATTTCTTAATCTAGTTTCTTAAGCTTGCAAATGTTTTACCACATCTTCATTGGGAGAAATGGAGATAATTTTTAATGTAGAAGGATGGTCCTTACCCTTTCTTCCTCCAACACTGCCTCCATCTTGGATGACACTACTATTTCCACCTCCTAATATTTTGAGACCCAAAAGTACTCTACCTTCCACTAACATATCTATGACTAGTTTGAGTTCTTTTTTAAAGGTTGTTGAGGGAGGGCATGGAGTCAATAACAAGTCTATAACTAATTCTTATCTAAATGAAAATTTTAGGGGATTCACAAAATCACTTTAAGGAGTCAATTATATTAACTTGGGGCCTATATTATTGTGTTCCAAACATTTACCATTCCCACCATCACTATCATTAGCTTCTTCCATTATCCTTAAGGCTTAGGATACTTTACAATCCATTCCTAAAGTGTAGGAGCATTAACTAACTAGACTCCAAAGGTCAAGACTGAAAAAGAAATAAATATAGTTTTGGGGGGAGTGCAATTTAAATTTACAAACAAAGTAATAGGGTTAAAGCACAAAAAATACTTCCCAGTCCACCAAACCAATATGAAAGAACAAATACCAAAAGAATAGAAAATAAGCACTAGAAACAACCAAAAGGAAAAGGGAGAAAAAAGAGTGTTCAATCTCAATAAAGAGAACTAATCTGAGAATGCAGAAGTGAAAGAAACACTCTAAGGGCAACAATGGCATGAAACCCTTGATCACCTCTTAGCACTACAACACCAAAGGTAACCAAACTAAGAGTTTTCGAAATTAATCTAGAATTATTAAACTACAATATTTATATATGATATAAATATTTAAAGGTTAATTTTGATTTAATTATTGAGATGAATCTATAATTTTTTATTTTAAATCAAGACAAAATAAAAGATTTAAAAATTTATATTAAAAAATCTAAATTATATTAAGCTTAAAAAATTTAAATTGTTTACCTTTTGTAAATCAAATAAATATATAAGTGAGACCAATTTATTACTTGAATAAATTATAAAAAAAAAATTGTGGAAATCATAGACATTATATAAAAACTACTATGTCGGGCATTATATTTAACATAATTAACATCTTATATTACAGATTTTGACATCATCCTACATGTCAAATTGAAAGGTTGATCATGTGTAAAGAAGATTGAACATATAGACCCATGTTAATGTGGTTGGGCTATTTAATCAACCTTCTACTTTCAAGAAAAAATGTCAGTTAGAAATCCCCTTTGACTAGATGGATAAAAATTGTTGGCCATTTGGTGGAATTGATTATGTGTTGCATTGATATTTTGTCATTGATGTCAACACTAGCTGTTTGGATGCTTTACCAGCACCCTTCTCGTCCCAGTAGGTTGAGTGGTTTCTGTTTAACTTGGATCTGTCATAATCCGATATAATCTGGTGATGGAATTGGCTTGTTCATGATAGTTATACTCATATTTGGTTAGTTGGTTTTGGTCTGGTGATTGGATGTTATCCTCCTTGCTTAGAAAATTGGTTTCTGGTTTTGGCGATGGTTTCAACCGAAGAGATTTTGATAGAGATATTTGATGAATTTCATAAGTGGTATTGGTGCAGCTTCTGATGTAGTTTCAAGATGTTGTTGGTGATCATGTTCGAGAATTAGCGTTTGGAGATCATTACTGAAGTGTGTGGACCTATACTTGGTCCCAGTTGATCTAGGTTATGGACCAACATTAATGTAATGTGTGGATAGGACCTATTGTTGTATTTCCAGATGTCTTATGTGTTGATATTACTTGTTTATTCTAAGGCTGACATGGTTTGTAATTATGTAATTGGTTTATTGTCTAGTGGCTGACCTGATTGTTTATGGTCAAGGGCTTGTATAAATAAGATGTAAGATCTCATTTTAGATCATCATGGTTAATGTTGTAGGCATTTTGCATATAGATTGCATTAATAATATGTTGTCATTGTTGTCAATTGAACCGGTAATGGTATTTATGTTATTGTTGTTTTTGATATTGGCTAGTAACTGGTAAGAAGAGCTTTGTGGAAGATATTGTAAACCGGTATGTAAAAGTTTGTGAGTTGAATTGGTGAACCAGTGTAAAGGGTTAAACATTTCTATGCAATGTAACCGGTAAACCTTATCAGCTGTTAAACCCTAACCGATCAATTTTGATGGTTTATTATCTGATAAGTAGTAATGATGGAGACACGTGTGATCATTGTATGAGGATAAGTTCAAATTGTTTTGGCACATTTGTTTTTGTCTAGGGAAGGAGAAAAGTGGATTGCATCTAATGCATAGGGAGTGATGAGTTACAAAGTCCAACGAAGTAGTGATCATGGAGCGGTTCAAATTTTCTTGAAGAATGTGAAGAGATTGTCATGATTTCTAACGGTCAAGATTGTACCGACTTGTTTGTAATCTCGATGATGAGAATTAGGTTTTTGTTGTGTTACCGACCTAACTAATTTGTATTTAAGGTCGATGAAGTTCTTTGTAAAGGTTATTGGCAAGATTGATTGAAACTTGTTGAGTGTGTAGTTGCCTAATTGGTGAATGGATCTGCACTTTGAGTGAAGGTAGATTGAAGCTTATAAGGATCTAATGAAGCAAATGTAGTTCTACTTAGACAGATCAAGAAAACCTGTTGTTTTCTAACAATTATAGTAGAAGTGAAATCGCTTAAGCAGGTAAGCTCTAACAAGCTTGGTTACTCATTAAATCCTCTAACAAGGTGGTCCATTAGCTTGGATTCTTAAATCCTCTAGCGAGGTTACTCCTAATAGGGTATTGTGCTTTTCATCAAGGCATATTTGTAAATCCCCTAACCGCGTGATTCCTAACTAGAATTAGTTCTTAACAGGACTTATTGTAAAGCTTTAACAAGCTTTTCTCCTAACAACGTGAACTTCAGAATAGTTTAGATAGCTATCCTTATGAGTCTCATTTCACCGTGGTTTTTACCTATTTGGGTTTTCCACGTATAAACGTTTGTGTCAAGTGGTGAATGCTTTTGTGGTTATGATCTTATTTGTTGACTTGATTAACTTCTGATAAGGCATGATAAGTAGAAGCATTGAGAGATAAATATGTTGAGTCATGATTAAGCATTGTTGATGTTTACAAGATTGAAGTTGTTTACTATTAAGATGTCATAACAGTTAAACTGGTTGATGTCAAGTATTCTTATGAATATTGATCTTGACTGAGATATGCTTACTTTGTGTGACTGAATTTGAGATTGGGAACTTTGTATCAGTTTTTCAATATACTGATTCACCCCCCCCTCTCAGTATTCTACCAGATACTTATTCTTTCATCATACCATCAATTGGTATCAGAGCATCTCAGGTCCTCTTAATCTAAAAGCCTAATAGCTTGAGTAAAAGATCTTGTATACCATGATGAAGAAAGAAGGTCTGAAGTTCGACAAAGATAACTATAGAATATGGAGTGACAAAATGCATATTTACATTAAGAGTCTTGGTAGTCAATATTGGGATCATATAGAAAAAAAGTATATTACACCTACTGGACCCCTGACTGATGATCAAAAGAAAGAACAACAAGAAAATCACCAGGTATTAGAGGCTATTATCAGTTCCCTGTCTGATGCTGAATATGTAGATGTTCATGGTCTTTAAACTGCATATGAAGTATGGAAGAAATTAGAAGAGATTTATAGCAGTGATGAACATGTCAAGATTGCCAAAGAAGAGAGTTTAAGAGGAAAGTTTGATGACATGAGAATGTCTGAAGGTGAGAATATCCAGCAGTATGGTCAAAGGATTAAGGATATAGTTGGAGAGATAAAGAGTGCAAGAGGGAAAGTGGAAGATGCCACTATAATTAGTAAGGTACTGAGAACCCTGCTACCGGTCTATGCTATCCGAGTTACAGCTATTCAAGAGAAGAAATCCATTAACAAGACAAAGGTAACTCTTGACTCTATTATTGGAAAACTTACTGCTTTTGAACTAAATGGCTATGATGGTAGTGTAAAGAAATCAAAATCTGCATTCAAAGCTATTGTCTCTAACTCATATGTCAGAATAAGTAGAGATACCGGCCATAGCTATGAATCTACATCCAGCAGAGATGCGGATGATGAAGACAACTTAGCAAAATGAAGCATTGTTGGCAAAACAACTCCCTAGAGGCACTGGTAAATATAGAGGTAAGCTTCCTTTAAAATGTTTTGCATGCAAGAAGATTGGTCATATAGCAGCTAATTGCCCTAATAGTGAAAATGAATACAAGAGAGACAAATTTAAGAAGTATAAGGGTAAAGGAAAGAGAGATTGTCTTGTAGCTATTGATAGTGGTATTACTGATGAAGAATCTGATGATGATTCTAGTGAAGATATTGTGTTTGTAGCTATTAAGGAAGAAATATATAATCAGAAGGCACTAGTATCCAGAATGGATAACTTTGATGATTGGATCATTGATAGTGGTTGTTCACATCACATGACCGGTGATCGGAGAAAATTTATTTCCTTGAAGGAATTTGATGGTGGTGTTTTCATATTTGGCAATGAATCACCCTGTATGGTTAAAGGTAAGGGAATTATTTCTCTTAATGGGAAGAGTAGTGTTGATGATGTCTATTAGGTTGAAGGCCTAAAGAACAATCTTTTAAGTGTGGCACAACTTAATGACAGAGGGTACCCACTGGAGTTTAGAAATGGAATGTGCAAAATCTTTTACAATAAAGGCGAATTAGTTGCAATCAGGAAACAAACCAAAGGTAATCTATTTCATATCAATCCTAAAGTTAGCAACTTTTTTATTGCAAAATTAGATGATAGCTGGATTTGGCATAGGAGATTTTGTTATATAAATTTTGACAATATTGTTAAAGTAAGCAATTCTAAGATAGCAAGAGGTCTACCTCAGCAAGACAAAGTGGTTAATTCTCTTTGTAAAGAATGTCAGCTAGGAGAGATGACTTCTTCAACTTTCAAGAGAAAGTCCTTCTTAGCAAAGCACTTGTTAGATTTGGTTCATACTGATCTATGTGGACTAATAAGAACAAGAAGCATTCAAGGTGATAGATACTTCATGATCTTCATTGATGATTGTTCAAGGATGATGTGGGTCACATTCTTGAAGGATAAGAATGAAGATTTTGGTAAATATAAGGCATCAAGAGCCTTAGATGAGAAAGAGAGTGGCAAAAAGATAAAATGTCTAAGAATAGATCAAGGCGGTGAATTCACTTCTATGGAGTTCACTAAGTATTGTGATGATAATGGTATCAAGCGGCAGCTTTCTGTACCAAGGAAACCATAGCAGAATGGTATAGCAGAGAGAAATAATCAGTCAGTGCTTGAAGCTGCTAGAACTATGTTGATACAAGGAGGTATAGCAAAAACCTTTTGGAAAGAATCTATAAGTACAACTGTTTACACAATGAACCGAGTTCTAGTGAAAAGAGGTAAGGACAAGAGCCCATATGAATACTGTTATGGGAGATCACCTGATGTTAGCTATTTTAAGATATTTGCAAGAAAATGTTTTATTAAAAGAGGTGATTACATAAGCAAGTTTTAAGCTAAGAGTGATGAAGGCATATTTCTTGGCTATTCCACCAAGAGTAAGGCCTATAAATGCTTCAACAACTGGACACAGAAAATTGTTGAGAGTGTTGATGTTCATGTAGATGAATGTCCTGAAGTTTCAAAAGGAACCAGTTCTGAGAAGAAGGATGAAGATCCTTGCATTTTTCTTTTAGAACATGAAAATGTTAAATCATAAATTGGTAAAGCAAATCTTGATGCACTTGTTCAATCGGAACAAATGAATTCAGAGGAAGATGATAATGAAGAAGTTGAACCTGAAGAGAATGATCATGTTATTCCTAGGTATGTGAGACTAAATCACAATCCTGAACAGATAATTGGAGATAAGGATGTCAGTGTACTAACTAGAAGGAGAATAAGAGAGAACTCTTGCATGATCTCCACCTTTGAACCTAGAAGTGCTAAGGAGGAATTTGATGATGATCATTGGGTGAAAGCTATGGAGGAGGAGTTGGATCAAATTGAGAAGAACAACACTTGGACCCCAGTACCCCGACCAGTAAACAAGAATGTTATAGGTAATAAATGGGTGTTCAAAAACAAGTTAAATGAAGATGGTGTTGTAATTCGCAACAAGGCAAGATTAGTATGCAAAAGTTATGCACAAGAAGAAGGAGAAGACTATGGAGAAACTTTTGCACTAGTAGAAAGACTGGAAGGTGTAAGAACATTGCTTGCATTTGCAACTCATAAGAAGTTCAAGATATACCAGATGGATGTCAAGTCTGCATTCTTGAATGGGATACTGAAAGAAGAGGTTTATATAGAGCAGCCTGATGGTTATCCATTGACAAAAAAGGAAGACATGGCATGAAAATTGGATAAAGCTTTCTATGGATTAAAGTAGGCACTGAGAGCATATTAAGAATGGCTTCATACTCATCTGATGAAGATAGGCTTTGCTAGAACTAGTGATGACAACAACATTTATCTCAAGTCCAAAGGAGATGAAATACTGGTTAGTGAATTATTTGTTGACGACATTATATTTGGAGGTAATGATGACATGAGTAATTGTTTTGCAAATGAAATGAAGAATAAATTTGAGATGTCACTAGTAGGGAAAATAAAAAATTTCATTGAATTACAGATACAATAGATGAAGAATGGTATTTTGATTACTCAATACAAGTATGTGAAAGAGGTTTTCCAGACTTTCGGTATGAGTGACTATAAACCAATTGGAACTCCAACAGTTACAAGTTGTAAATTGTCCAAGGAAGATGCATCTAAGTCTATAGATGAAAATGAATACAGGTCAATGATTGGCAAATTACACTATATTGTTCACAGTCGACCGGATATTGCCCATGCAGTTGGTATTGTTGCTAGATTTCAAAACAATCAAAAGGTGCCACATCTGATGGCAACCAAAATAATTTTTGGATATCTAAAAGGTACTGTTGACTATGGGTTATGGTATCCATATGGTGGAAATTTTGATTTGAAAGCATACACAGATGCTAATTGGGTAGGAAATATTGATGACTGGAAGAGCACTGCTGGTGGAGCATTCTTTCTTAGAGGAAGGCTAGTTTAATGGAGTAATAAAAAGCAGAGTTGTACTTCACAATCTACTATTGAAGCTGAGTATGTAGCAGCTTATATGAATTTCACATAAGCTATGTGGATGAGACACATTTTCAAAGGTTTGAAGATGGAAATCTCATAACCAATAAAGATTTTGTGTGATAATACAAGTGCAATAAACATTTCAAAAATTCTTGTTTTGCGCACAAGGACTAAGCACACTGAATTGAAATCTCACTTCTTGAGGGAAAAAGTTCAAAGTAAAGATGTTATCTTGGAGCATGTTTCTACCAAGGAGCATCTTGCAGATATCTTTACCAAACCTCTACCTAAGACCACTTTTGAGTATCTTAGAAGTCAATTGGGGGTTGTCCCTCTTCATGAAGTTAGTTGAGCATGATGCTGATTGCATCAGTCCCTGAACCACTTGCAGAATTTTACATGGATTGATGAAGAAGTGGATGTATTCCATAGGGGGAGCATCAAGTTTCAGAATGATGTTGATGCACAATGAGAGTAGAATTACATTTTCTTTTTACATTCAATTTGGCATTGTTGTCAAAGGGGGAGAAGAATTATATGATTGAGAAGAAGAATTATATGATTGATGAAAAGAATTATGTGTTTGATTAGCTGAACCAGTGGTAGGCTGAAGACAGACAACACCAAGGTGAATACTAGGTAATGTAAACAAGGATTCCTATTCACTAATCTCAGCAACAATCAGAGGTGTTGATATTTGTATTGCCATCAATGCCAAAGGGGGAGATTATTAGCATTATTGAGTTTTTTGGCATTTTGCATATAGATTGCGTTAATGATATGTTGTCACTGATGTCAATTCAACTGGTAATGGTATTCAAGTTATTGCTGATATTGTTGTTTTTGATATTGGCTAGTAACTGGTAAGAAGAGATTTGTGGAAGATGTTGTAAACTAGTACGTAAAAGTTTGTGAGCTGAACTGGTGAACCGGTGTAAAGGGTTAAACCTTTCTATGCAATGTAACCAGTAAACCCTATCAGTTGTTAAACCCTAACTGATCAAGTTTGATGGTTTATTATCTGAGAAGCGGTAATGATGGAGACACATGTGATCATTGTATGAGGATAAGTTCAAATTTTTTTGGCGCGTTTGTTTTTTGTCCCCTGGAAGGAGCAAAGTGGATTTCATCTAATGCATAGCGTGTGATGAGTTACAAAGTTTGATGAAGCAGTGATCATGGAGCGGTTGGAATTTTCTTGAAGAATGTGAAGTGATTGTCATGATTTCTAATAGTCAAGATAGTACCGACTTGTTTGTAATCTATGATGAGAATTAGGTTTTTGTTGTGTTACCAGCCTAATTGATTTGTATTTAAGGTCGATGAAGTTGTTTGTAAAGGTTGTTGGCAAGATTGATTGAAACCTGTTGAGTGTGTAGTTGCCTAGCCAGTGAATGGATCTACAGTTTGAGTGAAGGCCGATTGAAGCTTAGAAGGATCTGATCAAATCAAATGTAGTGCTACTCAGATAGATCAAGAAAACCTGTTGTTTTCTAACAATTATAGTAGAAGTGAAATCCCTTAACCGGGTAAGCTCTAACAAGCTTGGTTGCTCATTAAATCCACTAACAAGGTGGTCCATTAGCTTGAAATCTAAAATCCTCCAGTGAGATTACTCCTAATATGGTATTGTGCTTTTCATCAAGGCATATTTGTAAATCCCCTAACTGGGTGATTCCTAAAAAGAATTAGTTCTTAACAAGACTTATTGTAAAACTTTAACAGGCTTGGCTCATAATAGGGTGAACTTCATAAGAGTTTAGATAGCTATCCTTGTGAGTCTCATCTCACCGTGGTTTTTACCTATTTGGGTTTTCCACGTATAAATATTTGTTTCAAGTCGTGAATTCTTTTGTGGTTATGATCTTATTTGTTGACTTTATTAACTTCTAATAAGGTATGATAAGTAGAAGCATTGAGAGATGAATATGTTGAGTCATGATTAAGCATTGTTGATGTTTACAAGATTGAATTTGTTTACTCTTAAGTTGTCATAACAATTAAACTGGTTGATGTCAAGTATTCTTATAAATATTGATCTTGACTTTGATATGTTTACTTTATGTGACTAAATTTGAGATAGGGAACTTTGTATTAGTTTTTTAGTATACTGATTCACCCCCCCTCTCAGTATTCTACCAGATACTTATTCTTTCATCATACCATCAAATGTAAGAGGTCGTGGTCAAGGAATGTAAAGTGCAAATAATGTAATATCATTCAACAGAAGAGTTCGTCAATCATTGGAGATTGAATTGGGTTTATGTAAGAGGACTTAGTCCTCCCATACTGAGCTTAATCAAAATTATACTCAGGTATAGGAGATGCTATCTTTTGTAGTTCAACACTTCTCTGGATTGTAGTATGGATTTATATGTAGTCAGTGAGGCTCCTTTTTTGATGAGAAGTGTGCTCTAGGTTGTTGGTTTTCCTACAAGTGCAACCCCTTCATTGTAATTCACATACTTACTGCAGAAGTATTATTTGACTATGGGTAGGCTTCCTACCATGGTTTTTCCCTTTACCAGGTTTTCCAAGTATAAATCTTGGTGTCATGTGGATGGTATTTATTCTATGATTACGTGTTTTCTTAATTGGATTAACTTCTATTCTGGTATTATTATTTTAGGTTTCGCTATTAAAGTTTTAATTGCTAATGCTTTCGGTAATCTGTGACAACCGATTCACCCCCCCCCCCCTCTCAGTTATCTTCCAGTTATTTGAACTGTTAAAAAAAAAAAAGTTTTGATGGGCCAGCAAAAGGCAATCCAGGCCTAGATGGAATGGGATGTGTTGGCAATTGAAACTCATCTGGTGATTTCTAGTGGTTTGAGGTGATTGATTTTTGGTTTAGGGTTGTCATTGATGGAAACTCTTCATGAAGATCCAATCCGATAGTCATGATTCTTCCTATCCAAAATTAGGTGTTAACTGTAACATGTGAGTTGGTATTTCAGGAAGAACAAAGAATTTTAGGGTCCAAAAGGTTTCTAGTGATTTTGGTGCATTGAATCATGTTTTTGTTGATTAAGACGACTTAGATACATCATCTTACTATCATTTTGGTGATCCCCATTCATCTTTTTGGATCCAGTCAAGCTGACAAGTATCTACAAGTTACACTCTCAAGCCGACATGATGTAAAACCTATTTTTGTGGTTACCGATATATAAATCTAGTGTGGGTGATCTTTTCGGTGGATGAAGCAATTGTATGCGAGCAACAGGTTATCAAGAATCTATTTTGGCACAATTTCACGTGCACATTGTTGATCTGGTAGGTAACTAAGACAATGTACTGGGCAAAACAGAAGAGAATAGAGAAGGTGATCCAGTCAGTTAATTTGTGCCTAACTGGAACTCATCCAAGCATAGTAGATGCTATTTCAGAGTTCATAGATTATAATCAATTATGTAAGTCAGTAAGACTTCTCTGAGGGTTGTAGCCCTCCGAGCAATTACATTTTAGTAGTGAGCTCTAGGAAGTGTGCCTGAATGCTTGTGCATTCCCATCTGTAATATTATTTTGCTATTGGCCATAGTGGAATAATATTGTGGGTTCAAATCCCACTGTGTTTTTTCCCATTTAGGTTTCATTGCAAAAATACCAGTGTTATGATCTTGTGGTTGTTTGATATATTTGTTGAACTGCATTTCAGTTTTAAGTGTATGCTTTCGGTGGTTAAAAGTTAAGTCAGAAAATCTCTTAACCGGTAGATCACTAATTCACCCGCCCTCTCAGTGATCCTTGATTCAAACAATTGGTATTAGAGACAAGTACCTCTGAGGAAGCTTAACTGCTTGAGGAAGATCCAAGAGATGGATTCAATGGATTCTGATTTTAAGGGACAACTCAGTTTGGCACTTGAGGATCTTGATGTAGCTAGAAATGAGATCTGTACCTTGAAGAAGAACTTGAATGTTGCTCATGATTTCATTAATGACCTGAAGGATCAAGCAAATGTCTCTAGAGATAAGAGGAGGGAATTTATGGATAAGTTTAAGGAGAAAGAAGATCAGATCCTGGAATACCAAGATAAAGCTAATGAAGTTAACAAGTTAGAGAGCAAGAATGTTGCATTGAGGAATGAGATGCAATCCATTGTGATGAGGCTGACTAAACAAATTGAGGAATGAAAGAAGAATGAAGAGAATCCAGGGCAATAATTGAAGGAAAGAGCAGATGGATGCTTCAGGCTTACCTATGAGAATGATCAATTCAAACTTGAGTTGACACAATCAAGAAATAATGGTCAGGAAAGATAGGTTGTAACTTTAAGGGATGAACTTGCTACTACCAATGAATACAAAGACAAATTCAAAGCTAGCTCAAAAAAGTTCGATGAGATGTTGGAAAGTTAGAGACATGGAAAATACATGCGAGGTCTAGGATTTGAGAAAGGTGAATCCTCTGGATCTGGAGAAGGCAAATTTGCAAAACCTTATCAAAAGAAGAGAAAGAATCCTCCGGTAAGGCAACCTAATGCTCATAAATTCAATGGTAGATGATTTACTTGCAATAAGTTTGGTCATATGGAGAGTCAGTGTAGAAGTAGGATGAATAATGGAATGAACAAGATGAATAATGTTCCTACCTTTGGCAGTTAGTGTTTTATATGCAATAATTTTGGTCAGAAGTCAAATGTGTGTAGAGCAGCAATGAATAATTTTCAAAACAAAATATGCTATGCTTGTGGAATGTTTGGACACATCTCTAATCTGTGTAGGACAAGACCAAATCAGATGAACTTTAGACCTATGCAAAATAATGTTGTTTGTTGATCGTGCAAAAAAATCGGTCACATTGCGAAGTACTCCAAAAGTAGGAATAGTGCTCCGATAGATAAGAACAAATCAAAAAGAGAAAGGAAAAGTGAAAGTATAAGAGATCAAGGAGAATCATGAGAAAATGTGGGTAAGAAAGGATGAATCCAGATCTGATAATGGGTCTACACCCAAATCTAGTGCAAGATATTCATCCAATAACTAGTGCTTTATTCCTTAGGGGAGCTTTTCATGCCAATTTTAAGAATCCCCTCTTCAGTGGTTTGCAATCGTTTCCGAAAGATTGCAGTAGGACTAAATCATATGTGTTGATGATATTCAGAAGTTTCTCAAGGATCTGGTGCTCTAGTATGCGATTTCATGAAGATCATGATACCAGTTACTGCATTTAGTACAATGGAAATTTAGGTTTTCGAAAGATAAAAGTACATTTTAAAGTCTTATTCGTCACAATGCAATCGAGAGACTAGAACATAGAAGAGAGCAAAGAAACTTGGCAATTTCAACAACAATTTTAGTGACTTCAAAGAGAATTTCAACGCTTAGTTGTGAAGCAAGGTATGTATCTATTCAGACTCTCACTTTTTCATAAACCTTAGGATTTGAAATAGCTTCATTTTTTGGTATTGCGACTCCTCTGGTGGTTGAGATTAAGGATAAGGCTCATCCAGTCTTCAAGAAAGATACTTTTAAATTGGTTGAGGATGATCCAAAAGGTTCATTCTCATCAGTTCCCTATGACGTGCTTCATAACTAAGGTATCAAGGCCTACATTCATTGTAATCTTGAAGAGCTTGGAAATGCAGACATGTTGGACCTATACAACAAGCATTTGGCTGACGGTTTGAGAAATCTCAAACCCAAGTATAAGGTGCTACAGGATAAGGATTTCTCATAATTTATGCATTTTCCGCTATTTGATGATGCAGAATGGATCCGCTATATCGTTAGCCATTTGCATGATGAGTTTATATGGCTTGATAGGTCACACAAAATCACCAAGCAAGCTATCTATGTTGTAACTAGCTTAGTAGAAATCAATGATGTGCCTAGTTTAAGGAAAGTATCAAGTGACACCGTCATTGCTACCACAGGATCCAAATTTGATAGCAGAGCCATGACTATGAATGACATTTTGGAAATTAATGTGAAGTTTACACCAATGGTAGTCAGATACAGGGTTTATCAATCCTGCGGGTACAACTCTGTCTCCGATATTGTTATTTACTCTGTATACCAAATACTCAAGGAAGATAAGAGGTGTGATCGGTACACTGCACTTCTGAATGAATTGTTGAGTAATCCAAAGGAGATAAGGATCATTGTTTGATGGAAGCAATGGAGCCATGTATAGTTTGGATCATACCCATGGGGTATGAAGTTGACTATGATACACTTGAAGCATATGCACAACACCTTCTGAGTCAACCGGTGGATCCCAAGGAAGGGAGATTCGGCACATTCAAGGAGAAAGACCTTAGTCTGCATATGCAATTCACTGCCCCCACCTAGAAGAGAAAAGTCACTAAGATTGTAGAAGTAGCTACTCAGATGGGTTTCACCAAGGAGGATGTAAAGAAAGCAAGAGAGACATATGCACAAAAGGAGGCCAAAAAGGAAACCAAGAAACCCAAGATTGATCTGGTTCCCTCGAAGGAAAAACCTAAAGTGACAAAGTCTTCTCCTACTCCGGTGGGACAACCTACAAAACCTAGACCATCCAAAAAAGGTGTGTTGAAGTAGAAAGAAAAGATAAAAATAACCTATGTTGCAATATCTCTGGTGGCCTCAAAAACTGAACCTAAGGAAGAGGCAAGAAGATGTAATAAAAAGGGAAATTTTGTTAGAGTAGTGAGGAAGCCTCAATCCAGTGGAGCACAATAAAGAAAAATGGCTAAGTTAGATCTTGTTCCTATTGGAAGATCCCAAAGAGGTAGATAGGTCAAATATCAACTTGAAAAAGACCTTAAGTCTGGAAACATACAAGGTAAGTACACAATCATTCCTCCGCCATCAGCAGATCAATTGATAGATGAAAGAATAGTGGATGGAAATTTGAAGAATCTTGAAGCAAATTTTGAGTATTTTGATGAAGGTGACAAAAGGAAAGTTGAGGAAGCAATTGTATTATACTTATATGATTTTAGTAAGACGTTAATTGAACTAGAAAATTCCATTCCAAAGGACTTGTACAGTTTAATAGATGCTAGGAGAATCAATGCAAGCAAAATTCACAGAGAAATGAAGGAGAGAGAGCTAGTAGATGTATGTACTTGTATTAGTCATGATGAAGTGAAGAGGCTAATTGAAGAGGCAAATAAAAGGGAAGTGGGAAGTAAAAACAGGATCAATAGATTGATGATTGGGAATGTAGAGGAGGTAAGGAACAAACAAAGGAGATATGGAGAAAGATTATTTTTAATGACCCTCTGTACAAAGATGCATTTAAACCATCCCAATCGGAAGATAAATAAGGCATTTCTGGAAGTTGAAGGTTGAGACTCAGTCTGAAGATCAACTGGAAGACCAAGACAATACCACACTTGATACCGAGACTGACACTAATACATTTGGCCTAAAATTTTGACAGAGGTTTCCGATGGAGAAGTTATATTGTGAACAAATTTGTTTTTTTTTTGAAAAATTGCCCGTAGTCATCAGAATTTTGATGATAATTCAATATATGTTTTCGACAAAGAAAGAATTGGCAATGACATTTATGATTTTTTACAAAAAGTGCCCACGTTTGTTGAAATTCTGATGACAGCAGGCATTACTTAAAAAAAGAAAAAGACCAAGACATTTCAAATCATTTTCATAGCCTCTTCCCATTCTCACATTTTCACCCCACAAGTGTACTCTCACCCAGAGTGAGCGTGAATCATGAACCATTTTGACTTATTAATGTTAGCTCCAAGCATTCTCAGCTCATGAAATAGGGTTTGCAAAAATGGGAGCAATATCGGCTCATGGAATAGGGCAGGTGTAAAGCTCTGTCAACATCCTCCATCTTGTGTGAAAATGGGAGCAATGTTGGCTCATGGAATAGGGCATGCTCCCGGGTATGAATCATATATCGTATGAATTGACATCCTTTTTGGGGAATTTTTTTTTTATGCTCCCACATTTTGCAGACATATCTACCAGGGCATTCACAACTACAACATCTGAAAATCTCCCTTAATGTTTTGATTGATGCCCAGACCCTATTCCAAGGTTCCAATCTCAAATGTGTATGAAGAGGGTGCTGACAATGGTTGTGGATTTCGGCTCTACACCTACCATGTGCATTTGCCTTAAGGTTTCAAAAATATTTTCAACAAATCTACTTTTTGCATATCATGCATTCCATGAGACACCACTTTTGTGAGGAATTTTAGCAATTTGAATTCCTTGTTCATGTCTTCACAGTATTTAAAGTTTCTAAAGCATTTTAAAAGGTCAATTTTGTGCAATCCCAACGATCATTATGTTTGACTAAAGACCAATAGGCTTCTTTCCCCTTCTTCAATTCATTCATTACTATCAGTCACCCATCTATTTTGCACCTGCAGATAGTGATGTTTCTGATTCTCCATTGGCCTGGGCACAGGTGTAAAGCTCTATCAACATCACCCAGCCTGTGCGAAAATGGGAGCTTTGAAATGGCATGCCAACTGTTTGATAGATTGCCTCACATAAATTGGAAGTTTTTGAACAAGGTATGAACATCTATCATAGGATAAATAATAGAAGAATTTTGTTACATGTTATAGCTGCGATTGCCAGGGTACATGTTTTAAAGATATTTTATATCATAGAATCAACATTCCAATGGCTATTTATTTATTAAAATTTGGATATCGTATTCCCAACTGATGTCTATTTTCATGAAACTATTCCTTTAGGCAAGAAAAAAAAGTCTGAAAAAACTACACAAGGCTTAAACCATTATTCATAGCCCCTAGAAAATCTCTTCATTACCAAAAAAACCTATTCATACTTGAAAACATTATTCACACCTAAAACATTTTCCATGCCTAAGACATTAATCACAACATCAAATAATATTCATAGTGTAAATAAACATTATTCATGTTTAAACAATTGTTCATAGATTCATTTAACCTCAAAAATTACTCTAGAAGCTCTTGAGTCCGAATTTGTTGTTCTCTATACGAATTATGGGGTTTGAAATCTATTTAGTATGATTGTGTAATATCCCTTGTCCAATGATGACTGAAAAACAAGGAATGTTCATTGTCAAATCTGCAAGAGTCCGCAAAAAATGGGCGTATGATGATGCAACCTCAAATTCCTCTTATTTCATATTTGAAAGAAATGCCTCATTGACAGTCATAAATACATGTTATAGGCAGCTAATGTAAAATTATATGGACGATCACAATAATGTATCAAAATCAAACTTCACTAGATTATTGACATTTCGTCCAACATGTCATGCAACCTCTGAAAACATGTTACAACTACAAGCCCATTCAAATCTTATTATAAACCAGTTCCAGTCCAATCATAGGATCTTTACATAGGCTGACTACCAACAAATATGCTACTGATTTTTTGAAGACATTAGATAGTCACTAACTGAAGCATATATCTCAAAATATCCACCAACTCTGGTTCCACACTATAGAAATTTTCATATATTTCTTTCCAAATATCCTTCGGTGCAAAAGCATCATTCTCATAATAGAAAAAAGGTGGTCCTTGCATGAACACATTGATTTCCTCCAAGCCTGGCCCAATAGGTTTCCCAGAAACTCCAAAAATAGTTAGTCCCTCCGGACATAAATTAGGGATGTCACATCACACACTCCAGACATTGTTTGTTTGTATTGCATACTCTCTATTTATTTATTACCCTTTAACACTATCCTTTGCTTTTCTCCAATTTCTCTCTTCTAGGCAGTTAATGAGCTTGTTTCCATGTCATTCAAGATAATGCCTTCTTGCTTTCTTTTATGAAATTTACTTGCACATGAGTCTTCAGCTTGTATCTTCTTCTTCTGCACAGATATAAATTATAATTCATGCTTAGATGATAATTAAATAAAATAAGCATTTGTAAAGAAAAAATTTAGGCATTGGATGTTACATATTATATGATGTAATAGGAGTTTAGTGTATTTATTTTAGGTCTCCTAGGATGCTTAGAAGGCCTTTGGGAGACTTGTAATACACTTGAATGCAAAGTTGCATCCTAAGTGTCAAAAAATGTAAAAGTTGCATTTTCGATGTTGGCGGTGAAGAAGTTGGTTAAACCAACTGAAATAGGTAGTTTAAAGCCCAATAAATCATCATTGTACAGGTTAGAAGTTCTGGAATGCAAAAGCAAGTTTTGAATTGTAAGGAAAATCTTGTGTTCCCACCATTTTGACTATTTTTTATTGTTTTTGCCCTATTGTACGGCCTAGTATGGCCTTAACATAGGAATGTACTTGGAAGGGATGAAATATTGTTGAGTCTACTTTCCAATAAGGTAGATTATCAAATTTGACTATGTTTGGTTGCAGAGATATAATCCATTCTCTATGACTAGGTGTAAAACCCTTGCAAAGTAGGGTTTAACAGGAAAATGGCTCTAACCTGAGCATCCATTGATGGCACCAGTTGAAATCAAGTGGAATGATAGGTTAGGGTCTATACATATATTTAGAGTAGGTTTTTTGGTTTTGCAGGCCTTTATGGTGATTGTGCAATGATGCCTTGGGCTCACAACTAGGAGTTGGTGAGTTAAGATAGCAGAAGATGTGCGATTTAACAACACATAAGGATTGGTAGAGGGGAAAATGATGCATGGTTGGAAATCCCTTTGAATTCCCTTAAAGGAACATTAATTTATTTGTGTAGATGATTTGACTGGTGAAGGTTTATAAGACCTTTGTAAGTCATCCGGGTAGGCCTAAACCCTTGAAAATAGGATAGTTTTGATTCCCATATGTGTACAAAAAACCCAGAGGAAAATTTGCAATATTGTTTGTAAACCTAAAAAGGGTATTCAAATCTGTAATTTATTTGTGGCCTTGTGTGGGAATTTTTGAAGCTAAGTCCTGAAAACCGCCATAGGAGGGCTAATTTCATTAGGCCTATTTGAAGCCGGTAGAGCCAAAGTGAGGTTGGGTAAGCTTGGCGATGGACTAGAAGGTGATAAAACCCATAAAAGACAACAAAGATACTATGCAAATGCATCTTGAACACATAGAACAGAATGGTGGATAAAGATCCTTAGCAGAGGTTGTTGGAATATTAGGAAGGTGTGATAGGGATTGAGGTGGAATCCTCAATAGGAAGAGTTGAGTAAAGAATTTTTGGCTATACCTTGGAGGAAAGCTAAGGTGAATTAGGCCTTGGAGGTCTAACTATCAAAACCTATACCAAGTACCTTGGGAAGGGCTTGAGTGGTTAGTAGGTTGGAGTGAGAACAAGGAAGATAAGCTGGTGATTTTGATCTACTCTAAGATTCTCTGCATCACTAAGGTAGTTGAGGTTGACAAAGGTAAAGGCATAGCTGATCTGACAATTTCCACTCCTCCAGTTATAGGGACCCTGCCTCAGGTTTCTATCAATCTTGATGGTTCAGTTGATCTTGGGAAGATGTCTCCTGCAGAGAAGCTTATGCTAGCAGTTGTAGTGCAAGCCCAAGCTAGTCAATATTTGGTGAAATTAGAGACTGAAGAAAAAAAGATAATTTTGATGTCTATAGACATGTTACAAAATGTGGCTCGCAGTCTATAGTTAGATTCAAATAATAGCCCCTCCGGAAAATTATTACAATTGATTAACAGTGCAAATACCAATTTTGATTCTTTGGAGAAGACGACTACTCAAAACCTTTTGGACAAGTTTAAGGATGTTAGGAAACAAACATTCCTAAAGATGATTGAAGATGCTATGGTAGCTTTGAATAAGAGATTGCAGACTATTTCTGACACATTGTCAAAACCTGGTAAACTGTATAAATCTTGCCTTATTTTGCCTAAGTTCACTGTTGATATTGATAAAAAGATAGGTGTCTTCTAGGACAAGCTTGCTATCATTTATCCATCTTTTGACCCTAATGTAACATTGACCATAAGTATTGAAGAATAGATTATAGCCTTAAATGAATAGATCTCAAGCCTTCAATTAGATAAGAAGAAAGTTTTGAGGAAAGTGGGTGAACTCCGGAACCTAATTACCACCCGGTTAGACTCTATGCCAAGTAATAAGGTGGACTATATGAAGGAGATAGCCCAACCTATATCTTCAGATTTAAGACAGTTAGAAATTCCTGCTGCTATATTTAATGCATTTATCACAGTTTTGGGAAACTTGAAGAGTGGGTGGGATACTCACCTAGGACTTTTCAAGACTATTTATCTTGACCTCTTCAAATATCTGTAAAGTGTTTGTCATTTGTATATAAATTTTGGACAACACCCCATCTTTAGCATTACTATCAAAGGGGGAGAGATAAGATGAAAAATATACAATATGAACAGTTCGGTGATGCATATTTTGGATTTATGATCTAAGGGGGAGCCTTAGAATTCTTTCATTCTTGATCTAGTGTACAGGTTTCATAGGTTTCAACCCTTAGCCATTTTTCATGAGTGTTGCCATCAATGCCAAAGGGGAAAATTGTTCACAACTAACACTCATCCAATGATTTCCGGTGGTTTCGGGTGACTGATTTTTGGATTAGGGTTATCATTGATGGCAACTCTTCATGGAGATCCGATCTTCCAATCACGATTCTTCCTATCCGGAAGTAGGTGTTAACTGGTAGTGTGTGAACCAGTATTTTAGGAAGAACAAAGCATTTTTGGGTCCAGAAGCTTTTCGGTGATGGCAATGCATTGAATCATGTTTTTGTTGATTGAGCTGACTTAGATACATCATCTTATTATCATTTTGGTGATCTGAATTTATCCTTTTGTCTTCGATCAAGCCAACATGTATCTACATGTTATAGTCTCAAGCCGACATGATGTATAACCTTTTTTTGTGGTTACCAGTATATAAATTTGGTGTGGGTGATCTTTTTGATGGATGATGTGATTGTATGCAAGCAAGAGGTGTGCATCCTTGATCTAGTAGCTGATTGAGACACCATACAAGGTAGCAAAAGAGGAGAACAGAGAAGTCAATCCAGTCAATTAATTTGTGCCTAACTAGAACTCATCCAAGCATAATAGATGTTATTTTAGAGTTCATACATTGTAATTAATCATTGTAATCAGTTGTGTAAATCATTGAGACTTTCCTAAGGGTTGGAGCCCTCTGGGCAATTACAATTGAACAGTGAGCTCTAGGCAGTGTGCCTGAATGCTTGTGCATTCCCATTTGTAATATTGTTTTTCTACTGGTCATAGTGGAATAATACTATGGGTTCAAATCCCACCATGGTTTTTTCCATTTGGGTTTCCACGTAAAAATACCAGTGTTATGATCTTGTGGTTGTTTGTTATTTATTTCTACATTTCAACTTTAAGTGTATGCTTCCAGTGGTTAAAAGTTAAGTTAGAATATCTCTTAATTGGTAGTTCACTGATTCAACCCCCCCCCTCTGAATTATCCCTGATTCCAACATGATGTGTCTCTATGGATGAGAATGGAAATGTTATAGCTGAAAAATCAATGACCTGAGGGGAAACTACCAATAACATGGTGGAATTCAGATTGACATTTCTTGGACTGCAGATGGGGATGAAGATTCACACCAAGAAAATTAATCTAGAAGGAGATTCAATGGTAGCGATTATTAGTATTCGTAAGAATCAAACAAGTAACTGGATGCTAGCATGATGGTTATATCTGATCAAGGAATTGATAGGCAAATTTGAAGATTTTGAGATAAATCATATTTATAGAGAGGGGAATGAGTTGGTAGATTCGATTAGCCAAGAGGGCAATTGAAATAGAAGGAAAAAGTTGTAGTTGAGGTGACAAACTATAGTGGAGCTATTTAGATGGTGGACAGGGTAGATTGAGTTGGCATTGATCCTAGAAATCAATGATGACATAATTCTAATCCACATTGATTACTTTAACAAATTGGGGCTAGAAATATTGGACATGACATTTGAAGATTGACATTTACATTTTCGGGTAATATGAGTTGAGAGCGGAGGATGATTAAATTTTTCAAAAATAGATATCATTAATGGCTCTTCAACTCCACAATGACCTTTGGCAAAAAAGTTGGAAACTAAAAAGTAAATTATATTGGATTGATAAAACTAGACATTCCTCATTGTTAAAAACAAAGAGTGGAGAATTGAGAGATCTATGTATGAATTGTAAGTTTAAAGGTATAATTTTGAAGTGAGACCAAGCTATTAAAAAGACATGAAAAAAAGTTTTTGTGAAAACACAGTTAAATATAAACGGTGATAGCTATTTCAAAACTGAAAAATTCGAAAAAATATTTTCTCAATGCTATAAAAAGTTTGAAATTAATGGTTTGACACCTGAACCTTCTTTTGTTATTAACTGTACAAATTAGAAATTAGCACTCTAACATCTAAAACTTTTTGTTTTTATCAAATACAAAGTTTAAGAATTAATTATTTAACATCTCAATTGTCGTATTTGTTTGACATCATATAAAGCAATAATTAAGTTGTCTCATCTTTTATTATGATTGGATTTACATTTATGATAAAATATAAAATGAAGTTTAAATTGTCTCATCTCTTATTATGTCAGCTCAAGTTCGTTATGTACCCTGACATCATATAGAAAACAGTTAAACTATCTCAGTCTTTTGCTATGTTCATCTTATCTTTACAAAGATTGAGGTCATCTTATCTATCAAATTGAAATGTGGTTATTGGGCCCTTGGTCTACTTGTGAAGTTGAATGGCTCGAAATAAGCCCACCAGGGCTACATCTTAAAAATTATCTTCTTAACTACCCTAAAACACTAAGAGAAAAATATTTTAATCAAAACTAGTAACCACCTAGTAACCAATTAAAAACAAAATAATTATGAACCTATATATAACCATCAATGTCATTAAATATAATTTTATTAAAGATTTATTGTTATTAAATATATTAAAACATATCATGGCATTAAGCTAAGGTAATAATTTGGTATTAAAGCAATGCTTAACACAATGGTAATATAAATCTTAATAATAATGACCTAGTATTATCAAAACATAATATGAAGAAACTACTCCTTGAATCAGATCTGCTCTTGAGGAAGAACAATTTCTCTTGAATTATTGAGAGGGATGCCTTGTATAATATAGTCCAAAGACATCTTAACTCAAAACACATGAGAAAATAGATTCATAATGGGAACAACCTAGTGAATTATTATTATGCTTGTATGTATTTAATTTTGAAGAATTTCTCTTGAATTATTGAGAGGGATGCCTTGTATAATATAGTCCAAAGACATCTTAACTCAAAACACATGAGAAAATAGATTTATAATGGGAAAAACCTACTGAATTATTATTATGCTTGAATGTATTTAATTTTATTAAATACGTAGCCCCTACACAGTTTGGAAGGAAAAAACCCTTAAACTTGCTCTCGGACACAGAATAAAACCGCGTACGGGGTCCTAGTTCCTACAGGAATTTAGGCTCTTTGGATTCTTAGGTAGGTCATCCAACAACTCATATTAAATAATTATATATAAATTAAAATTAATATATTAAATAATTATATTAAAATAATATTTAATATATGAAATTTTATTTTTTATATTTATTTAATATCAGAACTAGGTTAATTATTGAATATTTTAATCAAAACTAGTAACCACCTAGTAATTAATTAAAAACAAAACAATTATGAACCTATATATAACCATCAATGTCATTAAATATAATTTTATTAAAGATTTATTGTTATTAAATATATTAAAACATATCATGGCATTAAGCTAAGGTAATAATTTGGTATTAAACCAATGCTTAACACAATGGTAATATAAATCTTAATAATAATGACCTGACATTATCAAAACATAATATGAAGATGCATTGATGTAGTTTACTACTCCTTGAATCAGATCTGCTCTTGAGGAAGAAGAATTTCTCTTGAATTGATGATAATGTTAGGTAAGTAAGGTCTTAACACTTGGCTATAAGGTGTTCACATTTCCAGTCAAATTTGACTTTATTATAAGCATTAAAATAGTGTTTTTTGAATCACCTTCTATTATGATTGAATCGTACACTCAATATTTTGCAATAGAAAAGCCATAATAAGAGGTTTCCACCTATACAACACTTAAGTCTGCATCAACAACTCTCTTGGCTAAAATTGAATTTTGATAGTTTTTTTGAAGGAAATTTAGGCTGGGTGGGTGGGGGGGGAGGGGAGGGGTGGCATTTAATAGAATTTATCAAGTGAATAAATGGGGATATGAATCTAGAAAGAGAATTGGTTAAGGTTGATTTTTTACCAATCTATCAATCCAACCACAAGGGCATAAGAGAATTTATACATCTTTCAAAATAACTTAATTTTTTATTTGACATTAATAATAATTGCATTAGCTAGAGTGTCTCAGCTGACCTTCCTTTCCCTAAAGATTTTGTTATTTATTTCCTTCTAAAGTCTCCACCCAGCATGAAAAAATACCTTCCACCATAGTTCTCTAATAAGTGGATGAAATGAAGGAGGAGACTAGCCAAAAACACAATCCTTTAAATCCCTATTCCAAACCCACTCAATAAGGAATGTACAAGAAATTATTTGTTTAACATTCCATGAGTAATTTAGTGAAACATAATATGATTTTAATACTTTCTTCTTTCTTCTCACATAAAACATACCTATTGAAAAACCAACTATGAGTAAAAGTAAACCTTCAAAATTGTATTTGATCTCCAAATAATGGACTAGTTGAAGAGAGGGGGAGGGGATAGAGCAACTAACTCAAACCCAAAACAAATTGTGTACTTGCCATATTTTGATGAAGTCTAGATCAACGTATCTTCAACATCCAACCTAGAAAACCTAAAGTTATTAAGGATCTTTAGAAGCTCCACAACAACCATATTCAAATTAAGATCAAAGTTAGAAGGGTTCAAATTCTACTTAGGCAAAGAAGAACCAGGAACCTAGTATTCACTTTAACATAAATACCATACCTTGTCATTAAGGATCCTTTAATGGCTAAAAAAACTAGATGAAACTCCAAAGGGATAGGGGACACCCAAGGATCTTTACACAATCTAATCCCAACACACTTACCAACTTGCCATTGAATACCCTAAAAAAGAATATATCTAGTTTTTATAAGGTTATTCCACACATGAGAACCCCTAGGAAGGACCTCAAATATAAAAAATCATAGTTATCCCTTCCATCAAGGTACTTATTTTTCATGACAACTGACCAGTCCACAGTTTTTGAAACAAATCTTGGTCCAACCTTAACCATGAGAATAAGATTGAGTGGGACTCCCTAATGCTGAGACCACCCAATCTCTTATTATAACAGACTTTCTCCAAATCAAGGAGGGACATTCTATTTTTCTACTAGGATATGTAAAAGGCAGAGGAGATAAATCGAAGTACTCTAGAGGGAATCTTTAACAAGCTGCAACATTCCAGCACTTCTGAATAGAGCACCTTTCTAGAAAACTAGTTTCTTCTGAAGCCTTTCCAAGAGCCTGGTCCAAACTGACTCCTACACATTTCTAATAGTAGGTGGTAAGCCCAAGTAAGAAGATGGGATACTAGTAGTCTGACAACTAAGAATCTTGGTAATGAGATTTTGGATATCATGGGGGACATTCATATAGTAAAGAGCACTCGTATCCAAGTTAATTTTTGTTCTGAAGCACTAGCATAATATAACAAGATGGAGTGCCAACCTCTAGCCTCCTCCGTTGAAGTCAATCCAAGTAATAGGATATCAACCACAAATTGCTGATGAGAGATAGAAAAGGGGTTGAAAGAAGGTTTAAGCATTTTAAATATTCCCTAATGAACACTCTGGCTAATGTTGTAGCCTAGGAAATCAGCCATAAGTATGAATAGATATGGGGAGAGAGGATCACCCTAACTTAGACATCTAGAAGAAGAAGAATGACTTTGGGGAGCACCATTGACTATCATTGAATACGAGGGAGTTTTAATACAAGACTCAATTAATTTTATGAATTTTCCTCTAAAATTAATTTTTTTGAGAACCAAGGAGAGAAAGGGCCATGAGACCATATCATAAGCTTTAGAGTTATCCAATTTCAAGGCATACCCTCTCTTCAATTATTTTCCATAGAATTAAGGGTTTCATGAACAACAAGAACAACATTCAAGATCTAATGGCCAGGAACAAATCCCTTCTAATTAATATGTGAAAGGCTTGATATGATTGATAAGGAGATAACAAAATTATTTATACGTAGTATTGTAGAGGCTCATCGGTCTAAAATCAGACATGTAATTGACACCCAACTTTTTGGGAAGTAAGACAATAAAGGTTTTATTGATCTCTTTCAACACTCAAGTTGAAGATGAAAATTATCTCATATCTAGAATGATGTTCGGAGCCACAATGTCCCAAAATCCTTGGAAGAAGAAACAGGGAAACCCATCCACACCTAAGGATTTAAGGGTCCAAAGGAAAAGACTACCTCTTTGACTTCCTTAACAGAGAACTTATGCTCTATGAAAGTCAAATATGTTGGGTGAATAATATTAGGAATAGCCTAGATCAATCCATCAGAAGCTTCAAAAACAAAAGGGTCTTGAGGAGGCTAGGGGTTGAGGAAACAACAAAAGTGAGAGACAACCACTCTACTGATATCCTTGTCCTTCGAGTAGGATATACCATCCACTCCAATCAATTCTTGGATTATGTTTCTTTTTTTGTGTCTACTAGCCAAGTGGTGGATAAATTTGGTATTCCTATCCCCTTCCTTCACCCATTGTACTCATGATCTCTATTTCTAATAGAGCTCTTCTTTGACAGCCAAATTATGAAGGTTTGCTAGAAGGATTTTTCCCAACTTTCCTTTTTCGAGGAGGCCCCTAAGACCTCCATCTCTTCTTGAATAGAGTTAATCTGATCCTTCAGGGCATTCTTTTGCTGAAAGATATTAACAAAGGATTATTTACTCCATGAACACGAGATATTTACAAGGAGATTTGGCTTGTGAGAGACTCTAAACATGGCAATACCTTGAATCCCAATACTCCACCATTGGGCCATAAGATCCTTGAAGTTAGGGAAATGGGTCCAAATAATCTCAAAGTGAAAGGGGAATTGAGGCCTTGGACCAACAAAATCCCAATGAACCAAGATAGGACAATGGTTTGGTCCAAAACATATTTGGAAGGTGAGATGGTAGCACCTAAGAATATTCCATGTGGATGAAGTTACACACCTATCCCAGTGCACCTGGATAAGGTTATAATTTGAATGGAGACGGGACCATGTATAATTCATTTTTTCCAAATCTAGATTACATAAGCTCCCTCTAGACAAAAGTTCATGAGGGTCCTGCGTACCATTTGAAAAAATCAAGAACACCACCTAATTTATCGAAAGAAAATATGGGGAATTGAAGTCCCCCATAACAATCCAATTAGAGTCATGGAAAAACAACTAATGAGAGAGAAGGTAAACCCAAAGATCTCTTCTCAAAATTGCATTGCTAGGAGCCTAAATATTCATGACAATCATGACAGTCTATTTCTGACTAGCTATCTTATCCAAGAGATCCACAATCTTGAAGCCTCTATCTTGGTTCCTCGTTGTTCAAACAAGATTATGGGGTTTCCATAAAATGACAAGGCCCCCAAAAGAACCCTTTGTGCTCATAAAAAAAGAATTTGAGAAAGGCCAAATGAAAATTCAAACCTTGAGAAAGGCCTCTGAAATCATATTATTATGGGAGTAGAACTGCTCTAGAGTACTTTGGCAACCATTGGCCACATTCTAAGCCACATTTAACTGCCTCACTCCATTAACTGACTTCCTACCAACCTTTGAGATTATTCTATTTCATCATGTTCTTTCATCCACAAAATTTGAGAACTTTTATTTTTCTTATTGTACATACACATTCTTTTTTATTATGGTGGTAGAGTATAGATTGTGTTATCTTGATTATTTATTGAGTGATTCTTCTAATCACGTCCCACTATGCTAAAGGTCTATCTATAGTCTTTAGTTTAATGCATGCCAACATTTACACTTCGTATGTATGAAGATATCATAACTATTTATCTTACTTTTATTCACTTAAATCATCTTTAATACCTAAACTAAATAATACCTTTTAAAAAAATGTTACATAAAAGCAAGAAACTTAACAATAAAATTGAAAAAAAAAATTAACTCTTAATTATTTTAATATTAATCTTTCAATTTTCACGTAAATCAATTTACACTAAAAAATCATTTTCTCTAATTATTTTGTGACTTTCCAACCCGAAACCTACCTCTTAACTCATTAATATTCTATACTCTTCCCTGTACACAATTTTTATATGATTGACTCGGTCGTTTCTCTCACACTCCACCCATCTCCTTTGAATACGTACCATTGAAGGTGGATTTAGCTGAGTTACTCAGCTGGGTGAGCCCTCTAGGGTTTTTTAAAGTAACCTACCCCAAGTCCCAACCCACAACCTACGTGGTAACTCATTTAGTATTGTTATTATATTTTAGAACTCTTCTCTGTCATATAATAAATTTTTATTTTTAATAAAAAATTTATTGACTTTGCCTTCACGTTTCTCTCCGACTCCCTCGCTCGCGTTCTCTCTGCTTATTTATACCTCCCATCTCCTTTCTCTTCCTACCATCGGCTTTGGATTTACCTTTCACACTCAGCTGGGTGAGCTCTTTAAGTTTTAGGGTTTCAGGGTTTAGGGTTTTGGGTTTTAGGGTTTAGGGTTTAGGGTGACCTTTCTCTGGACCGGCAGAATTGGGTGAGAATTGAGTGACCTCTCATCTGGGGCGGATCTGAAGCTGGGTGAGCTCTCTAGGTTTTAGAGTGTAGGGTGACCTCTTTCTGAGCTGAAAGAACATAATGGATCGTGGATCTAAAGCAGGTAAACCAACTGGATACTTCCGATTTTATAGAATTAATTGGGTAGTTCACATCTAGTTTTTTCCTGAGATACTAAGCTGGTTGAGACCTCTAGGGTTTTTTAAAGTAACCTCAGTTAGGTTATTTCAAGTTTAGGACCGACAAAACATAATGGGTCACGGATCTGCAGCAGTTAAACCAACTGGGTACTTGAGATTTTATGAAACGAATTGGGTTGTTCTCATCTAGTTTTTAAAATTCGGTACAATGTTGTAAATAAATCCATTGTTTTGTTTTCTTGAGATTCAGGCTTATCAGATCCCAGGATTATCATATCTGCTAGGTCTGTGGAGAGTGCAAGCTGTAGATGGAAGACAAATGAAGCTCAGAAGAGAAGATTGGAGTCCATTTTCGCGAGTGGAACGAGAAATCCATCTTTTGAGCAAATAAACCCCAATTCTTGCAACTGGTTGCAAAATGCAAATAGACTATGTGAATGTAAACCTCAATTTTTCAAGGAGCTCTTCTACTGCTTGCGCTCTCCACGACACTAGCAGATCTGAGCAAATAAACCGCACTTCTGCAGAGCTGCAGACCCATGGTGCTGTGGGAGGCATGAGCGTATTCTACTGGTTCCAAAATCCCAGTGCGAGAAGGAAACGGCAAAAAAAAAGAGTATAAAATATTGTGCATTGTCTTTCGAAATATCTTCTATGAATAAGATTACGGCATCTTTCTGAACAATATATATTAATATGCAGGAAGAGGAAGTGGATAGTGGAGCTCGCTGGGATTCATTGTTTGATAAAAAAACTGGAATGAGTTCATTTGCATGCCGATATGTGAGGGTGTTGGCATTCCTGCAAAACTGGTTTATCTTTTGTGTAGTGTAGGGTTTCATAAACAAAGTCTGAAAAAGCACATTCTAAATATGAAAATGTAGTAGCGCATAGTCTATATTGCTGTGATGCTACAAAAATAAGATACGTTTTGAGATCATGTACCACATGCATAGTTTTTATATATGACATTTTCAATCTTTTCATATTTGGATTTCGGATAGATTTCGCAAGGCGAATATGTTGTTCTTTTAGCTACTTGAATGAAACCCTAGCATTAGGGAATTTTGTGAAAAAAGAAAGAAATAGAACAGTTTAGATTGAAATAAAAAATTTAAGCTGAACTGACAAATACACCCTACCTGATTAGTTTATTAAGCATAAATTCATATACTGCGTGGGTTTTGACTTATTGTATGTTACTTTGTTTAACATTTGTTTGCCCAAATGCATCTCATATCCCTTGGTAAGCTCAGGCTCCGCTTCAATGCCCTCCGCGGCCACCTTCCCCCTAACCTCTCTCATTTAGAATCTCTAAATTCTATTTGCAGGGCAATCTGTATGTACAGCTGTGTACTCACAGTTTCAAATTCAATCTCAATTCTCTATCATCTAAGTCTCAAGTTTTCTTTTGGCATTAAAATATGTATTCTAAATATGGCCTAAATTGAGTTTTTGACCTACATTTTGCATGTCTTTAATCTTTACCTGTGATTGAAGGCCGATTTGTTTGGCCTGAAAATCTCCATAAAAGATGCTCACGTTCTTTTCAATGCCTTTTCTGAAGAAGCTTTGCATCTTCTCATTATAGATTCTAGGTTAAATAACATTTCCTTTGTCTGAACATTAGGCTTCGAAATAGTAACGCTGTGAATATGGATCCAGGAAGAAAAAGACAATATTGATTATTAGGCTGCATTGAAGATTAAAACTCAAAGTTTTATATGCCCAATTCTAATCAAAAGTGTGTAAATCCACAAAATAACAAGAATGTGAAGGAGGAAGCTTTATATTCTACTTCGTCTGTTGTTGCAGTGAGTGAGTTTCTTTTTAGAAGGCGCTGATCTTAAACCTTGATTCTAAGCCTTTATCTGAAAAGAATGGGAAAAATTGATTTGGATTTGGGTTTGCCTTTTCTATTTCAGGGATTTGAGATTTTTGTGAATTGTGTTTTTGTTTTTTGTTCCTATCGCCACCAATGGAAAATGGATGTGGGATTATATATTACAAGAATAGATTGCTGGCATATAATATGAAAAATCTCTTCCATTGCCTATTTATGAGATTGTGAATGAGGGTTTAGACCGTCTTCCTCAATTTAGGACATTTGTGTCACCTGTGGTCACACTCATAGGAAAGAAGCAGAACAGTCTGCTGCCACGTCTATTGTAGAAGATTTGACTAGATAGTTTTCTAATCATTAATTTGAATCGAGTGTGTTGTGTTTTAAAAAGAACCCAAATGTCAAAGTAGTTATTAATTTATTATCTTCTAATTTTATTCCAAAATCCAAATGTCCTTATTGTTTTCAACAGCTTTTCTTCATAGTGCTTTAAATGGTTAATTAACTAAATAGAAGCAATATAAGTATAATTAATTTTAAATGGGATTTGTGCATGCAAGGATATATAAACTTGGTAGTCTTGGAGCATTTTATATTGAAATTTCATCCAAATTATATAAAAAATTATAAACATCTAACAGAATACATTTAACACAATAAACATCTTATATTTACAAAGATTGACATCATATGAAAGATATAAAAATTAACTACTATTCTTTAATCTATTTTGACCTCATATAAAAATCAGTTAAGATATCTCATTGTTTATTATGAAGGGCATTACATTTAATACAATAAACATCTTGTCTTTAAAAAAATTGGCATCATCTTATATGTCAAATTGATAATTGGATCAAGTGTAAAGAATATTAAACAAATAGACTAAATTGTTTGATAGATTAAGGGGAGAGAAAAACAACACACTTAGAAATTACATTAAACAGATTGAAACATTACAGCAAAGCTTCTCCTCTTTTTCATGCAAATATAATTACATTTAGACTCACAACATTAAAAGGTAGTTCCTTGTCTTATATTTCATAGCATATTACAACTCCAACATTTAGATAGACGAGACTCTCTTGTGAGAGTGTGGACCAAAATTATCATACTCATTATATAGAAGGATGAGCACATTCCATAGAGAGAAAGTCAAATACAAAATAACATATTTTAGACAGCCCACAATTCGTGAGGGCACCGGAAGGACTGTGATATGTTCGAGTAATCATTGTGAAATCCAAACGAATCCATGGAAGATATTTTTTTAGTGTTTGTCTTAATACTAATATTTGTTTGAGTATACAAAGGATATGGAGGAGATAGATTATTTCCATCACTCCCCCTTAATCACAACTACCAATTTCAACAATTCCAATTGGGATTATTTATAACACTCCCCCTTCATCACAACTACCAATTTCAACAAGTCCAATTTCCTTCTTCACATTTTTCACTAATGCTTCAGCATCTAAAACCTTCAAATTTGAGGGATAAAACCTAGGAAATCCCATGATGCTATTGGGATGCTCTAACCATGAGCTCTGGTCCTTTTGGTAACCAATCCATTGTTGCTTCAAGTGCAAACACTTGTTTATTCAACACCTCTCATAGAGTCACACTGTTGGTGCTCGAGGATCCTAGTGGGCCCAACGGGCCTCAAACATTTCTTACACATAAATAGAATATAGAATGCTAGGACATTCAACCATATTACTTCTTCCCTTGTTTTTTTCACAACTTTAAATTTCTATCTTCCTTTTATCTTGATCTTTCTTATCAACTCTTCTTAGTTTGTTTTGCAGACTTCAAATATGCTCTCATGCAATCTTACACTCTCTCATAGGATAGAAACATACTCGTCTAATCTCCTCAAACTTCATACCACCTCAATATCTATAAAGACAATTTCAAACCGGACAACACAAAAAACCTTCCTAATACTATATATTAAAACTTCTACTCAGACTTGTATCTTTCACTTATGATCTTTAGATCATTTTCTTCATACATAATCAACCATTTCATAAACATAAATAGCAATTATCTTTTGTTCAATAGCTATGGCTATACATTGGCAAATTTCTTTCTCTTTGGTGATTTATTCAAACTTCCAAACTAGCAGCTCCAATGATTCCATGGATTTATCTCCTTATTTTTCTAGTGTTGTAACCTCTCTTCTACAGTAGCCTTTGGCAACTTTCTTCAACTTTTCTTCATTGGACGTCTTAACAGTGACATCTGCATAAACAACGAACATTGACTTCCATCTGTAAATTAGTTTTTCTCTTAGATGTGACTCCATCCTTCCAAACAAGTAACAAAAATATCCATAGTGAACAACAGACAAATAAGTACATTGACAATTTTAGATATCTCCATCTAGCTTCAAAACAACTACAAGCTTTATTGGCATCATCCATATCCTACAATCTTTTCTAGAGAAGGATTTTTCACTTCCATAAAAAATAGTGGCACTTCCTCTTGACTACTTCTATAATGAGCTCTCCTTACGTATGTCCTCTATTGGCCACACAACCACAAACTTCAAGCTTCCTTCACACAACTTACTTTTCATCAAATGTAACCTCCTCTAATACGATAGCTTGCTAGAAGCACCTTAACAACACACTAACCACATTGATCTCCTACTCCTACCTTTAACTAATGATACCTTAGTCTTTAGCACCAACAATCCTCCTAAACTTGAATAGAAACACAAAGAACTGGCAGGAGACCATTGCTTGAGGGTTTTTTAGTCATGTCCTTTCCATTTTCTCTTTCCATTCATCCATGACAAGCCCTTCACCACAAATCTCTGGATCAAAATCTTTAACAACTCTAGTAACCTTGACTAAAGATCTATGCAATGCATCTTGCTTCACCAAAAGCTTCAAAATAGATCTCTTATATTAGCCTTGAATAAGAGACTTGGGCAGGCTCCTTGTCATTTTTCAATCCTCCATCTTTTTTTTTTTTTTCTCAGCTTCATTAAAATTAAACTCCAACATAGCAACCACAATTATGTTGCCCAGGAATATGGTGTCATTCTCCTCAAGAGGAATTACACCACACTTCTTGCCTCAGATATTGACACTAGCCACTTCCTTAACAACTTGCTTTTCTTCTACGGTAGCTATTCTTCTTTCTCTGACCAACAATTCCCATGAACATCAACAACAAATCTTCCTTGCGTGTTGAACACTCCTCATAGCTGTTGAAAAATCCCTTGGGCTCATCTTCCTCTTAGGGATCTCTGGTATCATCTCCGATTAGCTCTGATACCACTTGATAGATTATGGAGAGAGAAAAACAATACACTTATAAATTACATTAAATAGATTGAAACATTACATCAAATCTTCTACTCTTTTTCATACAAACATAATTACATTCAGACGCACAACATTACAATTTGCTTCTTTAACTCATATTTCATAGCATATTATAGCTCCAACATTTAGATACATGAGAATCAACTTCTATCAACTTTTCAACTAAGAGTTAGACTCTATTGTGAGAGTGCAAACCCAAAATATCATCATTAATTATTGTGGAGGGGAAAAAGTGAGACTAGGTGACTAGGACCTAATGCCAGTTTTGCCAACACATTGGGAATATGAAAGAGCCTAGCGAGATAGCTCACTTTGGCTACTTCTTGTGACAAAGAGAGAGCCAAGTATTATCTCTTAGGATTTATATTCGTCTTGTTGTATATGAAAAAAATGCGTGAAAAATAGGATGGGATTGATCAACTAGACTATGGAATAAACAATGAAGTATATATGAACTGAAATTGCGAAAAATTATAGCATTGAAATTGAGATACTGAAAGAAGAGAAGGAGGAGGAATTTGAATGTGTACCTAACACCAAAAACTGACTCAAACTCTTTGGGACAGGGGTGCCATACCCTAGTCCTTTTTTGTCAGATAGGGAGCTACAACTGAAGGTCTGCAAACTTGATGTTTTGAGCTCCAACCTGCCAAATTTCAACTTAAAGTAGGGGGACAAGGGTACAACACCGCTGTCCTGGGGTGGACAGCAGTATCATGCCCCTATCCCTAATGATTTTGTGATAGATATGAGGCCTCAAGACATTCCTTGTACCTTTTAGTATTATTGAAAGTCTTCTGGGTACCTATACCTACACCTACAACTGAAAATAGGGTTTTGGGTGGATATATGGGATTTTGCCTTATTCAAACCCCTATTTTGGTGATTTCCACCTCAACAAATAGTCGATTGGTATAGTAAAATAGTAAGTGCAGGAATCTTGTGTGTGTGCAAGACCCTAAAATGATGAATGCAAACAATTTAGAGTAACCCTATGCTTTAAAGAGTAAACCATAAATGATTGTAATTAACAAAGTAAATTTTTAAATAAATGATGCTATGTGATCTAAAGCATAAATGCAAATCTATAAATTGATATAATGAATCTCATACAAACGTGTATTGGAAGCTATGAGATTAGCTATTATGGATGATCTGGAGCAGGCTGTCATCTCTAATGCATGATTCGATACCTAATTTAATATGCCTCGAGGTCAGTGGACTATTACCCTAGCACACCAAGATTTGATTTTCTCTTATGGTAGGAAAACCGGGCTATAAATATGCAGACTCTAGGTTGAAGCGATTTGATGTTGGTTGGGGAAAAGAGTGACCCTGAAAAAAGAAGAGAACAGGTAAGACTAAGAAGATTCAAGGAACAATGCATTTGAAGCAAAGATCCAGAAAGAAAGGTAAAACTAGTGAAAGGTTTTAGTAGTGACTTAACTAGAAAGATCAGTGTAACTGGTAAACTGCAAAGTGAGTCGTAGAGGTGGGAACCGATGCTGTTTAAGCTAGCTAGAAGGCAGTGTATAGGGAAGCTCAATTGTATGTCTGTATGGAAGAAAAGATCCGATAGGTAGAAAGAAGAGAAAGGATAAACCGGTGAGCAAAGTAATCGGCAACAGGTATGTGATCTGACTATTCATCCAATAGACTGAGGTAGAACCGGTGTGTCAGCAGCAACAGGTGAATGTGAACAGAGAGATAGAGAGAGAGAGAGATAGAAGGAAGAGAAGGAGTCAACTATTAAGGTAGAGGAGGTGAGAAACCAACAGGGTAAAGTGTATGCAATGGTTATAACATTCACTTGTAATCAGATTATTACTTTTGTAATGGATTATGTTCATGATAGATCACTAAGTTTGAGCTTGGTTAAGGGGTTGGAGATCCTTAGGTTGGTGCCCTAAATAAGGGGTTGGTCCTCCTTGGGTTGGTTCCCTAAATATTGTAACCGATGTTCTATTGTGAGGCTAGATTGGAGTAGTAGACGCCAACAACATTTCTCACCGAGGTTTTTCCCATCTTGGGCTTTCCTCGTATATATCGGTGTCATGTGATGTGCATTTGTGTGTGCTTATTTTATGATATCTTTCCTTCTCTTATCGGTAGGTTAACTTGGCATTAGGATTGGTAATCGGTAATCTCTCTTAGGATCAAAAGGTAAAAGATTTTTGGAGAACCACTAATTCACGCCCCCTATCAGTGGCATATTGTGTCCAACACCTTTCTTTTGCAGTGTTTTCAAAATCACAATATTTCTCCATCTCTGAGATCCAATCCATCAATTCATCCGAATCCAACTTTTCATCATATTTCGGTGGGGTAAAATGAGGTTTAGTATTCTCCCTACTCAAAACCCTCAAAAACCTTTCCCCATCCAGATCAAGCGCTAGTGGGTTTACTTGTTCTACCGGGGCTTCTTCTCCTTCATCTTCACTTACATCTTCAATGTGTCGGCCTCTTCTCTGGGTTGTCTCTATCGCTTCCAACCAGGCTACTATTGCTCGCAACATTTCCATCACAATAGGGTTTGCATTCCCACGTGCTCCACCATTCCTTGTTCCTTTTCACGCCATCTTTATGCCAGTCCTCTATAGCTAAATGTCCAATCTACAGTCCACCACCCTACAACAAAATTCTCAGGACAACAGAACCTCTAGAATGAGAGCTCCCTCTGATACCACTTGAAGCAGTCACCGACTAGGAGGGACCTCAAAGGGATTAGTCTAGACCGGTCAACATGAGTAAACATAACAGAAACACAAGGATATGACATAGGAAATGTAGAACAAATTGAATTATATCATGAAAATTGATTACAACCAACCGGTAACAACCGGGTTATAGAAACTGGCTCATGGGTCTGCTAAAACATGCTCTAAATAGAGAACAAGTCACAACCGGGATGTCAAATCTTAAGATCTATCTTCTATTCTCAGTCTAAATTCTTCATTACCTTGTAATTCTCTATTACAATGATTTATATGATACAAGAGGATTCGATCGACCCAAAATGGGATCAAAATCTAAAGAACAAGACCTAATGTGTAAAACCAACAAGGTCGGCCTTCACCAAAGAAATTCCTTGAAAAAATCCAAAGGATGAAGTGTAGATCATGGGGAAAGGTTAGCCACATGCTGAGGAATAGTAGAATTCATGCTCAGGGCTCCACCAGCTATGAAAGGGGATCTGGTAGATCACCAATGCAAATAGGTCTAAGCAATCGGTAACAGAAAACTGTCACAGAAACTGGTGGTGATAACCTGCTGGAAAATGATCCAAATGCTCCATGTTTTGGGAATAAGGAAGATGATCAAGTATTCAAGTAAAATCCAACTCCACAGGTTCTGGTGAGCTAAATCTGGGACACACAAAACAAAATGTTGAAACTGTAAGCAGAAAAATAGAAAGGAAATATTTTTGGTTGATGCAAGATTTCTATGAATCGGGGATGCTCTTGCATCAACATCCCACCATAAAAATTAGCATACCCATAGATATAGTTAAAACATGGCCTCTACTAGTATCAAATTCCAAGGCCCAAATAAATCATGTGGGGAAGAAGTAAACAATCACCATCCCATTCAAAGGGACTAAAACATGGACAACCCTTAGGCATGAGGTAGAATAGGGTAGCAAGGAAGGCCATCCTCAAGGAAAATTAAGGCTCAACACCTTATTTGCAACGTTCATCACAATCATGTGTAGAATGCAATAATATGAAATGGTGAAGACATAATAACTAGCAACATTATAGTCCAAGGACATGGAACCCCACACAATGAAGGACGAGACAAGTTATGTGAAACCCACATAGGTCAAGCAAGAGGAATTCTTGATGATGGGTGTCTCCACCATCTACAACCAAGAGAGGAATCAAACCAACATGAAAGTCTCCCTAACTTTTATAGTGTAATCATTTGACAAACAAACATAAAGTGGAAACACAATGAGTAAATAATGCTTGTGGGGAAAGAATCTACACCAGAGAGCAATGGTAGGTGCATTACAAAAGATACATCCACCCCACAAACAACAACTGAGCAAGAATGAACCCCAATTTGCATCTTAAATTTTGTTAGAATCTTCGACCACTACTACAACTCCTTCACAATTCAAACAGCTCATGTTCCCACATTGCAATGGCTCTATTATATACATATAATACTTGTTATTCTCACTCTTTAAAATTGTAAAGGGGTGAAAAATTAGGGTTTCAAAAATAGAAAGAGTAAAACCACTGATTTTTTCTTAGGAACCTTTACATTCAAAACAAAGGTTGAATCCAATAGATTTAGTCACAAACTAGCAAGAATAAGGACTAACAATATTGATTGGATTCAAGGTGTGAATTTTTTTAACCTCTTTTGTAAGTTGAAATGCTGAATTTAGGGAAAAGTGTTGAAAATAAGAATATAATCATAGAAATAGTGAGCTATAGATGATGGATTGAGCCAGCAACTTGGAATTAAGAAATATAAGGATATTCAGATATGATCCCCGAAGGACCTCCTAATTTATTGGCACTGTGGTACCTGTCGCCCTGGTCCACCAAATATTTTGCACTTGAATAGGGGATCGATTTGTTAGACACAATGCACCAGTGAGAGGGGGGGTGAGTCATTGGTTCTCAAAAAAATTTCTTTTTTCAATCCTGTGAGAGCAATACTAGTTTGTGAATCAAGCATAATGCAAACTTACCAGTTAGTAATGAGACTAAACCAAATACACACACACACAAGGAGACATCACATAACACTAGCATATACGAGGAAAACCCAAGATGGAAAAAACCTCGGTGAACAATGTTGTTGGAGTCTACTGCTCCAATCCAACCTCATAGTAAAACACAATTACAAAGTATAGGGCATCAACCCAAGGAGCACCAACCCCTACCTGATTTATGGGCTACAACCTAAAGGAGCAATAACCCTTGAGTTTACGGAACTAACCCAAGAAGCTACAACCCCTGCACCGAGCTACAACTCAGTGTTCACAATATAAACTTCAAATACATAAGTAGTTATCTTGTTACAAGTGAATCTTGCAACCTTTTAAAATTCCATACTCTGTCGATGAGATACTTTCTTTGCTAAACCAACTCACTCTTTTTCTGCTCTTCACCTACTACTCCTCTACTACATCTCCTCCATAAACTCTTTGCACTCTACTGGTACTATACTCCACTGATTCTTCTTTCCAAATGGTCAAATGCTTCAACTAGGTTTTCTCTCAATCCCATCCTCTTCACAGAAGCTCGTTGAGCACTTGGCTGATTTTCCCCGACTTTTAGAAGTAATCAACTTCGCAATCACACCATATTCTTCTCTCTTCAGCAGCAACAAACAATCTCTTTGGCCTTTTTACTTATAGCCCAAATTTCCAACCAAAAGCCAATTCAAAATCCAGGCGGTTAGGGTTTCCTCACCATCCTCAAGGCAAATCAAATCCAATCAAATCTTGCACAATCAAATCTTTCTGACATCTGAATGCACATCTCCGCCATAGTCGCATCTCCTCAATCATGCCTTTCATTCCTGGTGATTTTCATTTTACCCTCATAGCTAATCCTTCAGTCAATCACAAAAGATCTGTTGGTCTATTTCCTTCATCACCTCGATCTTCTCAATTTCTCTTAGCTAGCTCATAGTTGTCTTTCAGACCTCGAGCCTCAAACCCCTGCAATCGCTCTGCAACAAGTCCCGTGATTTGTGTGATCTTTCATTAAAGCTGACCAACCCTGTAGCAACCATGTCGATGTACATTCTATCTTTATCCAAACTTGGGTTTTCCATGTTGACTCCATGTCAACTATCTGCTAGCTTGGCACTTCAAGTCGGTCCAAGTTGGATCGCCAACCAACCACCCTAACAGTTTCTTACTTCTTCCGGTTTTCTAACCCTTCTCGTGTCAACCATTCTACTAATTACCTTATCATATCTGCTCTCATCATGAACTGTCGATGGAACTCTCAAACAAGTGTCCAGACTCGTAAGTCCTAAGTATGCTCATTCCCACAATAGGGAAGTCTTCTACAACTACACCTTGCTTATATAACCGGTAGACTTACATACCAGTTACCACTGTTGATGACACCATGTCATCATTCTTCTCGAGAGTTCATCTTCTTTCAGTCAGGTCAGATTCCTCTATTTGCATTTACTTAGCCTTGCCTTTTCCCTAATTAGCTTTGACCATACCACAACCAGTTTGTCAAGATGACAAACACTTCATAATTCCTCTATACTGGCATCATACCTTCTCTTCTGGTCTGGTGTATAACACTGATCTCATGCACTTAGGGCATTCCTTCAATTCACTGATGGATTCAGTGTAATTCTTCAAGTTTTTTCCTTTACCTCTTCACTCTTATCTCTCCAGACTATGATGCACTCAATGCATAATAGGAGATAAGCTCCACTTACTTGATGAATTAACTCCTTGTCTTTTGCATCCTGCAATTCTCTTCATGTGGTATGATGTGAGCACATTTAGTATCAGCCATTGCTTCTCATGATGACTGCTTCTTCATCCAGTGGGAGTCCTATTGTTCTGCAACCTTACAGCATACCTGTTCATTCTTCTCTTCTAGTGTTGATGTGATTCAGGTAACATTCTGCCTTTTCATCACAAACAACCGCTCAAAACACCTCTTTATCTCAACACACAAGTCAGGTACTAACTTGTGTACTGATGACCACTGAGATCATCTTCTTTACCTTTATTGGCATTCAGCAACACAAGGTGATGTCCATGGTATCACATCTTGTACTCCTTCATAACAGTATTGCACCTACATCTCATCTAATGGTGGTCATCCCATACCAGTTGACATCAATGACAATACAATGCCAACATGATTTGTCATTGTAAATAATTCTTATTTTGAAGATCGCATCTTCGTACTTGTTTCTTGCACATAGAAAGAAGGGGAAATAGGTCTGGAATAGGGGTTTGCATAAGTCAAACTACAGTTTTGGAATTATACATGAAATAGAGATAAAAGATAATTGAATTGATGTAATGGAAGACTCTCCTTTTGACGAAGATGGTGAATAATGACTGAAAACTAAATCATATACCTCCTTGTGAAGTTTTATTTGTCTCCACACGGGAATAAATTTTCATGAAGTCTTCAACAAAATAGGATGTGAATGCCTACTTCAATGGTTGAATCTCAACTCTATTGCAACTCCAATGCTTGAAGGAAGATTGATTCCTTTCTCACTTGAATCTAGATGCTTGATTGCTTGATGTCAAATTGAATTTCATGTTTGTGTTTATGTGATAATGAGAGGAGGAAGCCTCCTTTTATACTTTCTAGTCGAAAGACATATTAATTTTCTGACATGAGCCAACACGAGTAGGTTTCCCGCTTAATTTTTGAAATGTCAAAAGGGTTAAAAGGGGGGCCCAATTAGGGAGGACCAAGGTATGGTGCCCTAGCCCTATTGAGGACTAAGGCACCATGCCCTAGTCTTACCCATTTTTGGGGCTAGCATAAGGGGCTGAGTTGGTGTATAAGGTCAAAATGAGGTCATATTTGTAGGGTTCAAACAGAATCAGGTCCATTAGGTGCTTCAATAGTCTCACTAGGATAAAAGGTAATACATAAGTCCTTAGGAGGTTTAGTTTTATCAGTAAGGTTTACCACATTATTAGACTCAAGGCCAAGATCAGTAGGAGAGAAGGCAAGACGATCAGTCTCAAGGTTTTGTGTAGAGGTTTCCATGATGTTAGATGTAAAGGTGGGAACACTAGACATAAGAGTAGTCATAGGAATGGAATGATTAACTTGACTAGGAGGTTGTGTATAACCAATGAATTTAGGACAACTCTTCATAGAAAAAATATTAGTATTAACAATATGACCAATACCACACAACAAATAAACACCAAGTTTATCACTTTGAACCATTTATTTCAATCTTTCAATTAATGGTAGAACCTTACTTTCTGGGTAGTGTTGAATCATCCATGGTTGAAGATTTCCAAATTGATTGTCAATCTTTGCTAATTGGTCAACAAAAACCCTAGTTAGTGATTCATCCACATCATGAGTATCAGAGAAAGAACAAGGATAAATAGGGTCATTTGTAGGATTGGAGGAGCCCACCAACATCCTTGTGGAACAAGTTATACAACTTCTTCTCACTAGGATATTATAGGTTGTACTAATAGTAGTAAAACTCATGCGCAAAGGAGAGAAATTTGAAATTTGGAAATTGAACTTTAAAATAATTAAACAATGTAAAATTTTATAAAAATGATTATTCAATTAATTATGCAAAATGATTTGTAATTTTGAAAAGATAAATGCAATACACTACTAAATTAAATTTTAAAAAATAGGGCTTTGTGAAAATAACCTCTTAATTTTTAAAAATTATCTTGAAATTGGATCTAAAATTGTAATTTTAAATTTTAATTAACATTAACAATCAGATCTAAAATAATTAATCCAAAATTAGACAACCTAGAAGCTCTTTTTTAAATTTACAAATTAGGGTTTTTGAAATTAAACTTTTAAGTGCAATTTTGAATTTTAAATTGCATAAATACTCATATTTGGGAGCATGAATTGGAATTGAAGCTGTTTCATGTTGGGTTCACCAAAAATGTAAAGAGGTGAAAAATTAGGGTTGCAAACATAGAAAGAGTAAAACCACTAATTTTTGCATAGGAACCTTTACATTCAAAAGAGGGTTTGAATCTAATAGATTTAATCACAAAGCAGCAAGGATAAGGACCGAAAATACTAATTGGATTCAAGCAGTGATTTTTTAAACCTCTTTTGTAAGTTGAATTGTTGAAATTAGGAAAAGTGCTTAAAATGACAACAAAAAAATGGACCTAGAAGAGTTCTTGTAAGTTGAATTTTCCCTAATTATATCGGCCCAATTTCCCCCCATATTATCCAACTGGGTTTTGGGGGCAGCACCCCCAAGATGGGGTTAAGGAATAGCGCCCCTTGTGGGGTATAGGGGCAGCAATATTGAGTTGCAAGGGAATGCTGATTATAATTGGTTCGATTTACTAGATAATAATATTGGACTCTCTGTTTGGTGGATGTAGCCCGAGTTTGGGTGAACCATGTTAAAATTGCCTTCTCTTTTTTATTAATTATGTGTTTTTCATTCCTCTATTTAATCATTATTTATATATAATTGTTATTTTCATCTTGCAATTCCTAACAAATAATAATTCTATGTCATAATTTTTTACAAAGATAAATTAGGATTTTGATAGGGCCCAAACCCTTTTACAAAGGCAAATAAGAAGGTTACCAAAGGATTAATCTACACTATGTTTGAACAACATTTGAAACTATCTTTTGTACACCTTTCTTATGCCTCTGAATAAATATCCTTCCAATTTGATCTTCCAATCCCGAAGACTTCAGAGAAGAGGGGAAACATTTAGCAGCCTCAACTAAGGGAATCACATAATGTAAAGAAGAGTTATATAGAAGATAATGTAGCTGAACAAATTCCTACAACAACCTTGAGAGGATAGTTATATAAAAAATAATTATATCATTACAATAGTTAAAAAAAATGCCATATTCATTCATAGAAATTTTGTAAATATTTTACAATATTATTCATACCTAATGCCTCATCTACAAATCAACGTTCATACATGTCAGTATTCAAAGTAAAAATACACATCCAGTTGTTAATTAGTACTTTTTAGGTGGTTGTCAATGCCTTCTAGACTTTTTAACAAGTTGAGTGGGAGGTTCTTCTTACTCTTCTAAACATTTGGAGCTAGATGAGCTCTCCTCGACTTCTTTATGTCAAGGGTTATCAATTCAATAATTGAAGGAAACAAAGTCAGATTATCTTCTTTAGTTTTCTCTCTTTACAATGTAACAAAAGGAGGCTTAATTTAATGCTTAAATTTTCCTATTTCCAAATTTAATTAATTTACCAACTTTTTTTTTAACATGTGTCATTTAAAATGTTAACATCTTGTGCAATCCACTTGGTAATGACACTACTATTATAGATGTTAGAACTAATAACCCATGAAATGCTAATTGTACACTTATGATGATGTTGGTGCCATTAAAATTATTATGAATATAACAACGCTAGTAAGGTTATAATATTACCAATAATGTGGTCATAATGTGGTCATATTGCATCATGACAATTTAACAAGTTATCGTTATTACTATCATTTTATGTTACTAGTATTGTTTCCTCATTTATGATACTATTATTTTTATTTTTATTTTTTGATTGTTAAACTATTGGTAGGGCTAGTCCCCAAATATTGATCAAGAAAATAGTTACAAAATAATAAAACTAAGAGCGAAGAAAGGAGGATTTCCCGATTAGTGAGTCTTCTTATACTGGAAATTACATGGTAAATCCTACAACCTATATATGACATTATATCTTTGACAGTCTAAATTTTGCATAGATGAACATATATTATTTGCTATCCAAAATTATGTCTGTCCTAGCAAATATACTATACTAACTATGATGCCAACAAAAAAAACTATTTAGCATTAACATTTATTGATAAGGCAACAAACTAGAACACAATTCTACTGCTAAAAACAACATAGAGAATATGTGTTGTAACCTTCCTCCTCCATGTTCATATTGTCCAATTCATCAGGGATTTCTTTGACTACCTTAGCTGCATTAATCTGTTGTTCTAGATATTCCAAATGGATGTAAGTCAAAATCCAATTGGCTGACAAATTTAACACCATGTTAGTCTAATTCAAAAGAAAATTGAGACCCCTAACAGTTGTCTCTTTGTTGTGTTGATATTTTTCTTCATCATCTATTAAAATGATTGGGAGCTTTGGAAAATCTTCATCCTTTTTATCAAAAATTTTGGATGATGGGATCCAAGAATTATCAATATTTTAGAGAATATCATCTAGACCTCCCAAAAATTGGTTCTTGAACATTACTTTAATTAGTTTTTTGGCTATAGGATTTCTCAAACCTCTGTGTAGAGAAATGGCCAGGAGCATTGATGAGATATCAGAATTAACTGAGAGATACCTATGACTTGCCATTATGAAATCCTCCCCAAGCATCGATTTAATCAAGTATAACACAAGTGGGTGCTTATATTTCAATATTGTGTAGAACCTCTTAATTGTTATTTCACCTAGGAAGGCCATTCGCCTTCTGGAAGCCAATAGGCTAAGTGGTGTCTCCATTTGAATTGTTCTTCTAGATTTTTTTCTAAATAAATCTTTCTTGTATAATAAAGGCCTTATGGATACTTCCCTAGTTTTCAGTATTACTGATAATTGATTCACATTTGGCATAAAGCTTGGAATTTCTAGTGGTAGGGTTGTCTTATCAAGCTTGAAGCATTAAATTAGTTGGATGGGTTTCAACATGAATTTTTGGACACCCACATTTTAAACAATTACCTTGCCACCTCATGATATCCAAGCTGGATATCAAATATGGTGGATATCCCTTATATTAACTTCCATTAAAACTCCTCCTATAAAATGGTATCGCTAAACTTAGCTATTTCACTACTATAGGCTAATCTTTCCTTGACATTTGTGGTTTCAAAAAGGTAGGTGACTAATCACTTCAGTTATTATTTAAAATGATTACAATCATAGTTATAATAAAAGAAAATCTTCTTAAATATTTCCCTACTAACTTTGATGACATCACTTCCCTTGCAAAAAAATACTTTAAGAGTTATATCTCCTCAGCCCTTTTGGTGAGAATTTCTCTTGGGTAAGAAACAATCAAATTTGAAATTTGAATTTAAACTTGTGATTCCCTATTTCTCTATACGTTATATCAATTATATCAGCCCCTCAGAACTTGGGGATATTGACCTCATCTTTGGGTAAACTATCATCCTCCACATTTCCTTCTCTATAAATATGACTGATTTTGAAATCATCTAGTTTCTTAATTAATTCTTGAATCTAACATAACCATTTGGCTAACATCTAGTTGGGAGAGCAATTTTTTCTGAAGAGCATTAATTATGATTTGAGAGTCTCCTTCCAAATGGATCTTCCTCATGCCTAATGTATGGCCCAGTTGTTTCCCCAACAAAGTAGCCCTTATTTCTACAATATTATTTGTTGTTTCACCTATAGCTTCTTACTCTTCAGCGATAAATTTTCTTGCATCATCTCTAGAAATGAATCCTATGCCTTGTACAGCTAGGTTGCCTTTGGCAACTCCATCAAAATTAATTTTAATACATCCAACTTCAGGGGGGGGGAGACCACTTGATTTTATTTCTATCTATCCTAGAAGCCTTACCACTTTTTCCCCCTTGCATTTTGGGAACTATTAAACCTTTAAATCTCCTCATCATCTCATAATCCTATAGAGTAAAGATCATATTTTTTACAGATTGATTTCTTGCATCTATATTAACCAAATCTACTACTTGGTCTTGTATCTTCTTAATAAGAAATTTCGGTGATATTTCCTTATCTTGGAAAATTATCTGGTTTCTTTCTTTCCATAAATTACTTTTGAAGGGATTATTTTCTGAAGACTAGAAAAGGTCCCTTTCTTACATACTCCATTCCATATTTTAAACCAATCCAAGAGACTTTATGGTTTAGAAAGTTGAAGCTCCAATTTACTCCGAAAATTCTCCCAACACTTTCTTCCATATGAGAAATCTAAAAGAATATGAAGACCTCAATTTTAATGTTATTTTTACAAGAACACATTTGTTTGCACCTTGAAATCCTAATTTTTCTAAACTGTCCTCAATAAGAATCTTACCTTGAATAGCCAACAACACAAATCTCTAGCTTTTGAAAGATATTGTTTGTTCCACAAAGATTTAACTAACCATTCAACTTTGATCATCGTGGCTTCTTTGATTTTGTAACTTAACTTGACTTTGTAGCAGCCTGATTTAGAGTTGTGAGATTTTGCCAAGATCAAGAGCTCAATGAAAAGTAGAAAATAAAGACAAAGTATTGATAGGAATAAACTATATTCTATCAAGATGAAAATACTAATGAAATGGATCATCAAATAATTGTTACATACAATGAATATGAGCTTTCTTAGATAGGCAAGGATATATGAATATGTGAGCACACATACATGACATGTGGCTCAATAAGAAACAAGGGTAGGTAGGAAATAGGTGTGGTAGGTAGAAGAAACAATATAATATTCCACAAGAGGTGGATCACCTATCGAATGTGGAATGTAACAACAAGATAAGACCACAAAAGGTGGAAATTCTCCTATACACACTAACCCAATGTGGCACAAACACCCAAGTGTCTCATACCCAAACTACTATGAAATGCATTATCTTAAGTAAACTTAAGTAAGGTGTAATATATCCAAGATGAATAAATAATTACACCAACACCCCCCCCTTAAGTGCAACTTAGGAGAATGCACTTAAGTCTACAATGCAACTAAGCAATTAAAAATGGGTCTTAGTTACAAGGCCATGTTAGGTACCCATGTACAAATGAAAATGCATGCAAACCAATGCAGTGAAATCTCTCAAAAAGTGGGGAAAGAGAGAAGAACCCAATGGGAAAAAATCCTCCCCCAAAAAGAGAGATGAAAACTATATCCAAATAAATCTCAAAGAAGTGTGTGAGGAACAAAACTCCATGTGAGGAAAAAGTCCCCCCGATATGAGAGGAGAAGAGAAGCTAGGTAGCCCCCCCTCAACGTAGAATTTGCACCAATGATAGAAGATCGATGATGTATGAAGAAACTGCTCCATGAACATTGAACAACTTTCCTCCCCTTGGGAAGAAACAAAACCAAAGGTGTATCCATGAAGTCTCCCCAATCATGAAGGGAAGATGTAGGAAAAAACTCATGATGAATGGAATCTCTAAAAAATGCCTGAGTGTCTCCATGTTGATGCTGAAAGTTACCCCTTCCAAAGGTAGTGAACTGCTCCACATCGCTGAAAAAGGCACTCCAAGATCTAATGGAGAAGAATGTAGAGTAATATCCAAAGACTCACATGCCTCCTCTAAACATAAAGAGAGACCTCCTCCAAGTGTTGTACAAAAGTATCTATAATCATTTCAACCTCATAAGAATGATCATGTAGAGAATGCACAAGAGGGTCATAGTGTTCCCTCGCAACAATCGAAGAAGAATCATCTTCATCAAAGAGAAGATGAATGTCATCAATGATATCTCCCAAATATGAAATGTAGGACTCCACAAATAAACCTACAATGTCTGTCAAGTATCCATCCCAATCAACTGAAACTAGAAGACATGAAATATCTCGCTGCACTGAATCACAAGAAGGAAAAACTGCCACACTAGCTACATCATCAGGTGCAATAGGTGATGTGATATCAATAGGAGGAGATGTAATGCAAGGCTCAAGAATGGGTTCACATGTGAGAACACCCAAGTTCAAGTACCCAAAGTTCTCCTCAAAATCCCAAAAAAGTATGGGTTGCCCTTGAGATTATCTATGGTGGTGATGAGCATGTGAAACAAGCTAAGGAAGAAAGCCTTAGGGGAAAGTTTGAAGACATGTGGATGGTTGAAGGAGAGACCATTCAACAATATGGAATAAGAATCAAAACTATTGTTGGAGATATCAAGAGTGCAAGTGGTAAAATGGAAGATTCCACTATTGCTAGAAAAGTTTTGAGATCCTTATTACCGGTCTATACAATAAGGGTTGCAACTATTCAGAAGTTGAGGTCTGTAGACAAGACAAAGGTATCCCTGGACTCCATCATTGCAAAGCTAACATCTTATGAGCTAAATAATTATGATGGCAGTATTCAAAAGATAGAATCAGCCTTCAGAGCATCTGTTGCACAATCCAGAAAAGGCAAAGAAGCTAGTACCAGTGGTGAACCAAGACAGAATAGAGAAATGGATGATGAGGAGATCCTGATGGAATTTGAAGCTCTTCTTGCCAAGAGACTTCCTAAGGGAACCGGTAAATACAGATGTAAGCTCCCTTTGAAATGATTTTCTTGTAACTGGATAGGACACATTGCTATAAACTGTCCTAATAGTGATATCAAGGACAAACTGGAGAAACTATTTTGTAGCAGTTGATGAAGGTGTCACTGATGAGGAATCAAAAGATGAAGAAAATGAAGATATTGTATTTGTAGGAGTCAAGGAAGATGTGTCAGACAAGAAGGCTCTTGTCTCCCGCTTTGACAATTCCAATGAGTGGATTATTGATAGTGGTTGTTCTCACCATATGAGTGGTGACCGAAGTAAGTTTCTATCTCTGGAAGAGTATGATGGTGGTATGGTTCATTTTGGTAATAATGCACCATGTATGGTAAAAGGTAGTGGGTCCATCTCTCTGAATGGAAGAAGTGGTGCTAACAATGTGTATTGGGCAGAAGGTCTAAGGCACAACCTTTTGAGTGTTGCTCAACTGAATAATAATGGACTCACTCTGGAACTCAAAAATAGAGTGTGCAAAATCAAAGGAAAGAGTGGTGAACTGATGGCTACCGGTATGCAGACCAAAGGTAACCTATTTCAGCTAAATGCTAATGTCAGTACATGTCTTATGGCTAAGTTTGAGGATAGCTGGATATGGCATAGGAGACTCTACCGTGTAAACTTTGAAAATATTGTGAAGGCCAGTAAGATCAAGGTAGTTATAGGATTGCCTATGTTGAGCAAACCGGAAAATCCTTTGTGCAGAGAGTGTCAACTAGGGAAAATGTCTTCCTCAACCTTCAAAGGTAAACCTTTCACTGCAGACAATTTACTTGATCTTGTGCATACTTCTTTGTGTGGTCCTATGAAAACTAGGAGTGTGTAGGGAGATAGGTATTTTATGATTCTTACTGATGATTCCTCAAGAATGATGTGGGTCACATTCTTGAAGGACAAATTTGAAGCTTTTGGAAAGCTCAAAGCCTTGATAACACTTGTAGAAAAAGAAAGCGGTAAGAGGATTAAGTTCTTAAGAACTGATCAAGGAGGATAATTCACTTCCAGTGAATTCAATAAATACTGCAAAGAGAATGGCATCAAGAGGCAACTGTTTGCCCCCCGGAATCAAAAACAGAATGGCCTAGTAGAAAGAAACAACGGGACTATGGTTGAAGCAGCTAGAACTATGTTGATCCAAGGAAAGGTTGCTCACACCTTTCAGAGAGAAGAAGTGAGCACTACAGTCTACAAAATGAACCAGGTACTCATTAAGAAAGGAAAGGATAAGACTCCTTATGATTACTGGACCGGTAAGACACCAGTAGTAAGCTACTTCAAATTGTTTGGTAGGAAATGTTATATCAAGAGGAGTGAACATCAAAGCAAATTCGATGCGAAATGTGATGACAGAATATTCTTAGGATATTCCACCAAGAGTAAAGCTCTCAACTATTTCGATAATAAGACTCAGAGAACTGTTGAAAGAATCAATGTTAGGGTTGATGAAAACTCTGAGAAACTTGAGGAAACTAGCATATAGCATGTAGGAGATGAACCGGTAGTAACTTTCTAGGAATCGGTTGCAAATCAGCCCAGTACCAGTAATTGTGCTCCTACACCAGTGGATGCTGATGCTGATGAAGATGAGGATGAAGAAGAAAAACAAGAGGAATCTGTTAGGAATGTGCCTAGGTATGTAAAACTCAATCATGATTCAAAGCAGATCATACGAGACAAAGATGCAAGAATTCTTACAAGAAGAAAGGTTAGAGAAAACTCATGTATGATCTCTGAATTTGAGCCTAAATCATTCAAAGAGGCACATAAAGATGAAGAATGGATCAAGGCAATGGAAGAGGAACTTGATCAAATAGAAAATAATGGTACATGGTCTTTGGTACCTAGACCGGAGCATAAAAATATCATTGGAACCAAATGGGTCTTCAGAAATAACCTGAATGAGGATGGCACAGTGGTAAGGAACAAAGCCAGACTAGTATGTAAAGGATATGCCCAAGAAGAAGGAGAAGACTATGGAGAAACCTTTGCTCCAGTAGCAAGATTGGAAGGAGTTTGTATGCTTCTTGCATATGTAGCTTTTAAAGCATTCAAGGTATACCAAATGGATGTAAAATTTGCATTTCTAAATGGAATACTTGAAGAGGAGGTGTATATAGAGCAACCAGATGGGTTTTCCCTATCAGAAGATAGTGACATGGTGTGTAGGCTACATAAAGCCGTGTATGGACTAAAGTAGGCACCTAGAGCATGGTATGAACACTTGCACTCCCATCTTGTGAAGATTGGATTTGAAAGAACAAGTGAAGGTAGCAATATCTACTTGAAATCAGAAGGAGATCAGATTCTGATCTATGAAGTATTTGTTGATGACATAATCTTTGGTGGAGATGACAAGATGAGTCATGACTTTGCAGATGAGATGAAGAAGGAATTTGAGATGTCATTGATAGGGGAGATTTAGTTCTTCTTTGGACTGCATATTCAGCAAATGAAAGATGGAATCTTTATTCTCAGTCCAAGTATGTCAAAGAGGTGATGAAGACCTTTGCAATGGAAGATAGCAAACTGGTTGATACACCAATGGTGACCAGTTGTAAAATATCAAAAGAGGATGACTTAGCATTGGTAAATGAGAAGGAATACCAATCAATTATTGGTAAGTTGTATTATGTAGTGAATAGCAGATCGGACGTTGCACATGCAGTGGGTATTATCGCTTGGTTTCAAAAAATCCCAAGAGAATCCCACTTGGTAGCAATCAAGTGCATTCTTAGATATTTGAAGGGAACTATTGACTATGGATTATGGTATCCATACAATGATGATTTCAACCTAAAAGTGCTCACAGCTGCTAATTGGGCTGGTAATGTGGATGACCAGAAGAGCACAACCGGTGGTGCATTCTTTCTTGGTGGTAGACTGGTCTCATGGATGAGTAAAAAGAAGAGTTGTATCTCTTAGTCTATAGCAGAAGTGGAGTATGTTGCAGCTTTTATGAACTGCACCCAGACTATTTGGATGAAGCATGTATTGAATGGCTTCAAAGTTCCTGTATCTGAATTGGTAAGTATATTTTGTGACAATACAAGTGCAATTAACATCTCCAAGAATCCAGTTTTTCATGCTAGAACCAAGCACTTTGAACTCAAGTATCATTTCTTGAGGGAAAAGGTTCAGAACAAAGAGGTGGTATTGGAACATGTTTCCAGTAAGGAGCAGTTAGCAAGCATATTCACCAAGCCTCTATCGAAGGATACTTTTACCTATCTGAGAGGTGAATTAGGGGTCCTGCCCCTTCAAGAGGTAAACTAAAGGTTTGTGCTCCACATCAGTCAGATCTTACTTTGCTATATTTTTTTAGGATTGATGTGCTGACGGATGCTACTCCTCAGGGGGAGCAGTATAGTGGAACAGCGAAGCTCATGCCTCCACTTTGGCATTGTTGTCAAAGGGGGAGAAGATGTGAAGCAGAGAAGATATATGCAATATTAAGGAGAAGATAAGATGTAGAAAGAGAGATATCTTTGTATATTGTCATCAATGCCAAAGGGGGAGATTGTTGGCATATGTGCAGAGTATGTTGACATGATGATATTATGTTGTCATTGATGTCGATATGCTGAAGAGTGGACCGGTAATATGTTGAAGAGTGAACTAGTAATATGTTGAAGAGTGAACCGGTTTATTGAAGTTAAGCAACTAGCAAAGTGAACCAATATAATGTTGTGAACCGGTATATGTGCAAAAAGTGAAGCGGTACGTTTTTCCAAGTGAACCGGTATATGGAATATTTTTTATCAAGGTTTAATATGGTATGACTACCAGTTGGTAGTCCTAACCTCAGGGTTTCCAGTTGAAGTGTTTCGAGCCTGTGTGATTCAACCAATGACATTGTGTGATGAGTTAGCATTGTAATGGAGATCAGATCATGTTGCCACGTCAGCCTCATGCGCATGAAGGGGATTGATCCTATCTACCTAAGGAATGTGTGAAGTCCCTACAAATGGTTAAGAACGTGTGATGGGTTATCGCCTCCAAGAAGCAGTGAAGAACAAATGATGGTGAATATCTTGAGATCTGTTCAAGACCATTGTACTCAAATACAAAGTGTTGAATGGTCAGGATTGAACTGACTAAGTTGCTCAACCTAAATGTTTAGGGTTTAGGGTTTATGCTACGAACCTATCTATTTCCTATAAGGTTGATGTTGTGATTTATGTTGAGGTTGTTGGAAAATGTTGTGTGTGTATCTAAGTGTAGAGGTATGTGATTCTTGCCAAACCAAATAAGAGAATTGATACTTGCAAAGTGTGTGTGTAGAAGGAAGGAACTAAAACGGATCTGCATTGGCATTGAGTGCTATTACCAAATCATTGTAATACCTATTGATCTCTAATCACTTCAACAATTGGAAAATCCTTTAACAGGGTAGCTTTAACCAGCTTGCTATAAATCCTTTAACACGGTGACTCAAAGCCATTGAGTTCATAAAATCCTCTAACAAGGTAACCTTTAATAGGGTTTAACCCTTAACCAGGTATTCTAGCCATCCCTTAACTAGATGATCCCTAATAGGATCAGTTCCTAACAGAACCTGTTGTAACAGTCTTTAACTGGACTAGGCTCCTAATAGAGAAAACTTCTAAAGAGTTCAAAAATAGCTTGTGGGTATTCATCCCCACCGTGGTTTTCCCAGTTGGGTTTCCACATGAAAAATATGTGTGTCATGTGTGATGCCTCTTTCATGTGATGTTTTGTTATTTCCTATTTAGTGGTGAATCATGTTGTTCTAAGTAAATTATTGTATCTTTGATGATAGATTATCTGTTTATTAATAAGGATGAAGTGGAAATGAGGGAGTAGATTGTATGGAAAGCTAAGTGTTGCAGGTTTATGTCTTTCATAGTCTCATTATGTTTAACTAGTAGTAATCTGGTTTAGACTTGTATTAGTGTTTGTCTGTCAAGTGCACTTTTTGCAGTCAAACCGGTTCAGGAAAAGTTTTTGTGTCTGTACTGATTCAGCCCCCCCCTCTCAGTATCGGTTTGTTACTCACTGTTCATCATTGAGCTATCAGATGAATGTTGGATAAAAGCTATGGAAGAGGAATTAGATCAGATAGAAAAGAATATTATATGGACTTTAGTTCTCTGACCTAAAAGTAAGTGTTATTGGGACTAAATGGGTTTTTAGAAATAAATTGAATGAAGATGGACAAGTTGTGAGGAATAAGGAATGATTGGCTTGCAAAGAATATTCTCAGAAGGAAGGAATTGATTACGATGAGACTTTTGCTCCAGTAGCTAGGATTGAAGTTGTGAGATTATTTATTTCTTATGCTGCCCCTAAGAACTACAAGGTTTATCAGATGGATGTTAAGTGTGCATTTTTGAACGGAGATCTTGAAGAGAAAGTTTACATTGAGAAGCCTCGTGGATTTTCACTTTCAGATGACAAAAACATGGTTTGCAGGTTAAGAAAAGCTTAATATGGATTGAATCAAGCCCCTAGAGATAGGTATACAAGAACAGATAAATATCCTTTGAAGCTTGGTTTCACTAAAGGTAATGGTGATAGTAATTTATATTATGAAATCATTGATGATGACATATTGATTGTTGAAGTCTTTGTTGATGATATCATTTTTGGAGGTGAGGATAAGTTATGTATGGAATTATCTTATAATATGAAGAATGAATTTTAGATGTCTATGATTGGGGAGATGAAATTTTTCTTAGGTTTGGAAATTACTCAGACTGATAAAGGTATTTTTATCTATCAAACTAAGTATGCTAGGGAGTTGTTGAAGAAATTTTGGTATGGAAAATTCTAAACCAGAACTGGTACTCCTATGGTTACAAGTGAGAAATTGACTAAGATAGATGCATCAGCACTGGTAAATCCTATAAGGTACAAGTCTATGATTGGAGGTTTGTTATATCTGACTCAGACTAGACTGGATATAATGAATGCAGTTTGTATTGTATCAAGATATCAGAGTGATCCTAGAAAAAATTATGAGAGTGTTGTGAAAAGGATTTTCAAGTATCTGCAAGGAACAACTTAATATGGTTTGTGGTATCCTAAAAATCATGATTTTACACTATGTGCATATACAGATGTAGATTGGGTTGGAGATGTTGATGATCGGAAGAACACATCCGGTGGAGCTTTCTTTCTTGGAAAGAAATGTGTTTCATGGATCAGCAAGAAGTGGTCATGTACCTCTTTATCTATTGCTGAAGCTGACTATGTTGTTGCTGCTACTAACTGTACACAATTTCTATGGATAAAGAAAATGTTGAAGGATAGAAGGGTGGATTGTAATGAACTGGTAGTTATTCATTGTGATAACTTTATTGCTATTGACATATCAAAGAATTTGGTATTTTGTTCTAAGACAAACCACATATCTATCAAGTACAAATTTTTGAAGGAGAAGGTGGAAGCAAATGAACTCAGATTGGTTGATGTGAACACTAAAGAACAGATTGCAGATATCTTCAATAAACCTCTGCCCAAGGAATCGTTTGAGTACTTCAGAGATAGATTGTTGGTTTCTGCCCCTCTGGTAGAGACCCGAGTGATGCTGATGGGGATCAATCCGTTATGCATTTACATCGCTACTATTCATTCTGGATTGATGTGTTGGTGGTACTACTCAGGGGGAGTAGTCAGTTGTGTGGATCAGTGGATTTATGATTTTTCTTTGATGTTTATGTCATATTTTTGGCATTGATGTCAAAGGGGGAGAGATATATGTGAAAAATAGAGCTTAATATAATATTAGTGAAAGGGGATAGATTAGAGCTTAACAAGGATATCAGTCACAGGGAGAGTTTGTTAACTTCATTGTAATATCATATTATGGGAGATTGTTGGTTGTCTTCCTTTGGGGGAGACTTGTTTGGCTTTTCTTGGCACTTGGATGTTTTTCACATCTAGTGTTTCCATCAATGCCAAAGGGGGAGATTGTTGGCAAATTCAAGGAATTGGTTATGTGTTGCATTGATGGAAACACCGATTGTTTTTCTTGTTTACCGATTTCCGATAGAGCGTTTGGATTATGATATTGATCCAATATGCTTCGATATGCTTCAGTTGGTGGAATTGGCTTGGATATATCATTCATGCTATTCACATGTGTATCACGATCAGTTGGTTAAGGATTTGATGAGTCAGGAGCTATCATTTGTTCTAGTAAGCCTTTTGGTCACAAATAAGGGTTTTACTGATAGACCTTTATTGAAGACCTTTTGATGCACGTGATAAGTGGTGTTGGCGTAGCTTCTAGATGGATTTTGGGATTCTATTATTTATCTTGTTCATCTTCCTGTTGATCGGTGGTGTTGGATTCGGGTCCGTACCTAAAGCTATCTTATTCAGCTAGGTTATGGACTAGTTAAAGTAACATGTTGGTGGATGATCCCAATGCATTATTAGTTGTGTTTATTGATTGGATTATGTTGTTTTGGTCTTAGGCCAACTAGGTTGATCATTGGATTATTGGTTTATGTTATAAATTTATTTTATTATCTTTTAGGTGGCCAACGTAACTATTTAGGTCTTGGGTTGGTATAAATATGATGTAAGATCTTGTAGATCATGGGCATATTCATGAGTTTATGGGATATGTGTATCTGTGAGTGAATAAGGTTGTAATCATATGCTGAGGTTTTGGTTGATCATAGGTGATCTAATTGGGTTGGTGAAAGAGGCTTAAGATCTCCAGTACTGAGCTTAACGAGAACTATATTTAGGCATAGGAGATGTTATTCTTGCAGTTCACTCTTCTTTTTGGATTGTTGTCTGGATTTATTTTGTAGTTAGTGAGGCTCCTTTTTCGATGAGCAGTGGGCTCTAGGTTGTTGTCCTTCCTGCATGTGCATGCCCCTCTTATTGTAATCACATACTTACTGCAGAAGTATAATCTGACTGTGGGTAGGCTTCCCACCGTGGGTTTTCCCTTTACCGGGTTTTCCACATATATATCCTAGTGTTATCTTTTTTGGATGGTTGCTAAATATTCTATGGATTTAATTTGGGCTTAACTATTATACTAGCTATTCCAGTAATAAGGTTTTAATGCTTAAAGTTCTATAATCTATTAACAACCGATTCACCGCTCCCATCTCCATTGTTCACCAGTTATCTGAGCTATCTAAAAATTGGTATTAGAACCCGATCCTGTCTGCAAAAGCTTAACCTCTTGGGGAAGATCCTATGGCATCTAATAGTTGAAGTTCATCAAGTTCATCAACTGTTTTCTGGAGATAAATTCCTAGGCTTGATGGAACAAACTAGAGAGTATGGAAGATTTAGATAGAGACTCATTTGAGATGTCTTGGCAAGGAAATTTGGGAGATCACTAAGAAAGGGTATATACCTCATAATCCAACATCTAGAAATCCTCCTCCGATAGGCTTGGATAAGGACATTGAAAATGATTATAGAGCTAGAGAAACCCTTTTGTGTGCACTTTCTGATCATCAAGTTATGGGACTAACCGACAAATCAACTGCAAAGGCTATATGGGTTAAATTGGAGACTCTGAATGAAGGTGACCCTACTGTTAAAATTGCTAAAATTGATGGTTACCGGGTGAGATATAACAACATAAAGATGGAAGAAGATGAAAGGATTACTTCTTTTATTGATAGAGTTAATGAAATTTTTCTAGGATTTTAGCATTGTGGTGCATCTCTAAGTGAAGATGAAATAGTTTCCAAAGTATTCAGAGCTTTACCATCGACTTATAAGATGAAGGATTCTACAATTAATGAGTTGAGCATAATGGAAAACACCTTTGTTAATAGAGATACCTTGGTTGGGAAGTTATCTTTTTTTGAGATTAAGGAATTTGGTTCCTCTGGAGATGTAAAATTTGAAGCTAATTTTCATGCATCTACATCGTCTATCAGAAAGAGTGATAAGAAAGCCTTAGATGCTAAGGAACTAGAGGAAATGAAGAAAGAAGACAAAGAGTTTGAACAAATTGAACCCCTATTTGCTATAAGAGTACCTAAAGGTCCACCAGGAAGTAACTATGAAGGAAAATCACCTTTTAAATGTTTCGTGTGTAATACGATAGGTCAATTTGCATCTAGATGTCCTAAAAGGAATTCAAGATTTGAGGAAAGAGATAGAAGATATTTTAGGCCTAACCATAACTATCACAACAAGCATAAGTACAAGAGGAACAAAGACAAATCATGCTACTATGCAGATGAGGAAGGTGTGACTGATTATGATGATGAACCGACACAAGATTCAGCTAGTGGATCTGGCAATGGAAAGGAATGGGTATTCTTGGCTATGAAGGAATATGATCCGGTGCCTGAAAAAAAGGCCCTTGCTGCTAAAGTTGAAGACAAGGATGAATGGGTGATAGACAGTGGATGTTCACATCATATGACTAGAGATCAAAGGAAGTTTCTATCTTTACAATAATTTGATGGTGGTTTTGTTAGATTTGGACAAAACAAAGAATGCATGATCAAGGGAAGAGGAACTATATCATTGGATGGTAAGCATGATACTAATAATATTTATTATGTTGAAGGTTTAAGGCATAATAGTTTGAGTGCAGGACAATTGGTAGATAAGGGATTTTAGTTATAGTTCAAGAATGGAAAATGTAAGATTATCAACAGATGTGAATTGGAGATTGCAACAAGTACTCAAACTAAAAGTAAAATTTTTCATTTGAACTTTAGTGAGAAAAAATCTTTGATTACACAAATTTATGAGAGTTTGCTATGGGATAAGAGGTTGTGTCATGTGAATTTTGATTGAATTGTAAAGATCAGTTCTACTAAGGTAGTTAGAGATATACCTAAGATTGTGAAGCTCTATAATTTGGTATGTAAGGAATGTCAAATGGGAAAGCAAGTCATAACTTCTTTGTAGAGTATACAAGAAAAATCTAATAATGTTCTTGATCTTATTCATACTGATTTGTGTGGTCCTGCTAGAATCAATTTTTTTTAGGGTGATAAATATTTTATGCTAATCATTGATGACTATTCTAGAATGATGTGGGTTACTTTTCTAAGGGAGAAATTTGAAGCATTTTAAAATTTAAAAATCTTTAAAGCTCAAGTTGAGACAAAGACAGGATTGAAGATTAAATTCTTAAGGTCTGATCAGGGTGTAGAATTCACATCTGGTGAATTTAACAGTTATTGTGAAAAGAATGGAATAGGGAGACATTTATCTACACCCCTGACACCTCAGTAAAATGGAGTTGTGGAAATGAAGAACATAACTATCTTGGATGAGGATAGAAGTCTACTGATGGAAGATAATATGTCTCATATCTACTAGAGAAAAGCTATGAGCATGACGATATACATATTCAATAGAGTTCATATCAAAGGCGACATTGATAAGATAGGTTATGAGTTATGATTTGGTCATACACCTACAGTTTAGTATTTCAGAATCTTTGGTAGTAAATGCTATATCAAAAGAGATGATTATATTAGAAAGTTCAATCCTAGATGTAATGAAGAGATATATCTTGGTTATTCTAATGAAAGAAAAGCATATCCATGTTATAACAAAAGATTGCATAGAATTGTGAAGAGCACTAATGTCAAGGTGGATGAGCTGAACAAAAGTCAAATCAAAACTTATGCAAGAGAACCAATAGTGGAAATGATCATAACTGAATCAGTAGCACATACACCAGAACAAAATGTTGAACTAGTTACTCCAGTAGTATTGTAAAATTCAACACTAACTGAAGATCAGAGCAAAGGAATAGAAAATCAGAAGACTCCTAAGTATGTTAGATTAAATCATTCAAAAGATCAGATCATTAGAGACAAGAATAAAGGAGTGATGACAAGAAGAAGGTTGGCAGCTGATGAGGTATGTTTAATTTCTCAAATTGAACTGGCATTAGTAATTGAAGCAAGTAAAGATGCATGTTGGATAATGGCTATGGAACATGAATTAGATCAGATAGAAAAGAATAATACATGGACTTTAGTTCTCCGGTCTAAAAGTAAGAATGTTATTGGGACTAAATGGGTTTTTTGGAATAAATTCAATGAAGATGGACAAGTTGTGAGGAATAAGGCTAGATTAGTTTGCAAAGGATATTCTCATAAGGAAGGAATTGATTATGGTGAGACTTTTTCTACGGTAGTTAGGATTGAAGTTGTGAGATTATTTCTTGCTTATGTTGCCCATAAGAACTACAAGTTTTATCAGATGGATGTTAAGTTGCATTTCTGAATGGAGATCTTGAATATGAATTTTACATTAAGCAGCCTGATGGATTTTCACTTTCAGATGACAAAAACATGGTTTGCAGGTTAAGGAAAGCTTTATATGGATTGAAACAAGCCCGTAGAGCCTGGTATGCAAGATTGGATAAATATCTTTTGAATCTTGGTTTCACTAAAGGTAATGCTAATAGTAATTTATATTATAAGATCACTAATGATGACATATTGATTGTTCAAGTCTTTGTTGATGATATCATCTTTGGAGTTGACGATAAGTTATGTATGGAATTCTCTGATAATATGAAGAATAAATTTGAGATGTATATGTTTGGGGAGATGATTTTTTTCTTAGGTTTGTAGATTACTCAGACTAATAAAGGTATTTTTATCTATCAAACTAAGTATGCTAGCGAGTTGTTGAAGAAATTTTTGTATGGAAAATTCTAAACCAGTTGGTACTCCTATGGTTACAAGTGAGAAATTGAATAAGATAGATGCATCAACACTGGTAAATCCTAAAAGGTACAAGTGTATGATTGGAGGTTTGTTATATTTGACTCAGACTAGACCGGATATAATAAATGCAGTTTGTATTGTATCAAGATATTAGAGTGATCCTAGAGAAAATCATGAGAGTGTTGTGAAAAGGATTTTCAAGTATTTGCAAGGAACAACTTAATATGGTTTGTGGTATCCTAAAAATCATGACTTTACACTATGTGCATATACAGATGCAGATTGGGTTGGAGATGTTGATGACCAGAATAACACATCCAATGGAGATTTCTTTCTTGGAAAGAAATGTGTTTCATGGATCAGCAAGAAGTGGTCATGTACCTCTTTATCTATTGTTGAAGTTGAGTATGTTGTTTTTGCTACTAATTGTACACAAGTTCTATGGATGAAGAAAATATTGAAGGATATAAGGGTGGATTGTAATGAACTGGTAGTTATTCATTGTGATAACTCTATTTCTATTGACATATTAAAGAATTTGGTATTTCATTCTAAGACAAACCACATATATATCAAGTATTTGAAGGAGAAGGTGGAAGTAAATGAACTCAAACTAGTTGATGCGAACACTAAAGAGCAGATTGCAGATATCTTCAGTAAACCTTTGCCCAGGGAATCATTTGAGCACTTCAAAGACAGATTGTTGGTTTCTGCCCCTCTGGTAGAGACCCAAGTGATGCTTATTGGGATCATTCCGGTATGCATTTACATAGCTACTATTCATTCTAGATTGATGTGTTGGTGGTACTACCCAGGGGGAGTAGTCAGCTATGTGGTTCAGTGGATTTATGATTTTTCTTTGATGTTTATGTCATATTTTTGGCATTGATGTCAAAGGGAAAGAGATATATGTGAAAAATAGAGCTTAACAAAATATCAGTCAAAGGGGAGACATCAAAGCTTAACAGGGATATCATACACAAGGGGAGTTTGCTAACTTCATTGTAATATCATCTTATGGGATATTGTTGGTTTTTTTCCTTTGGGGGAGACTTGTTTGGCATTTCTTAGCACTTGGATGTTTTTCACATCTAGTGTTTCCATCAATGTCAAAGGGGGAGATTGTTAGAAAATTGGAGGAATTGATTATGTGTTGCATTGATATTTTGTCATTGATGGAAACACTAGATATTTTGGTTGTTTAGAGGTTTCTGGTAGGTTTTGGTAGAGTGGTTGGATTATGATATTGATCTGCTATGCTCCGGTATGCTTTGATTTGTGGAATTCATTTGGATCTATCATTCATGCTATTCAGATGTATATCAGGATCAGTTAGTTCAGGATTTGATGACTTGGGAGATGTCATTTGTTCTTGTAAGCCTTTTGGTCACCGGTAAGGGTTTTAGTGGTAGAGCTTTGTTGAAGATCTTTTGATGCCCTCACTAGGTCATGTTTACATGGCTTCTAGATGGATTTTGGGATTCGGTTGGTTATCTTATTCATGTTCCTGTTGATCGGTGGTGGTGGATTTGGGTCTAGACCTTATGCTATCTTATTTGGCTAGGTTTTGGACCAATTTATGTAACATGTTGGTGGATGATCCTGATGCATTACTGGTTGGGTTTATTGATTGGATTATGTTGTTTTGGTCTTAGGCCAACTTGGTTGATCATTGGATTGCGAGTTTATATTATTAATTTATTGTATTATCTTTTATGTGGTGGACCTAATTGTTTGGGTCCCAGGTTGGTATAAATATAATGTAAGATCTCTTTGTAGATCATGGGCATATTCATGGGTTTATGGGATATGCTATTATCTATGTACGAATAAGGTTGTAATCATATGCAGAGGTTTTAGTCGAACATAGATGAACGAATTGAGTTGGTGAAAGAGGTTTAAGACCTCCCATATTGGGCTTAACCAAAACTATATTCAGGCATAGGAGATTGTATTCTTGCAGTTCACTCTTCTTTCCAGATTGTAGTCTAGATTTATTTTGTAGTTAGTGAGGCTCCTTTTGTGATGAGTACTGCACTCTAGGCAGTTGGCCTACTTGCATATGAAGGCCCTTCTTATTGTAATAACATACTTACTATTGCGAAAGTATTATCTGACTATTGGTAGGCTTCCCACCATGGTTTTTCCCTTTACCAGGATTTCCACGTACAAATCTTGGTGTTATCTTTTGTGGATGGTTGGTAAATATTCTATGGATTATATTTGTGCTTAACTGTTATATCTGCTATTCCGGTATTTGGTTTATGTATTCTGGTAATAATGTTTTAATTTTTAAAGTTCTATAATCTATTAACAACTAATTCACCCCCCCTCTCAGTTGTTCACTAGTTATCTGAGTTGTCTAACATCCTTGTGTTGTGCAGCATCGCGCTTGTGTTTGTGACATGGCTTAATCACCTCTTGTGGATTCTATAAGTCTAGTGGTTGCATCGGGCATTAACAAGTTGATGTTTTGGTGTAATGACAAGAAGCAAAATTATAACAAGTTGTATCAGAGCTTGATTATACTCTCAAACCGCTCGGTTGCACTGGGGGGGATTGTTGCAAGGTGTGGGCCCTTGGTATCCTTGTGATGTGTAGCGCAACACTTGGGTTTGTGACATGGCGTAACCAAATCTTGTGGATATTATAAGTCTAGTGGTTGTATTGGGAATTAATAGGGCGATCCTTTTGTGAAATGATAACCACACTTGTAACATGAAAAACTTTGTCAAATGGGTGGTGTTGGATATTTTAGGGTTGAAATGTAGAATCAATGATTTGACTCTTGGACAGAGTACTATGAATATTGTTTCCACAAATAATACAACTAAGATATTAAATATTAGTAAGTATCTTTCTATGTATGTGAAAGCCATGAAAATTTACCAGGAGGAGAAAATTAAGAACATGTAGATGGCGATGGATAAGATCAATGAAAACCTAAGAATGGTTAGCAGGACTGCCATGGCAAACAATATAGAGGGACATCAGAGACTAAATGAAAAAGCTCAATCCATAAATGTCTCCTCCTCTACCACTCATGCCTCTCCCTTCATATTGATTTGTGGTAAAGGTAAAAAGGAAAGGAGCTCAATGTAGGGATTGAAATGGAAAACATGCCAGGACCATCAACTCATGCCCATTGTAGGGACAAAGGTAAGCTAGTCAATGTCAACATTATTGAGGACTTATCTAATATTAATGGGAATTTATTAAACAAAAATTTTAAGTTTTCCCAAATGATGAACAATAGTAAGTATTTTTTGGGTTCCTAGACCTTGTATTTTTTATAATTTTTCTATTGGCCCACTATGGCTTACCGTTTGGTTTGTTGTCATGACTACCATTTTTTGCTTGGTGTTAGGTCCCTATAAAACCTATTTTATTCTAATGAAAATAATCATTTTTAAAAGTTATATAAACAATATTTTTAATAAAACATTATTTTGTTATTAGTATTTAAAAATAATAAAAAACTAATATTATATGTAATTTATAATTTATTTACACCTTATAAAATATGAATAATATTTATTTTAAATATTTTTTATTAAGAAATAACAAATTTATTTTGAAAAGAACATGATTGTCCCCTTCTTAGTTTCCTCTACTCTTCTGAATATATGTGGAATTGGATGTTTAGTAAGATTGACAATAAGTTGAATAATTGGAATAGAAAATTCTTATCCTTAACTAGTAGAACCCTAGTTTTTTAGAAGGTTCTCTCATCCTACTAAATTTATTATGCTTTAGTCTAGTTTTTCTCTAGTTATTAAGTGAATATCTTTTGAAAGGACATAAGGAATTTTCTCTAGTTAGATGGTAAAGGGGTTGAGAAGAGGCATGCAATAAGATGAGAGTGGTGTTGTATGAACAAGGGGGATGGGGGTCTAGGGCTAAAAGACTTAAAGATGCAAGGCATGTCCTTAGCTATGAAATTGATTGTGAAAGGAATGGAGGGAAATGAGCCTTGGAAAGTCCTAGTGAGACAAAATATCCTATAATCCTACCTAAATCCTACAAGGATATGGGTCAATGTCCATATATTGGATAGTCATTTTTCTAGTATTAGCATTGTTCCTTTTGGTTCTATTGACTTTTGCAGCATTTAGAGATTTTGGGAGGGAAAATAATATTCTTCTTTAAAATCCTACGAGCTAATATACACTAATCTATACAAACCTACCAAAATAATAGGATTACATGGTGCAAGGTACTTTATGATACTTGTTGATGATTACTCTACAATGACATGGGTTACTTTCCTAAGAGAAAAATATGAAGCACTAAATAAGTTTAAGATCTTTAAATCATTAGTTGAGAATGCATTGGACATGAAAATCAAATGTTTGAGGTCTAATAGAGGAGTTGGATTTACATCAAATGAGTTTAACATTTTTCATGAGGATCATGGTATTATAAGACATTTATTTGACCCTAGGACCCCTCAACAAAATGGGTTAGTGGAAAGAAAGAATAGAACAATTCAAGAAATGGTAAGAATAATGTTAAAGGATACTAACTTATTGAATGTTTACTAAAACAAGGTTATACATACTACTATTTATATTTCTAATACAGTGAAAGTTAGAAAAGTCTACTCAAAGACCCTCTTTGAGTTGTGGTATGGAAGAGTGACGAATATCAAATACTTAAGAATATTTGGGAGAAAGTGTTATATTAGAAGAGATGAAGAGGACCTTGGAAATTTTGAATCAAGCTTTGATGAGGGAATCATCTTAAGATATTCAACAAGAAGCAAGGCCTATACATACTACAATAAAATTCTTACAAAAATAGTTGAAAACTCAAATATGAGAACAAATAAATAGTGGCACTAGACCATTAAATAACTTATTGATTGTGAAATAGGAAGTGTTCCCTGCACTATAGAGGAATAAAAGGAAGAGAATGAAATTAAGGAAAAGGGATCTGACTAGACTCCAAAAACTCTAGAAAATTATGTTCAAAGTGATCAAATTTAAATAATAGATCATTGCTGATAAGAATGACAGAGTGAAAACTAAAAGCAGACTTGCCATGGTAACTGAACAAGTCAGTTTTTCTCTTTTCTGAAAATTTGATCCGAAGACATTTTTTGATGCAAGCAACTATGAAGGATGGATAAAGGCTATGAATGAATAACTTGACAAATTTGAGAAAAAATAAACATGGGAACTTGTTCCCATGCCTACAAACAAGAAATTTATTGGAACCTAATGGGTATTCTAGAACAAATTGAATGAAGAAGGAGAAGTAACAAGAAAGAAAGATTGGTATGTAATCGATACTCTCAGGTTTAAGGCATTGTTTTTTAGGTCACTATTTCTTTGATGACTAGAATGGAGGAAATTTGAATGCTTTTACCTTTTTCTAATCACAATGATTTCAAGGTGTGTTATATGGATGTCAAGTCAGCCTTCCTAAATGGGGAACTAGAAGAATAAGTTTATATAAATAATCTTGATAGTTTTTAGTTGAAAAAATATGCAAACACATTATGTAGATTGCAAAAGGCATTATATAGTCTCAAGCAAGCCCCTCGGGCTTAGGATGCAAGACGTGATAAGAATCTACCGGAACAAGGCTTTGAGAAAGGTACTCCAAATAGTAATATTTATTTTAAAAAGAAGAAGGTTAAACTATTGATAGTCATTGTATATGTGGATGATATTATCTCCGGAGGAGATGAAAAGGTGTGTAATAAGTTTATAGAGGAAATGCAAAAAAGAATTTTAGATGTCAATGATTGGTGAGTTATCTTTATCTCTTGGTATTGAAGTTTCTTATTTGGATAATGGTAGTTTTATCTCTTAAGCTAAATATATTAAGGAGATGTTGAAAAAGTTTACTATGAAGAATGATAAACCAATAAGTACAACCATGGCTATTGGTAGTCACCTAAGAAAGGATCACGAATCTTTGGAAATTGATGAGAGTCGATATAAGTCTATGATAATTGGACTATTATATTTAACTACTTCTAGAGATGATATTATACATGTAATATGTATGGTCAGTAGATATCAACCTCATCCTAACATATCCCTTGATAAATATATTAAAAGGATAACCTGAAAGTAACTCAAGGTTATATTTTGTGGTACAAAAAAGATAATGATTTCTCTACGAAATCCTACATTGATGCTGATTGGGTTGATTTCTCTATTGACATAAGAAGTACCAGTAGAAGTGAATTTTCATTGGGAAGAAGGTTAGTCTCCTAATTGAGTAAGAAGAAAGATTTAGTTTTAATATCCCCTATAGAAGCATAATACATTGATCAAGTATTTTATTGCACTTAGGTGATGGGGATAAATCAAATATTGAAATATGTTGAGTTAATTTATGATGAACCTAATCCTATCATGTGCCATAATGCCAGTGCCAAAAGCATTTTAAACAATTTGATGATGCATTTAAGGACAAGACACATTTTTATTTGACATCACTTCTTAAGGGAGAAAGTTTTAGAAAAGGAAGTCAAATTGGAGTATGTAACTACTAGGGATCACATTGTAGAGCTTTTCACTCAAGCTCTCTCAAAGGACACCTTTGAATATATCAAACAAAAGCTAGGGTTTATTTCCCCATCTTCCAATTAAGATGTTTGAATGGATGCATCTATCTATGGGAAGAATTTAAACACATATCCCTTTCTCTTAATTAATACTAGTTGTTGAACTTACAGGAAGTAGATGATAGGATAGTTGATATTAAAATAGAAGTAGTGTATAAAAATATAAGATTAGAATAAACTAAATATATGTACTCTTTATCTTTGATGTCAAAGGAGGAGAGATACTATGGAAGAGATACTAATGAAAGGGGAAAATAACTTTGCATTATGTAGTGTTGACATCAATGAAAAAGGGAAAGAGAGATATTGATGAAAGGGGCTAAGAATACAAATATGGAAAGAGAGAACATTGCATTATGTAGTGTTTCTACCATTAACAAAAGGGGATATTTTTAGCAACATGTGTTGTCATTGATGTAAACCTAAACTTTGACAATGTATGTTGTCCTTTATTTTTATGGTCATTGATGATATGATGATTGGTTCAACAAAACATTGTTGTAATTGTTAAGGAAATGATTGATGGTGGTCATGTCAATTAATGATTGATGTTGTAATGGTTTAGGAATTGTTTGTTGGTAATAGTGGTCTTACTAACATGGGTGACTATATGTATGGTTGAGTCAATTATTGAAGATGTGATGTATGATATTGTCATGATTTGCTTGTATGAAGAGGTTTATCATGAAAGCTATACATGGATAGTGGTTGTAGATGGTTTGTGGATGTCCACATCCTCAGTGTTTGATATCCAAATTGAGTTGAGTATATTGATACTACTAGTAATACTAATGATTATAATGGTATGTTGATTTTTAAATATTAAGATGAGGATTAGATGCATGCAAATAGACTGAAGAAGATGTATTAAATAAGAATATATTATTTTTGGGATAGTTTGGTCTCTAGAAGCCTAATGGAGTAACTTGATATAATAAGTATGTATTGATATGTTCCTAGAAGAATTCTTGAAATTCCTTTAAATTTGCAAATATGGTCTCATGGATTCAGATATAATGTTTATACTCTATGCACATTTCCCTCCTATATTTTCAGGTCCTTGGTGTTCTAGCTTATGTGGTTAGTAATTATTGGCTAACATTTTGGTTCTCTCTCAAAAGTGGTCCTTGAAATGCTCCATATTTATCTCCATTAAAATTTATAGTGTTGTGGCTTGGAGGAAAAATTCTCAATGGTTTTTTTGTGTCTCAATTTAATTATTAGATGGTATTGTGGTCTGCAAGTATTGATATTGTGCTCTATGTTTGACTGGCTTTTTGGAATAAAATGTTTAGTATCAAATATGTTGTGCCAGAATGATCTTGGTATTAAGAAGTGAAGGAAGGATTTAAAAACTATTTATATATGTTCATTGAACATTTTGGTGTGCTCTACATAATTCTATAAGGCCTATTTGATGATGGATGGTGATTGAAATATGTTTGTCAAAGTAATTGTTTTGATTTCCTGACTGGTGTTATTCCTTGGGGTGTGGTGAATCCTTGGATGTACTCACTTCTTTATAATTTTTTATTGCATTGATTTTGGTCCTACCTTTGTGTGTGGGGATGCACATTGGATTTTTTCATCTAGAAGATATATTTTAAGACAACTTGTGGCATGTTGTTTGGTGTATCTACATATTACATTTTTTCTTATCTTGGGTGGATAACTGATATCGTTTTAATTGTTCCAACCTACATGGAGAGAAGTGTTAAAATATTTTAGGTCCTCTCCATCTCCTGGTTTAGACCACTTTCACCACAGTTGTGTTTTGGTGGCCAATTTGATAGGATCTATTCTTGTTTTTTGTTATAGTATATCCAATTGATGATTGTGATGAAGATAGTATGTATAAAAGATCAAATTGATGTTGAAGGTGTGTGAGCGTGAGTGTGTGGGAACGTAGATGTGTGTGTGTATTAATTTGTGTGTTGTGCCTACATGATTATATCATTTCTAGATGTTAGTTGTGACAAATTTAGTGTGTGGTGATTGTTGTGGAGTTGGTTGCTTGAGATAGAGTTTCAAGGATAACTTCATGTTTGTATATTGTTGAAGAGAGTATTTTTGAATGAATACTTGTTGTTGATTCATATATTGACTGTATCCTATTTTGGAGAATTGATCTTCATAATGTAAGATTTGTATCTTTCCCTAGTGCTATGTGTTGTAGCTTACAAGTCCTTTAGGTAGTAGTGTTCTTTATTGGTAGTGAGCCTAAACCTGTATTGTAATCATTTCATATATTGTGAGTTGACTCTAACTATGCTTTTTTCCTATTTAGGATTTCCACATTAATCTAGTATTCATTTGTGCATGTTATTTCATCGTTATATATTTCATTTCTATTGATTATAAGAATAAAGGCTAAAGAGTTTGTGGAATAAGTTATAAAGTTTAAGTATTATTTTAGGACTAATTCATCCCCCCTCTCAATCCTAAGGTGTGTTTAGCAACTCAAAATAACGTAAGGAATGAGAAAACATAGAAGAACACAAACCTCTCCCATAGAGAAAATAACCTAAGACATCACTAAGAAACCCATCTTGCAAAACTCTTACCAAATGAAATACAAGTCAGATGATACCAATACTCCAAGAAAACACAGGTGACCCAACCATAAAAGCCCTTTGCACAACATCTTAGAAAATCCTCAACACAACTTCCAGTACATCTCCAATCTATCTATAAAAAAGACCAAAATAAACCTCTACAACCCCATAGAGAGGTAAGGGAGAAAAAATAGGGGAGGAAAGAAAAAAGACCCCCACCCATCAAACCCAACAAGGAATTGAAAAAATAGAGAAAACGCACTCAACCCAGAAACAAAGGGAGCTTTTATAACATAATACATCATAGTAGAAACATATCCAAATCCATGAGCTTTGTAGGTGCCCAAAACCAAAATGAAAAGCAGAGAATGTCGAGCCCTAAGAAAGGAGAAGATGCCAAATGACACATCTAGCAAAGTATCCACTGAGGCTAGAGAGACCGAAGGAAAAAACACCAAAAAATTAGACTTCATGCAAACTGAAAGCTTTCTTCTCAACAAAGAAAAACCATGAACAAAAACAAGACCAATTAAATGACCCACCTAAACTATGTTGTAGAAATATAGGAGCCAACACAAAAGAGGAACACACAAAAAATAAGAGGTCTCTAAGCAATGGCAAGAACACCATTCTCAGTGTTATCCTTAGAGCAAAAACCAACACTCGCCATAAAATAAAGGATGACCAAATCACCCCACCAAACACCATCTTGAAGATGAGGTAGTCTCTACATCAAAAAATCCAACCACCTTAGGAACACTCTCTCCCTCAACAAAGTTGAGATAAACAATAAAGGAAGAAGGAAAGCTCTTAGCCATGGCCTTGCCAGAATAAAAAAGGAAACACCCACAAAATAGAAGTAAGAACTACCATTTTCCTCTCAAGCCCTTGCTAAGCCTCCACTCAAAACCCTAGCTCCTCACCACTTCACTCCACACAGCATTTGGAAGAATGATTGTTTATCTTATGAAATGATCTTTGTTACTAATGTTTGAATTTGATGTAAAAAAATACAAGTCTTCAAACTTTTACTATAAAAAAAATTAATGAAAAATTAATATTTTTAATTTTATTGTATAAAATAATAATAATTGTAATAAATTTGTCTTTGATTAAAATTTAATATTACTTTCTAAACATGATGAGATATTGTGGAGTAATTGGAATTTTAATAATTAAAAAAATATTAAAAATTTGATTGAAGAGAATTTTGTTAAAATATTAATATAATTAAAAATATAATTATTATTTAACTAATATGAGAATGTATATGCACCTATAACGTAAAAATAAAGAAGAAATTTGCATAATTATAGCAAGAAGTAATTGGAAACAACTTATCAAAATAATCTAATTAAATTAGCAAACAATGTTGAGCATAAGCAACATTGTAACACAAATATGAGTTGATGAATATGTGTATTGAAATTTGATTTTAATTTTAATTTTGAGAAATGAGATCGTATTATAAATAGTAAGATATATTATAATATTATATATATATTTAAGAAATTTGAAACATTAAGATTAAACTAAAATTTTAAATTTATTTAATAAATTATTATAATTCAATTTATAATTCATTTCGAGATAAGATTAGGGTTAAGTTATGGTTATCTTTAAAATTGGTGTTAGGTAAGTGTTAGGTCAAATGTTTAGTTACTTATATTATATCATTTAAATATTACTCTAATGAAAAATTGCAAGATATAAAACCCAAAAAAACGAGTAATCTACCAAATTCCAAGTCATAATTTCTATTTCATATCCTAAAAAAGTGAATAAATATTTATCAACTTTAGCATTTTAAATTTTTTGAAACATAATCTTATTATTTATATAAATTTCCATCTCTAGCCAACTCATCTTGATGTTGAATCAATCGAAAATAGGAATTTTAGACTAATATTTATGATGAAATTTACTATTCTAGAATAAATCCTGGGATAAGGATTAGGGTTGATATAATGAAATACAACCCTAATTGAATCCTAATTTGATCATAATTTTTTAATAGTAGTTATAATTAAAAAAATATACCTAACCTTAATTAAACAAATGCCCTAGCTTACCCCTAAAATTTTAATAGTAATTTCTTGAGGCTTATTTCAGCTTATGCACCTCTTTTCACTTAAAAAGTTATTTATTGTTTATCTCCTAAAAGTTACAATTTTTCATTATTTATAAGATTTTTTTTTATAAAGTATACATAAATATAAATATATTATCATAGACAAAATTTAATAATAATTTAAATATAGTGGATTAAACCTGGAATTGTAAATCGTTTATAGATTTTAATTTTGAATTATTTTTTTTCTTACATAATTATTTATACATCAATTATATTTGTAACATTTTAGAGATCTCCAATGACTAAATTGAAACAAAATCATAAAAGAATTTATATGGAAATCATGACTAATTTTAATGATTAAAGTTACTATTCTAGGATAAATTAGGGTCAGTGTTGATATAAGTTTAGTTGAATTTTAATCCTTATAGAATCCTAATTTAAATATTATTGTAATAGTAATTATAATTAAAAACTATACCTGACATTAATTAAACAATAAACCTAACTTAACCCTAAATTACAATTCTAATTTCTAAATTATGAAAAATTATTAATCAATTATGTATTTTAATTATTATACTATTAATATAATTAAGTAAAATTTTGTATATATTTTTTATTGTATAATTTTTTATTTATTAATTTATTATTATAAAACTTAGATCTATATTATTAAATTATTGCATATAATTAAAATAATATTCTTAATTTATATTTTTTTATATTATAAATATATGTTTATTTGTTTATATAAATCTTTAAAAGATTTAAATGCAAATTCTAAATAATTTGTTAAATAGTTTTTTAGATAATTGAAGTTAAATATTTGTTTGGTGGATGTGTAAAATAAACTTAATAGAGAAAATTTAAACATACTAAAGGCAATTGAATTAGATAATAAGATGCAAATTATTTGAGCCAGTTAGATTGAAGAAAAATAATTTTTATAATTTGCAGATTTAAAATTCAAGCATGTTAACTATTGAAAACTTTAAAAAACTCATCAAAAGAAAAAATTCATAGAAATAATTGGTGGAAAACCAATTGAATAATAACGAGTTAATGAAAGTTGGGTGCAAGGATTGCAATAGTACCGAAAGTACTAATAAACATCAATGTAATAAATATAAGCACTCACTTTTTAGTGACGAGAAGAACATGCTCAATATTTAATGATGAGAAGAATATGAGTATCAATTTAATAATCATAAGCAAATTTAATAAACATAAGTACTCAATTTTTATATAGTGATGCAAATGTCAATATATAAAATATAAACTTTCAATTTTTTGAAACATGGTCTTTATTAATGTTGAAAATTATAAGTGATAATTATTCTTACCAAAATTATGTTTAATAGATTCAAATTAATTTAAAATTTAGTATAACAATTCGATACAAAAATACTTATGTTTTTATGAAACAACAAATATATATCTAATTATATTGTTATTGTAAAATTAAAAATAATATTTAATCATTTAAAAAGATGAAAAAATATTTCTAAATTATTTATTACAATTATAGCTCACAAATTACAAATATATATTATTTTATCTCAAATAAATGTATCCAAAAGGTACTTTAGAAAATTAAAAACACTTAGAATTTCTAAATGTTTAATAATTTGACTCCAATTAAAATGTGACAAAAATATAATATCTAAACGAGATAGAAATGTAAATTCAAATCAAAACTATGATTTTACTAGTCATAATAAAAAAAATAGTTAAAAGAGAAAAATATTCCTATGCCCTATCAAAATTGTAGAGGCATTCTACAAAACTTTAATTAATTATAAATAAAAGTGCAAAGTAGGGTATATATTGATAGTATGACGACATAGACAAATTGGTGGAACGAGATCCACCTCATAACAATGTGATACCATCACACAAAGTATTTCAACTTTTCATATTTAGCAAAAGGGACAATGTGAAGAAACAAGTATATATATTAATTAAGATCTAAAATATTGTCTTATTTGTTTTGAAAGATGTAAAATAATTTGATAAAAAATCTAAAAAATTACAATCTGTTTTAAAAGAATAAAAATTTAGATAGTTTTTTTATTTTGTTTGTGGAAATATAAGTATCACCCATCATGCTATAAATTTAAAAGATAATAATTGTCAAATTAACATTATATCAATGAATGTCATTAGCCAATGACTAGTAATTTAAACTTTCATATTTTTCCCATCTTTCTTGTGTTCTTCCTTAGCTGATTATCCATTCCTCATCTCAAGAAAAGTAGCACCAACATAAAGTGAAATTGAAAGGAAATGACTTTAAGTACTTCCTCCTTTGACATTCCAGAAATGGGGACTATACAATTAGTGAGGTTGAAGGTTGTCTCCTCTCTAAAAGAAGGACTATGCGAATGTATCTGCCTGACAAATATTCATTTGAATACAAAATAAAGGGAAATATTTCATAGAAAAATATAAGATAAAAGAAAATTTAAATTTTATTGCCTTTATTTACTGTTATACCTAGTTCTATTAAAAAACTATTTATTAAAATTATTTAAATATTGATATAATAATCATTTTATATAAGCTTTATCTACAGGACAAAAATAATAATACTAAATTTACTCTATAGTTTCTCTCCTATAAAGGGAAATTATAAAAGAGAAATTTGCCAATAGATTTATTACCATCTTTTCAATTGAAAAATTTCCCAAATTGAATTATGTTCACAAAAAAACTATCTCATATTCATGTTTAAATTTATGAACTACAAATGTTTTGTCCAATCACAACAAACATAAAATGTTTCTTTTTTAAAGGTCTATAAAAAATATTTAATTTCCACAATCAAATATCTAAGAACTTTAAAATAGATTTATTTCTAAATTTATTTTCTTTATTTATATTAAAATATCTAGTCTACATTGATTTTGCTGTTTTTTATTAGTTGTGGTTAAAAAGTGTTAGTCTACATTTATTTTGTTGCTTTTTAGTGACGAGAAGAATGTGAGTATCAATTTAATAAACATAAGCACTCAATTTTGAGAAAAAAAAATAGTTAAAAGAGAAAAATATTCTTATGCCCTATCAAAATAATAAAGGCATTATACAAAACTTTAATTAAATTGTAAATAAAAGTGCAAAATAGGGTATATATTGATAGTATGACAACATAGACAAATTAGTGGCACAAGATTCACCTCATAACAATGTGATACCATCAAACAAAGTATTTCAACTTTTCATATTTAGCAAAAGGGATCATATGAGGAAACATGTATATATTAATTAAGATCTAAAATATTGTCTTATTTGTTTCTAAAGATGTAAAGAAATTTGATTAAAAACCTAAAAAACTTACAATCTATTTCAAAAGAATTAAAATTTAGAGATTTTTTTTAATTTTGTTTGTAGAAAAATAAGTATCACACATCATGCTATAGATTTAAAAGATAATAATTATCAAATTAACTTGATATCAATGAATGCTATTAGCCAATGACTTGTAATTTGAACTCTAATATTTTTCCCATCTTTCTTGTCTTCTTCCTTAGCTAATTGTCAACTCCTCCTCTGAAGAAACATTATAATAGAAAAAGCCAAAACAAGAATAAAATTAGCACCAAAAGAAAGTGAAATTGAAAGGAAATGACTTTAAGTACTTCCTCCTTTGAATATAGATTGTGTCAACTCAAAATCAGCCATGCAAATGAAGACACACTCACTATTTGATGCATCATGAATATTGAATGAATCACCAAACCACATTCTACAATTGGGGATTGTAGAATTAGTGAGGTTGAAGAGATGGATTTAGGAGATGGGCTATGAAATTGATACACAAATTTTAGATGCTTATGCAAAGATGTTGATTGATGAACCTATTGATGAAGCTGAGAAACCTTGTGGTACTACTAAGGACAAGACAGAAGAGGTTGAAACAGAGTTCAACCAGAAGAAGAGAGAGAAGCAGGAAGGAAAGGCAAGTAAGTTTGTAGAAAAGGTTTCACAAGACATCAAATCATTGATTGATGTTGTCCTAGAGAGAGGAAGAAAGAGAAAGGAACTATAAGTATTCATTGAGCCTATTGGAGGAGAATGTGCATATGAAGATGACACACCTCTGGCTTTCAAAAGGGTAATAAGGAAGAAAAATAAAGAAACCAAGGTAGAGGCTAAAAATAAACCGGTTAGGAAAGTTACATTCAAGTTACCAGCACAGAAGAAAGCACCAAAAGTAACACCTTCAGCCCCATCCGGTACTGGAAGGAGAAAGAAGAAGGATGAATTTGATCTAGCAATTGAATTTGGTAATGTAACTATCATTCCACCAAAGACTTGTGCAGAGTTAGTTAATGAGATTACTAAGGATTGTATGTTAAATAATATACAATTTTATTATAAACATTTAGAGGATGATGAACAAAGAGAGGTAGAGGAAGAAGTATTGTTATATTTGGATATTTATAAGAAAGCCTTGATAGAAATTGAAAACCAAATACCAGCAGAATTGTATGATATGTTAGATACTAGGAGACTATCAGCAATACAAGAGGAAAAGAATATAAAGATACAAGAGTTGTTATATGTTTGTGTTTCTATTGCTTTAGAGGAGATGGATAGGACACTTGAGGTAGCAGATAGGAAAATGTTTAACAACAAACATAGAATAATTAGTCTTATGTTAGGAAGAGTAAATGAGATAATAAAGGAGACCAACAAGGTATGGGTTAAGATATTTGAAGAGAACCATGGTTTGTTAACTTCACCGGAATAAAAAATAGATACTGCAAACATCCCGGTTGAAGGAACATGAAAGAGTATTTTGGGTACTTCACCCTCAATTTTGAAAAACATTAAGATAATCGAAATTAAACCTCCGGTAGATACAAATGTACAGAAAAATGTTGAGATACCGACAGATATAGAGAGCACAAAGGTTGATAATGTACATGATACTAATGTTGAGGAAAACAGTCCTCCGAATACAGATGTACAAGTTGAGGTTACAATTCCTAGGGAGGAACCGACAGTTACTGAGACTACACCAAGTGGCGAAGCCACTGGTGCAAGTGAGGAAGCTATAAAGGTTAAAACATCAGAGGAGAAGAAAGTGGAATCCAACAGGGAATGGGTAGTGAGTCCATCATTGTTGTGAATTGACACCTCGTAGGTTGAAAAGAAAAACATAACTGAGATGAGCTCTACTAAACTCTTGATGATGGTTGCACAGAAAATGATGAAGGTGGGATCTATGGATAAAGGGATTATTGATCAGTCTATCACCTTTTTGCATAGACTAGTCTCAAAGTACAAGCTTGACAGAGAAGCTAGCCCATCTAGCAAGCTTAAGACAATTACAAAGCACATTTCAAAGGGTTTTCAATCCTTGCAGTAGATTTCAAACCAGAAAGCACTAGAGAGGTTCACACAGGAAAAAAGATCTACATTTGATCAACTGGTTGAGTTTGAGAGGAAGAAGATTGATGAAAATTTTGAAATTGATAGAGAATTATTTAAAGAAGTGTATAAATATTTATAGAGTATAATGTAACACAGATGTTCTTACATTTTATCTAGATAAGAAGATTAAGGAATCTCAGGAGAAAATTCCAAGTATAGCCAATTATTTTGATGGATTGACTTCACTAACTACATCCATTGATGGTTAGATTTTGGTTTTGGAAGCCCAAATTTCTATTCTTGAGAAAGAAAAAGATAAAATCATAAGAAGAGCCAGAATTATTAGAGGTTTGGTGAGTCCCCAATTGGATTCACTTAGTCTACATAGGGAGTGTATAGATATGGTTGGTAAGCCCACATCGACAGAGTTAAATGAGAACGAGTCATTTGCCCATATGCTAAATGGACTTGTATCTATTTTGGACACTTTCAAATTTGGATGGGATAATTAAATTAAGCTATTGGAGAAGGCATATCAGGATATTTTCAAATATATTAAGATCTAGTAAGGTATTTTTGGGATATTGATTGTACAACCTTTTCATTCTTTGTCCTGGTTTTGGATTTTTGGTATTCTTTTTAGAATTTTTTATGGAATTGATGTCAAAGGGGGACTGATATACATATTAAAAAGAAAAAGGGAGTTGTATATATTAGGGGGAGATATGGAACTATGGAAGTATGAAGTATTTTGTATTGATGAATATTCAGCTCAAGGGGAACAGGTTCAAGATGAAACCAACAGATGAAACCTTGACCATTTTCCACATGACTGTTGCCATCAATGCCAAAGGGGGAGAGTTTTTTAAATTGACACTAAATTGGTTGGTTTCACTATGTTGTCATTGATGGCAACATGGTATCTTTTTCCGGCTTCATGTTTTGGTGCAGTTGTGTACCGGCATGCACTTCGTGTAGACACGTCACCGACATCGACACTGACAAGATGGAAGGATTGCTTTGGTTACCGACAATGTAGGCCGAGGTGGTTTAGAATTAGCTTATTGGTATTGGAGGTTGACATATTTTGGATTCGAAATCAACAATTGCTTTTGATATTTATGTATTTATGTTATCTAGCCGACATGTATATTGACATTGTAATTATCTTTGTAAGCCGAGATAAGGAATGATAAATTGTATAGGGTATATGGGTCAGTTGGATTATATCATTTTGATATATGTAGATGATGATAAGGATGCGAATATGGATGGATAACAGATGCAAAATATATGAGAGAGATTATGTATGAAAGGATATTTTTGTAAAGGTTTATTTCGGTAAAGGGTTTAGGGTTTCAGACTGGAACAAATAGAGCTTAATTGAAACTATATTTTGGGATAGAAGATCTATCCTAATAGTTCACTCATTTCTCTCGATTGTAGTCTAGATTTATATGTAGTCAATGAGGTTCCTTTTGTGATTGAGCAGTGTGCTCTAGGCTGTAAGCCTTCCAGCCTTCCTGCAAGTGCAGGCCCCTATATTTTGTAATATCTCTTCATATGGCTAGTGGATTGATATCGTGGGTCACAAATCCCATGGTGGTTTTTCCTCTTTGAGGTTTTCCATGTATAATGTGATACTATCACACAAAGTATTTCTACTTTTCATATTTAGAAAAAGGGATAATATGAAGAAACATGTATATTTATTAATTAAGATAAAATTTTGTGCTATTTGTTTTGAAAAATGTTAAGCAATTAGGTGATGTTGATGAATCAAACATTTAAATATGTTGAGCTAATTTATGATGAGCCTATTCCTATCATGTGTCATTATGCCAGTGCTAAAAAGATTTCAAAGAATCTAATAATGCATTTAAGGACCAGACACATTTTTATTCAACGTCACTTATTAAGGGAGAAAGTTGTAGAAAAGGAAGTCAAATTTGAGTATGTAACTACTAGGGATCACATTGTAGAGACATTCACTAAATCTCTCTCAAAGGAAACCTTTGAATATATCAAACAAAAGCTAGGGGTTATTTCCCTTCCATCTTCCAATTAAGATGTATGAAAGGATGCATCTATCTAGGGGAAGAATTTAAACACATATCCCTTTCTCTCAATTAATACTAGTTGTTGAACTTAGAGGAAGTATAGGATAGTTGATATTAAAAGAGAAATAGTGTAGAAGAATATAAGATTAGAATAAATTGAATATATGTACTTTTTATCTTTGATGTCAAAGGATGAGAGATACTATGGAAGAGATACTAATGAAAGGGGCAAATAACTTTGCATTATGTTTTGTTGACATCAATGAAAAATGGAAAGAGAGATATTGATAAAAGGGGATAAAAATAAAAACATGGAAAGAGAGAAAATTGGATTATGTAGTGTTTCTAGCATTGACAAAAGGGGATATTTTTAGCAACATGTGTTGTCATTGATGTCAACATAAACATTGATAATGTATGTTGTCCTTGATTTTTATGGTCATTGATGATATGATGATTGGTTCTGCAGAACATTATTGTAATTGTTAAGAAAGTGATTGATGGTAGTCATGTCAGTTAATGATCGGTGTTGTAATGGTTTAGGAATTGTTTGTTTGTAATAGTGGTTTGACTAACACATGTGACTATATGTATGGTTGAGTTAATTATTGAATATGTGATTATGATATTGTCATAATTTTCTTGTATGAAGAGGTTGATCATGAGAGAAATAGATGGATAGTGGTTGTAGATGTTTTGTGGACTTGGTGGTTGATATCCAAATTGAGTTGAGTATATTGATACTACTGGTAATACTAATGATCGTAATGGTATGTTGATTTTCAAATATTAACATGAGGATTAGATGCATGCAAATAGAATGATGATGATGTATTAAATAATAGTGTATTATTTTTGGGATAGTTTGGTCTATAGAAGCCTATTGGAGCAAGTTGATATAATAAGTATGTATTGATATGGTCCTAGAATAATGCTTTACATTCCTTAGAATTTGTAAATATGGTCTCATGGATTTGGATATAATGTTTATATTCTATGCACATTGCCCTCCTATATTTTTAGGTCCTTGGTGTTCTAGCTGATGTGGTTAGTAATTATTGGCTAACATTTTGCTTCTCTGTCAAAGCTGGTCCTTGAAATGCTCCATATTTATCTTTATTAAAATGTATAGAGTTATGTCTTGGAATACATATTTTCAATGATTTTTTGTGTCTCAATTTAATTATCAAATGGTATTGTGGTCTTCTAGTATTGATATTGTGCTCTTTGTTTGACTCGCTTTTTGGAATAAATAATTTTGTATCAGTTATGTTGTGCGAGAATGATTTTGGTATTAAGAAGTGAAGGAAGTATTTAAAAAATATTTCTATATGTTCATTGAACATTTTGGTGTGCTCTACATAATGTTATAAGGCCTATTTGATGATGTATGGCGATAGAAATATGTTTTTCAAGGTAATTGTTTTAATTTCTTGACTAGTGTTATTCCTTGGGGTGTGGTGAATCCTTGGATGTATTCACTTCTTTATAATTTTTTATTGCATTGATTTTTGTCCTACCTTCGTGTGTGGGGATGCACATTGGATTTTTTCATCTAGAAGATACATTTTAAGACAACTTGTGGCGTGTTGTTTGGTGTCTAGATACATATTACATTTTTTCTTATCTTGGGTGGATAACTGATATCATTTTAATTGTTCCAACCTACATGGAGAGAAGTGTTAAAATATTTTAGGTTGTCTCCATCTCCTAGATTTGACCACTTTCACCACAGTTGTGTTTTGGTGGCCAATTCGATAGGATCTATTCTTGTTTTTTGTTATAGTATATCCAATTGATGATTGTGATGAAGATAGTATTTATAAAAGATCAAATTGATGTTGAAGGTGTGTGAGCGTGAGTGTGTGGGAATGTAGATATGTGTGTGTATTAATTTGTGTGTTGTTCCTACATGATTATATCATTTCTAGAAGTTAGTTGTGACAAATTCAGTATGTGGTGATTGTTGTGGAGTGGGTTGCTTGAGATAGAGTTTCAGGATAACTTCATGTTTGTAGATTGTCAAAGAGATTATTTTTTAATGCATATTTCTTGTTAATTCATATATTCATTATATCCTACTTTGGAGAATTGATCTTGAAAATTTGAGATTTGTATCTTTTGCTACTGATATGTGTTGTAGCTTACAAGTCCTTTAGGTAGTAATGTGCTTTATTGGAAGTGAGCCTAAAACTATATTGCAATAATTTCATATCTTGTGAGTTGACTCGCACAACACTTTTTTCCTATTTAGCTTTTCCACATAAATCCAGTATTCTTTTGTGCATGTTGTTTCATCATTATATATTTCATTTTTACTAATAAGAATAAAGGCTAAAGAGTTTGTGGAAAAACTAATAAAGTTTAAGTGTTAGTTTTGGACTAATTCACCCCCCCTCTCAATCCTAAGTTGTGTTTAACAATTCAAAATAAAGTAAGGAGTCATAAAACATAGAAGAACACAAACCTCTCCCATAGAGAAAATCACCTAGGACATCACTAAGAAACCCATCTTGCACAACTCTTACCAAATAAAATACAAGTCAGATGAGACCAATACTCCAAGAAAACACAAGTGACCCAACCATAAAAGCCCTTTCCGCAAGCATATGCACTACATCATAAAAAGTACTCAACAGAACTCTGACTAAATCTCCAATCCATCTATAAAAAATACCAAAAGAAACCTCCACAACCCCATACAGAGGTAAGGGAAAAAAATAGGGAATGAAGAGCCAAAGGCCCCCACCATCAAACCCAACAAGGAATTGAAAAAATGGAGCAAAGACACCCAATCTAGAAGTAAAGGGAGCTTTTATAACATAAGAATTCATAGAAGAAACATATCCAAAACCATGAGATTTATAGGTGCCCAACACCAAAATGAAAAGTAGAGAATGTTGAGCCCTAAGAAAGGAGAAGATGCCAAATGACACATCTAGCAAAGTACCCACTGAGGCTAGAGAGACCGAAGGAAACAACACCAAAAAATAAGACTCCATGCAAACTGAAATCTTTCTTCTCAACAAAGAAAAAACATGAACATAAACCAGACCAAATAAAATGATGCACCTAGACCATGTTTTAGAAATAGCTGAGGAGTCAACACAAAAGAGTAACCCACAAAAAATAAGAGGTCTCTAAGAAATGGCAAGAACACCATTCTCAGTGTTATCCTCAGTGCAAAAACCAACACTTGCCACAAAATAAATGATGAACAAAAGCCATGTTTAAGATGAGATTGTCTCTACATCAACCAATCCAACCACCTTGGTAACACTCTCTCCCTCAAAAAAGTGGAGATAAACAGTAAAGGAAGAAGGAAAGCTCTTAGCCATGACCTTGCTAAAACCAAAAAGGAAACACCCACAAAATAGAAGTAAGAACTACCTGTGGCATCCACAAGACCATCTTTGTTTTCACCCAAGCAACCATTTTCCTCTCAAATCCCTTGCTAAGCCTCCATTCAAAACCTTAGCTCCTCCCCCCTTCACTCCACACACCATTTGGAAGAATGATTGTTTATCTTATGAAATGATCTTTGTTGCTAATGTTTGAATTTGATTTAAAAAATAAAAGTCTTCAAACTTTGACTATAAAAAAGTTAATGAAAAATTAATATTTTTATTTGTATTGTTTAAAATATAAATAATTATAATAATTTTGTCTTTGGTTAAAATTTAATATTACTTTCTAAACACGATGAGATATTGTGGAGTAATTAGGATTTAATTTGCATAATTATAGCAAGAAGTAATTGGAAACAACTTACCAAAATAATCTAATTAAATTAACAAACAATGTTGAGCATAAGCAACATTGTAACACAAATATGAGTTGGTGAATATGTAGACCCATGTAATAAATTAAAGCTTGTAACACAAATATGAGTTGATGAATATGTAGACCCATGTAATAATTTAAAGCTCTCAACTTTTTGTAAGGAGAAGAAGATGAGTATCAGTTTAACAAGTGTCACATAGTGGCAAGTATGAGATTGTATTACAAATAGTAAGATATATTATAATATTCTATATATTTTTAAGAGTTGTAAACCATTTAGATTAAATTAAAATTTTAAATTTGTTTAATAAATTATTTAATTAAATTTATAATTAATTTAGAGATAAGATTAGGGTTAAGTTATAGTTATCTTTAAAATTGGTGTTAGGTAAGTCTTAGGTTAAATTTTTTAAATTATTTGAAACATAATGTTATTATTTATATAAATTCCAGCTAACTCATTTTGATGTTGAATCATAAAATATGATCACAAAAAATTGATGAAATAATTAAATTAAAACAATCTAAAATTTGATCACTATTTATGATTAAATTTACTATTCTAGGATAAAGCTTGGGGTAAGGATTAGGGTTGATAATTGAAGCCTAATTTACCATAATTTTTTAATAGTAATTATAATTGAAAAAATATACCTAACCATAATTAAACAATAGCCCTAGCTTACCCCTAAAATTATAATAGTAATTTCTTGAAGCTTATTTCACCTTATGCACCTCTTTTCACTTAAAAATTTATTAATTAAATAATAAACCTAACTTAACCCTAAATTATAATCGTAATATCTAAATTATGTAAAATTATTAATCAATTATTTATTTTAATTATTATATTATTAATATTATAATGGAAAGTTTGTATATATTTATTAATATAATATTTATTATTTATTATTTTATTATTATAAAAATTAAAACTATATTATTAATTTATTGCATAAAATTAAAATAATATTCTTAATTTATATCTTTTTATATAAATCTTCAAAAGATTTAAATGTAAATTCTAAATAATTTGTTAAATAGTTTTCTTAGATAATTCAAGTTAAATATTTGTTTGGTGGATGTGTAAAATAAATTTATTAAGAAAATTTAAACATACTAATACCTAAAAACTTGCCTAAAAAAAATCATGGAAATAGTGGATCCCTGAAATTATGTAATCAATGTAATAAACAAAAGAACTCAATTTTTAGAGAGTGACATGGATGTCAATATAATAATTATAAACTTTCAATTTTAAAAAAACATTGTTTTTATTAATGTTGAAAATTATAAGTGATAATTATTCTTACCAAAATTATGTCAACTAGATTCAAATTAATTTAAAATTTAGTATAACAATTTGATACAAAAATACTTAAGTTTTTATGAAACAACACAGATATATCAAAATTAGTTATACTAATATTATAAAGTTAAAAATAATATTTAAATAATTTAAAAACATGAAAAAATATTTCTAAATTATTTATTACAATTAAAAATTACAAATTACAAATACATATTATTTTATCTCAAATAGATATGTATCCAAAAGGAACTTTAGAAAATAAAAAAATGATATAAAAATATTAAAAAACACTTAGAATTACTAAATGTTTAATAATTTACCTCCAATTAAAAAATGTGACAAAAATATAATATCTAAATGAGATAGAAATGTAAATTCAAATCAAAACTGTGAGTTTACTGGCCATAAAAAAAATTACTTAAAAGAGAAAAATATTCTTATGCCCTATCAAAATAGTAAAGGCATTCCATAAAACTTTAATTAATTGTAAATAAAAGTGCAAACTAGGGTATATATTGATAGTATGACAACATAGACAAATTAGTGGCACAAGATTCACCTCATAACATTGTGATACCATCAAACAAAGTATTTCAACTTTTCATATTTAGCAAAAGGGATAATATGAGGAAACATGTATATATTAATTAAGATCTAAAATATTGTCTTATTTGTTTCTAAAGATGTAAAGAAATTTGATTAAAAACCTAAAAAACTTACAATCTGTTTCAAAAGAATTAAAATTTAGAATTTGAACTCTAATATTTTTCCCATCTTTCTTGTCTTCTTCCTTAGCTAATTGTCGACTCCTCCTCCGAAGAAACATTATAACAAAAAAAGCCAAAACAAGAATAAAATTAGCACCAAAAGAAAGTGAAATTGAAAGGAAATGACTTTAAGTACTTCCTCCTTTGAATATAGATTGTGGCAACTCAAAATCAGCCATGCAAATGAAGACACACTCACTATTTGATGCATCATGAATATTGAACGAATCACCAAACCACATTCCACAATTGGGGATTGTAGAATTAGTGAGGTTGAAGGTTGTCTCCTCTCTAAACGAAGGACTACTACGAATGTATTTGCCTAACAAATATTCATTTGAATAAAAAATAAAGGGAAATATTTCATAGTAAAAAATAAGATGAATTGAAACATTTTTTTGACGCTTTATTTACGTTATATCCAATTCTATTAAACAACTATTTATTAAAATTATTTAAATATTGATATAATAATCATTTTATATAAGCTTTATATACAAGATAAAAAAATAATATTAAATTTACTCTATAATTTTTCTCCTATAAAGAGAAATTATTGATTAAATATTTAAAATAAGATATTTAAAAAATAAAATTATTTGATGCTACTAAAATTGAACATCATTCTTAAAGTTTAATTGAATAGAAATTTTTTTTTTAACTGTAATACATACCCAAACAAAAAAAAAGGTCAACGACAGGAGTAATGAATGTAATTGCCAAAAAGTTAACCTTTTTTCACGCTGTGTTGGAGAGACTTTGTTCCTTCCCTATAAATGAATTAAACTTAACATTCCACTATAAAAATGCAATTTCCCAAAACCCTTGAAAGATAGCTATTTGTCCCCTTTCGTTTATCCAACACTAACCTTAATCTCGATAACTTCAAATTCCCACGGAAATAACAAGAAAACTTACGTCTTACAATTTCTCCATTTCAATTTCAAGGCAATTAAAACCGATTTTAGAGTACTCTATTTTTTATGCATCAGATATGAAAAATGGGGTTGTTCACTACATGAGGAATAGAAAGCTAAACAGAAGTTCCGTTTGTATTACTTGGCGCATACGCTAAAACAGTATATGCTAATCACATACAAAGCAATCAGGAATAAGAGCTTTCTCCTTAAATTTTGTAGAACAAAAGCTAATACCTTACTGGAGATCAATGGCATTTTTTAGACCATCATAGCAAAATAAGCCATTGATCACTACAGACTAATAGCTCCTGGCCTATAATAAACCTTATTCATATGCATTTACAAAGGATGAGGGTTGTTTCCTAGCCTATAATAAACCGCCTCTATCAGGATGCAGAGGAAAAAGTTCCAAAGTTCTCTGCGCTTCTTCTTCTTCTCCCTGGACATAAGTGGACAAAGTTATAAGTTAGTAATGCAATGAGTTTCTTATCAAATAAGAAAAATTGTTAAAGGAATCCAGTTACTTACATCTACATTAACCCTGTTTTCCAACTGGTTTGATTGTGCAGAGCAATCAGAATCTGAAAAACATATTTCTATATCAATATAATGATTTGGGGAAAAAAAATCTTACCAATAATACATAGAGCTACAAAAATAAATATAAGCAAACTTTATTAGGTATAAAATTTAAAGCTAGAGGATTCTTCAGACTGATTACCCTAGCCTAGGCCTAGCTTTTATGCTAAACAGTAAACAGTCTTATCAAATTCATGGGCTGATAAGATAATTTATGTATTCTATTCAGTGATCTATCATTAGATAAATGAGAACTAACACAGAGATTATTTACTTGCAAACCCCAATTCCAGATTTAAAAACAATACTTTTGAATACCAGACATGGATTATCGAAACCTTGTATATAACTTCCGTATATAACTTCTGTAACAATATATAAAAGTATATCAGTAAGAAGATCACATACTTATGGCTTCTGATTGTTGTTTTCTGCGTTTCTCTCGAGTACCTTCATTGCGAAACCAATAATATACATTTTTGGCTTCCACTTTCCCATAAAGCTGTAGATGAGAGGTAATTTCATCTATACGGGCTTCACACGGTGGTTTTCTTGTTCCAGAAGCCCACATAGACTCTAATATCTGCTTTTGCTCCAAGCTTGGCTTCCATTTTCTGCTTTCCACCACACTTGAATATTGAAGTAGCTCCCTTTGCCTTGTACTCTCCTCTACACTCAATGGAAGAATTACCCTGGGCACTACAGCAAAGAATGGAAGACCGTCATTGTAATGCTGTGAAAGGGGGAAAAAATACTCAAAATTGAAAGAATAATTTACTGACCTGCTGACTTTCCCCGATCCATTGAGAGCTTTCCACTGGAACAACTCCGCAACAGAAAATTTATCTATGGGGTCCTAGATAACAAACCTTCACCTTCTAAGCCGTTCAAACAAGTGAACCCTATACTATAGATGAAAAGGCGTTGGAGAAAATGGACATGGCCAGATGAAATAAATAGATAGACGGTCGCATGGAACTTCTACGAGGATGATTAACCGACCCCCCAAAAAAGTGTTTTTTATCAGTCCATTTTTTCTAAATTCATATAGATAACCTCCATCGTGTGAGAGGACATTTTTGTAGGTATCTAGACAAATTTGTGATCATGGATTTGTGACTCATATCCATCTAGTAATCTATAGGAACATGTCATGCAAATTTGTCTAATACACAGTCATTTTCCTTTCATTTGACTAAAAGTTTGATGACTAGCTATACTAATAAACACCTTAGGTTTTTGTTTAAGCTGATTTGTCAAGAAAGTACACTTTGAGTGTGTTTAATATCAAATTATGTCCTAAACTAGGATACTATTTCTGTTTGCATGAATGCAAACTTGATGTCACCTTCAACCTTAATTGGTTTCAATAAGTTGTTGGGCCCTAGGTCCTCTTCTACATAGGTCAACTCTGACTCCACCAAGGAAAACACCTTACCGGTTGACCTAAATCGCCCCAAAGCGAAAGGAAAAAATGTCTCCTTTCCTCAACTTCCTAAGGATTCCCTTATCTCAGTTTTGGAAGATGACTCTAACTCACAAAGCTCTTTCTGCCTCAACTTCTAGAGCTCCCCAAATCTTCATGGCTCTTTGTGCACTTTCCTCCAAGAGATTGGCATACCCTTCCTCTCATAATGAGAAAGCCTCAGATGAATACCTAGATTTGTTGCTTATTCTCCCTCCAAACTAGCTCTAGTGAATCATTTTCATTCAACTTTGAGATAAATTAGAGGAGATTTGTAAAGTGCATAACCTCCTAACTAAGATTTCAAAATTGAAAACACCCTAGTTGCGTATGACTAAGAAGAAACTCATCTCCTTGAAACCATCATTTTAAAAAACATTCTAGATTGTCTAAATGATTCTATGAATGAGGATATCTAGGATGGAATGATGAATATAATGATAACTTCTGATAACTAGGAGAGGGTAGATAAAGAAGTTAAAAATATTAGATATCTATGGAACAAAGGAAAAAATTGGAATATGAGGTCAACTAGTTGAAGGATTATAAATATAAATTATTTGAAAACACAAGAATTTATTATGTATTGTAAGGAATCTATCAAGAACACAACCACTACAATCCATGTTTTCCAATAAGCTAGAAAAGGGAAAACAAAAGTGAATGTTTCAAGAAGCTAACTTTTAGCTTAATCATAGATGTCATCAATCTAGTTCAAAAATGCATTTAGCCACTCGAAGGAAAAACCCTAATCTAATCCTCCCTAATTTATTGTGTTTAGTTCAAATATATTTCCAAGGGAGGCAACTTTTGAAGAAAAGTGATTGAAGAGCATCTCAAGAAGCCACAGATTGGAACCAAAGGTGGAAGCTTGTGAAGCTTTTCTAAATCTTGTAGAGCTTGTGGAGCATTTCAGATGGTGAATATAAAGTAGCACAATAGAAAATGGGTTCATACCCATCTGCATCTAGTCTAGGCCTCTTTAAGCATCAACAACTAACATAGTTTCGTTTTACTATTTTCTTTGTAATAAGCCCTTGGTAGCCTATGCACCTACATGTGGGGCTAATGGGTAGACTATGATTATCATCTGATGATCTCTAAAAATGTAAGTATATTACATTAATCAATTAAAGAATTTCTTGTGTCTCACATTATATTCTCTACTAGATTTTTTTGGTGTTTCATTCGGCTACAAGGCTAGAAAGTCCAATCTAGAACCTCCAACTCTGATTGCATCAATAGGTACTAGATAAAAGTTCAAATCCTTTAGAGGTACAAATTCTAAAAGTCCATTGGTATGGATATACTAGAGGTAGGTTGTAGGTGTTGCCAATCGATCACTTAAGTTGAAGGCAATTCCAACTCTAAACCAAATCACTAAATTGAGGCTATCACACCTAGTTTGTGGAAAGTTTCCACCAAGAACGATGCCAGTGATGGCCAGTGTTATGAGAAGGGTGGAAGAGACAATGAACATAATGAGAGGCATGAATAATGGACTATATACCATGGAAGAATATAAAAGAAAGGGTATAATCCCAAGACTAAGGAAGAAAGAGATGATGATGAGCCAATGGTACAAGGTTAAGATGAAGATAGCCAAGAATAAGAGGAAATGGATTAGATCAAAATGATGAAGCTAATAATTAGGATAAAAAAGAGGGCAAGGATTGACATCCCTAGCTATGCTAGAACCTTGAACCCATGGAAGTTTATTGATTGGATATATGGTATGGATGGGTAATTTGAATTTGAGGAGATTGAAGATTTGAGCAAGTGAGCTTTGCTAAAACCAAGTTGAAGGGGCATGTTGTTATCTGGTGGAAGGAAGTACTAGTAGAAAGGAAGTAGAGAGAGGAGTGGTTCACAAAGTGGGATAGGATGGTTGTGAAATTGAAAGGACAATTCAAAACATTCAACAAGGAGAGAATATCATAAAGGAATATACCAAGGAGTTCCACAAGATGATCATTATGATTGGATATAGTGACGCTAAGAGATTGAAGGTGGTTTGATAAATTAATGGCGTTAAAGCCAACATTTAAGAGGTATTAAACCTAGTTTAGATGACTACCATGGAGGAAGCCTACCAATTTGCACTAAAGGTCGAAGAAAAGATATCTAGGAGAGTAGAAAGGATGTCAAAAAGAAAAAACCAAAGAGATACAGAGAGATGGACACAACACCCTAAGAAGAGACCTTACACCAAGAAAAACATAGGAAGGGGCCCTTTTTGGAGGGATGACCAAAGGCTCAAAGACAACTCATATCGTGACTAAAGAGGAGAGGACTATTTCTATGATAATGTGTACTAGAGGACTAAGAAGATATTTGACTAGGGATCATTTTGGGGAACTTATTTTTAGTAGAGGTAAATTGGAAATCATGCCTTTGAATGTCATCAAGAAAGAACTAGGAAAGAAAGAGATTTCAGAGCCATTAATATTTACACTGAGGAAGAATGGGATAGATCATTTGGATCCATAAGCTATTTGGAAATGAAGACTGAGTCATCAGAAGTGCCCTATCGTAGAAGGAATTCAAAGATGAACCAACACAAAGGAGAAGTTTGTTATAGACAAGATGTAAGTTGAGATGCAAGTGTTGTAAGGTTATTATCGATAGTGATAATTGTGTAGGGGAAAAAGCGAGACTAGGTTAACATGCCCTAATCCTACCTTTTGACACACATTACGGAATACGAAAGAGCCTAGAGATATCACACAATTGGCTACTTCTTTTTGTGAAAGAGAGAGCCACGGGATATCTATTAGGATTTCTATTCCCTTGTTGAAATTGAAAGATAAAATGATGCAAGTTCAATCCCTAACCTCAAAATGCAAGTAGGAACTAATGACAAGATTGCAGAATTGAACTTAAATGATGGAAAGCTGTAAACACAAGGATAAGACAAGAATGAAAATGTGTACCCAGAGTTAAAATCTGACTGAAAATGTTCGGGACGGGGGCGCGGGCGCCACTGTCCTGATTCTACCCCTGAAACTGCTCCGGAAACTGCTGTTTTTGCACTTTGGAAAAAGCTGTCAAAAATGCTAAAAATGCTGTCGGACCAGGGCGCCTAGCGCCCCTGTCCCAGGGACCAGGGCGCCCAGTAGGGACCAGGGCGCCCAGAAGGGACCAGGGCGCCCAGCGCCCCTGTCCTGGTAGGACCAGGGCGCCCCACGCCCCTATCCTAGTCTTTTTCTCTGAAATTTGGTGGGAAGGTCGGTCTCAGTCTGCTTCTCCCGGATCTGCAACCTGCGGCGTCGTCCGAGTCCCAAAACCTGCACTTATATCTGAAAAGGTGCTTGGGCGGCTATATAGGGTTTTGCCTTAGTCAAACCCCCGCTTCGGTGATTTCCACCTCCACGAATAGCCAAGTTGTATTGTAAAATGTATTGTGTGTGCAGACCTAGTGTGTGTGCAAGGTCCTTAAATGCAAGAAAGCAAACTAGAGCAACCTAGAAAGTAAACCCTAATTGCTTGTAAATGATAATGTAAATGCTCTAAATCAAGATGCAAAGTGATCTAAAGTATGAATAAATGATATATTGAAGCTTATGCAAAGACATGAAAACAACATGAAATCATACCCAACCCTCAAGGGAGGAGTACAAGCCAATCTTCAGTCGGTAATCTCCTATTGTTCTTCAATGTCTTCCAAGCCCTAAATGAATGAATGAAATTGATGAATACTTGATAGATGGATGTTGAATGTTGTTTAAGTCTTCAAAGATCTGCTCTTTCGCTGCATATGAGGCCCTGAAAATAAAAAATCGGATCCTTTCAAATGAAGAAAGAGAGCTCTTATATATGAAACCCTAGGTCTTAATTTCTTCTTTTGGCCGACCTAGAGATTGAATATCCCGCCAAATTCTTAGGGTTAAGCTTTATTTTATGATTGGATTACGCTCCTAAAATTTTGGGAAAAATGTCCGGGACCATGTTGCACTCCGGGCGCCATGGTCCCAACAACTTTTCACCAAATTTTCAGGGCCGTCAGATATGATGATTTTAGAGAGAATCCCGAAGTTACAGGTGATTTCGAGATGTTTTGACCCCCGAAATCAAGCCCCCAAGTTCAAAATAGGACCTAATTAGGGTTTTTGATAAAATGATGTATTGGAAGAATTAAATGAAAGGGGCGCACTTTAATGAAAGGGCCCAACTTTATGATATGGGAGATGATAAAATAGGACCTTAGAACTAATTAATTTAATTAATTAAGTGCTAAAGGGGAAATGCAATGCAAAATGCGCCAAGGCGGGTGCTAAACTAGGTGTGAAATTGTACCACCCTAGCAAGTGCGTACAATTTACGACGCTACATTTAGCCCCCACTTTAGCGGTCATATGAACACTACGTGCATATGCAAGCTAAAGTACAGAAAAGTAAACATTATTTGAAAAAGGATATATCCATAAGTCTGTCGAACGAAGCCCCCAGCGGTATCTGCAGTACATAGTTAGGAACCGCACCCTACAAAACACACGTTAGATCACAAAATCACCTAATGCTTACTAAGGAAGGTGATGAAAATTCGAGGGTAGCTATATGCCCCCCCCTGTTTCGGCTTGCTAATTTTAGTGAGTTGAAACAGGGTATCATGTTTACCACTTCGAATTGTTAAAGAATATTGATGACAAATGCTCACAAGAAGATTTGATATGAGATCAAAAACTAATGGAGAATCATTTGGTAAGAAAGAGGACTAAATCTCAATTCCAACACAACAAAGAGTGTGAGGATTTGAGATTTCTCTAACACAAGATGAAGGATGTAAATGGAAACAAAATGCAAGGAGAAGAAAAGAAAGGAAAAAAGCATGAATACACACATTGGTGATCCATGAGAAGAATAGTGAGAGAGAAAACATGGACTTCTCACCCCTAGATCTTGTCTAGGTGATCCATGTAAGGGAGGAGAGTGAGAAAGTCTAGCCTTGTGCCGCTAGTTCCACTCAACCTCGTGCATGTGTGTGTAAGGGAGGTTAGAAGCACCTCATAGGAGTCTATGCCCGAGTATGCTACAACCTGTATATGTATAGTACAAAAAGGTGACATCTCGCTCTAAGAGTCTGTGCTCTAGTTTCGAGAATGACCCATTGCTCAAAAAGTGTAATGTTTATGTCATAAGCAAAGTAGAACAAGGATACCTACCTTCATCACAAAAGAAGATACCCCAAAAATGCAACAATGTCATAGATCCAAGCAAGAGAGTTTTACACTCTTTAAGCAAGGATGAGATAGTTGAAAAGGGATATCTTGTAGTATGTGTAAAGGAGATCCTTAGAGGAGAAGAGATCTTTGTACAAAAGACACCTATCCCCAAGAGGAATTGTCTTAGACAAATATAACATCTTCTAGAATAAGACAAAGAAGAGAATAAGAATGCAATACTTTCTTCTTTTGCGAGTCGAAAGTGATTCTTAATGAAGGATGATGCTCCTTTTAACCCAATTGGGAGAGTGAATTCATTATAGATGTATTTTACCAAGTGCAAAAGAGGTTGTAGTCAAGGACTTAGTCCTCTTGTAAGAGAGAATCCTTGAACAAACAACAACAAATGCGTACAAGGCATAACATCAAGTAATAAAGTCCACACCATCCACAAAATAGGAAAAAGTGGATCCTTAGATAAAAATAAGGAAAGATTATTGCCTCAATGAGAAGGACTTACACAATCTTCTAGGAAGAGATTTGGACATAAGCAAAAGAAGAGATGTATGAAATCACTCTTGTCCCCATAAGAACAAGAAAATTAGGCTATTATGTTGCTTCAAAAAAAAATATGATTGCACTTGAAATTGTACCATCACGAATGACAATGAGCCCCCAGTAAATGAGCTACCAATGTCACATAATGATGAGCAACATAATAGCCATTAATGTTATTTAAAGACATGATAGATTGAATGAGGTATTTGAATATGACATGCTAAATGCTCAACTATAAGTGAGATCAAAAACATGTATAAAATGATAAAAATTGAAGAAGAAAAATCACAAGAAATCTTAGAAGAGGGATGAGTGTAATTTATTAGAGCCTTATCCCTGGAGGAAAGGACTTTATGATGAATAGGAGATAAAGATTCATAAGTGGATTTAGAAATTTGAGGGGATTCATAAAGAGATTTTTTCATTGCCAAGATTTCCTTATGAGGGGAATGAGAGTTGATAGAAGTAGAAGATGATTTAGTTGAAGTGAAATCATCATCACTACTAAATATAGCATTCACATTGAGAGATGGTCTTTTAGATGCTTTAGTGCGTTTGCAGGGATTATAGCCAAGTCCAAAGGCATAATTGTGAAAATTAGTCTCTAGAGGAACTTTTATCCCTTGTTCATGAGCGCCACAACCATTTCCATGATACCCATGCTTAGCAAAAATGCGAAAACCACGACCATAACGATCAGCCATTTCAGGAAGAGAAGGTGGTTTTTCATAAGACAAAGAATCAAACTCTTCATAATTAGAGGTGTGAGGAGAAGAAGTTTGAGAAGCGGCCACAAAATTATTGCTCATAGATTCAGGTAAGACTGATTGATCTCTAGTTTCTTCCTTCTTTTTACCTTTAAGATCTCTAGGAGGAACCCTATATTCACCTACAAAGGTGGGATTAAAATCAAGAGATCCCCAATCGTCTTCCGCGAGAACCTTCTCAGGATCAAAAGCCTTTTCATGTGTAGACTCAAGTCCAGAAGGATCTTCTTCAGGAGCTTTAGGCTCATCCAAAGAATTTTGATTATTAGAGGGTGATGATTTATCCATAGGTATCTTGTTCAAAGAGTCATTACTAGAAGAGGAAGGCTTAGAAGAACTCCCTTTGGAAGTAGATGTTTGCAAACAAGCCTGAAGATTAGTATTGCCTATCAAGGTATATGTCTTATTGTTATAAATGAATTTAACTTGTCTATGCAATGTAGAGGGGACAGCTTGCATACCGTGAATCCAGGGTCTCCCTAATAACAAGTTGTATGTTAGATTTCCAGACATAACATGGATAGGAGTAGGCAAAGTAACAGGTCCCACTGTGACGGGTAAGGTGATAATACCTAATGAAGACTTAGCCACATTATCAAAGCCTCGAATGGGATGAGAGTCAGGCTCAATAAGGGATGTATCCACATTCATCTTATGCAATAGATTAATGCTACACACATTAAGGCCAGAGCCATTATCTACCAGTGTTCGTCTTATAGCAGTGTCATTTATGATAACCACAATCATCAAGGGATCATATTGTTGTTGAATTTCACTAGTAGGCAACTCATCTTGGGTAAACACAATTTGAGCTTTAGGATTCATCACAGAGTTAACCAAAGACACTATATTACTAGATGTATTAGGTGGAGGAACATTCAAATCTTTCAAGGCATCTTGTAACATTCCATGATGAGCAGAAGAAGTTTGGATCAAATCCCAAAGGGATATCTTAGCAGGGGTAGCTTTAAGTTGTTCTATGAGATCATAGTCCTTACTAAGCATTTGTGAAATACGAGGCGCTTGAGGAAGAATAGGTTGGGAAGGAGGAAGTGAAGTGGGGATAACTGGAGGAGGACTAGGTTGCCTATTGTTTCTTGTGTTATAGGTATGAGCAACCGCATGATAACTCTCTCTAGTTAGTTGCTTAGCATACTCATAAGGGCTCTTAGAAGAATAACCTCCTTGCACAGTAATAATGGGTTTCTTAGGAGTGCAAAAAGAATCATTAGCATAACCACCTTGAACCACTAAGATAGGCTTATTTAAAGGTTGAGAATTTTGAGAAGGACAAGCACCTTGGACAGTGAAGAGAGGTTTGTTAGGTGTCTCATTCACATGTATCAAATTGATTGAGGATGGTTTAGAGGAATGAACAAAAGTGTTGGAAGAATTATTGATAGTCTTCTCTTGCACTAAAATCTTATCACGGATTAAATCAATTTTAGGAGAGAGACAAGGGGTAAGCATTGATGTTCTAGTAGGAAGAGGAAAGGTCATATCATCCTCTATCATCAAAGGATCTACATGGGGAATAAACTCTCTAGGAGAAGGATCAACACTACTCTCTAAAGTCTCACTTTTGAGAGGGAGATCTTTGAAAGAAATGTTAACCATCTTGCTTTGAACTAGGGTTTCCTTATGAGTAGAACCAAGTTGAGGAGAGGGAGATGCTTTATTTTTAGAGGGAGAATAATTGAGATTCAAGGAAGGGGAGAAACTATCAAAGGAGTTTCCAATCTTGACTTCATCCCCTTTGGCTAGGGGTAGAGAATAATCTATACCTTCTTCTAATGGTTCATCCCAAATAGTGAGGTTGTTGAAAGGAATGTTTGAAGTGTTGTCAATTTCGGGAGAGGAGATAACATTGTTTATTAATTCTTCATCCTTAGGAGGGAAAGCATCAATAAATGTGTTAAACTCATCCTCTTTCCTCAAAATATGTTCAATATGATCTTTAGGGGAGAGAGAATTAAGGAAATTGCTTATTATTTCATCTTCTTTCTCTAAGGGATGCTTATGGGTAAGACAAACTTTAGGAGAAGGGTAAGCATTTATCATTAATTCATCATCTCTAGTGGGAATTTTGTTGGAAAAGGAAAGGCCATCACTAGGAAATGTAGGGATAATGTCATCTTCTTGCACACAAGGATCCTCATGAAGGGAGCATTTTTTAGGAGACACAAAGGCATCAAGGGCATCATCCCACAAAGCATGATCATATCTATTAAAAGGTTTATCTTTTGATTCAAAAGGAGATATTTCCTCATAGAGGGGATTATTGAATACAACCATGTTACTAGATTCAGTGGAAGAGTTGATAGGAATGTACCCTTGAGAGGAACCATTTGACTTATCTTTCTCATCACATCTAAATGGCATAGTAACAAGGTTTATGAGTTTTTGGTAAAATGAAGGTTTGGTATATTTAGGTTTCAAAAATTCATCTAAAGCCTCATCTAACTCATAATCATCACAAATATGATCATCTTGCAAATAAAAATATAACATTTTGAAATTGCATAAAATTTAAACACACAATGCAAAGAAACACACTTTTTTTTTTTTCTTTTTAATGAAAATGAAATGAAAACACACTAAATCTAGATCTAGATCTAACAAATGCAATGCAAGAGGAAGCAATGATAGATTCACGTCGGGTTCACCAAAATGTGTAGGGGAAAAAGCAAGACTAGGTTAACATGCCCTAATCCTACCTTTTGACACACATTACGGAATACGAAAGAGCCTAGAGATATCGCACAATTGGCTACTTCTTTTTGTGAAAGAGAGAGCCACGGGATATCTATTAGGATTTCTATTCCCTTGTTGAAATTGAAAGATAAAATGATGCAAGTTCAATCCCTAACCTCAAAATGCAAGTAGGAACTAATGACAAGATTGCAGAATTGAAATTAAATGATGGAAAGCTGTAAACACAAGGATGAGACAAGAATGAAAATGTGTACCCGGAGTTAAAATCTGACTGAAAATGTTCGGGACGGGGGCGCGGGCGCCACTGTCCTGATTCTGCCCCTGAAACTGCTCCGGAAACTGCTATTTTTGCACTTTGGAAAAAGCTGTCAAAAATGCTGAAAATGCTGTCGGACCAGGGCGCCCAGTGCCCCTGTCCCAGGGACCAGGGCGCCCAGAAGGGACCAGGGCGCCCAGCGCCCCTGTCCTGGCAGGACCAGGGTGCCCCACGCCCCTGTCTTGGTCTTTTTCTCTGAAATTTGGTGGGAAGGTCGGTCTCAGTTTGCTTCTCCCGGATCTGCAACCTGCGGCGTCGTCCGAGTCCCGAAACCTGCACTTATATCTGAAAAGGTGTTTGGGCGGCTATATAGGGTTTTGCCTTAGTCAAACCCCTGCTTCGGTGATTTCCACCTCCACGAATAGCCAAGTTGTATTGTAAAATGTATTGTGTGTGCAGACCTAGTGTGTGTGCAAGGTCCTTAAATGCAAGAAAGCAAACTAGAGCAACCTAGAAAGTAAACCCTAATTGCTTGTAAATGATAATGTAAATGCTCTCAATCAAGATGCAAAGTGATCTAAAGTATGAATAAATGATATATTGAAGCTTATGCAAAGACATGAAAACAACATGAAATCATACCCAACCCTCAAGGGAGGAGTACAAGCCAATCTTCAGTCGGTAATCTCCTATTGTTCTTCAATGTCTTCCAAGCCCTAAATGAATGAATGAAATTGATGAATACTTGATAGATGGATGTTGAATGTTGTTGAACTCTTTAAAGATCTGCTCTTTCGCTGCATATGAGGCCCTGAAAATAAAAAATCGGATCCTTTCAAATGAAGAAAGAGAGCTCTTATATATGAAACCCTAGGTCTTAATTTCGTCTTTTGGCCGACCTAGAGATTGAATATCCCGCCAATTTCTTAGGGTTAAGCTTTATTTTATGATTGGATTACGCTCCTAAAATTTCGGGAAAAATGTCCGGGACCATGTTGCACTCCGGGCGCCATGGTCCCAACAACTTTTCACCAAATTTTCAGGGTCGTCAGATATGATGATTTTAGAGAGAATCCCGAAGTTACAGGTGATTTCGAGATGTTTTGACCCCCGAAATCAAGCCCCCAAGTTCAAAATAGGACCTAATTAGGGTTTTTGATAAAATGATGTATTGGAAGAATAAAATGAAAGGGGCACACTTTAATGAAAGGGCCCAACTTTATGATATGGGAGATGATAAAATAGGACCTTAGACCTAATTAATTTAATTAATTAAGTGCTAAAGGGGAAATGCAATGCAAAATGCGCCAAGGCGGGTGCTAAACTAGGTGTGAAATTGTACCACCCTAGCAAGTGCGTACAATTTACGACGCTACAATAATATCAAATATTTGGTCTCAAACGAGATGGAGAACAAGCTTAAAAAGTATATGATTAAGCACCCAACTCTATAGAAGATTAATTACATGTATAATGATCATAAAATTCTTGTGAGTTATCAATTCCTTGTTAGTCTTCACATTAGTTCCTACAAAGATGAAGTGTCATGTGATATCATGCAAATTGATGCTTTCCATTTGTTACTGGGGAAACATTGGTAGTATGGTAGAAGGGCCGTACATGATGGAAGAAAGAATGCCTACAAAATAACTAGCAATGTGAATAAGAATATCTTAATTCCATTAGAATAAGAGCTAAAAGAAATAGTGTGTGAAAATACAACAATCTCTTTAGTGGATTGGAGGAAGTTCTTGGAAAGATTAAATCATGAGAATACCTCTTTTCTATTTATTACAAGAAAATGTAACAACAAAAATATCACGAAACATCATCAAAAGTGTAGTGGGAATACCACAAGATAATGTTGTATATAGGTTTTCTCAAAGAGTACCAAGACCTTATACCCAATAATGTTCTACAGGGATTGTTGTCAGTTCAAAGTATCAACCATCACACTGACTTTATATTACAGGCAAGGTTTCCTAATAAAGTAGCACACTAGATGACACAATTGGAGAATGCATAACTAAGTAGACAAATACATGATTTGTTAGAGAAAGGATTGATCCAGAAAAGATTGAGCTCATGCATAATACCTATTATCTAAGAAGAAAAAAAACATGGACAGTGGAGGATGTGTACTTACTCAAGAGCCATAAAAAAGATCACCACTAAGTATTGGTTTCCTTTGCCAAGAAATGATGACATAATTAACTAATTAAAAGGTGCAAAGTACTTCACAAATATTGATCTTAAGAGTGGACATCATTACATTAGGATCTAGGATGGTGTTGAGTGGAAGACTACTTTCGAGACCAATGAAGGATTGTATAAGTGGTTGGTCATTCCTTTTGGACTCATTAATACATCAAGTGCATTCATATGCCTAATGAATGAAGTACTCAAGGATTGTATACATAAGCTTCTCATTTTTTTTTTTATCTCAATGGCATTCTATTTTTTAGGAAGAAAAAGGAAGAGAATATCAAACACATCAAACAAGTGTTTGAGGGAAGAAAATTTATTGATGAACATCAAGAAATGCAATTTCATGAAGATAGAACTAGTTTATTTAGGATTTTTTTAATCTTTCTGGAGGGATTAAAAATTAATGATTTAGAGAAGGAGAGAGAAATTGTGGAATGGCCTATACTGATGAACATTTGAGGGTAAGATATTTTCTTGGTTCAGCCAGATTTTACTAGAAGTTAATTAGAACTTTTAGCATTGTTTTCTCACCAATGACAAAGATAGTGAGGGGAGAACAAAAGGTATTCAAGTGGACATTTAGACTATAGAGAAGATTTGAATTACTAGAGAAAAAGGTGATGGAGCACCTGGTACTAGACTTACCAGATTTCAACAAGGTATTTTAGGTGGATTGTGATGCTAGTGGTAATGCTATTAAAGCAACCCCCTTAGCCAACAAGGGAGAAAAATTGCTTATTCTAGTGAGAAGTTGAATGATGCCCAAAGAAGTGTAATGGTGAAAAATTAGGGTTTCCACCCCCAAAAGGATGAAAACCACTAGTTTTGTGGCTTAATGACCATTAAATTTAAAAGAGGGTTGAATACAATATATTCAATCACAAACTAGAAATGATAAGGACTGAAAACACTGGTTGGATTCAAGGGGTGGACTTGTTTGCCCTCTTTTCTAAGTTGAGTTGTTTAAATTAGGGTAAAATGTTGATAATGAAGATAAAAAACCATAAAGAGTGACATATAGATGTAGGACTAAGACACACACCTGGATCTAACAATTATAAGAAAATTCCATTTTGATCCTCGAAAGAGCTCCAAAATGTCAAGACCATAGCAAAATTAAGCCTAGTCCTCCAAACTTTTCACTTTCCTCTCTACAAATAATGTTGATTCTGAAGATCGCAACTCCATACCTATTTCCTACACAAAGAAAGAAAGGGAAATAGGTTTGGAATAGGCGTTTGCCTAAGTGAAACCCCGGTTTCAGAATTAACCATGAAATAGACATTAAAAAATAATTGATTTGTTGTAATTGAATATGGTCCTTTTGAGGGAGATGCTGAATAATGGCTAAAAACCAAATGATATACCTCCTTGTGAAGTTTTATTTGTCTCCACATGGGATTAGGCTTTCATAAACTTTTTGACAAAATAAGATGTGAATGTCTTCTTCAATGCTTTAATCTTGACTTTGTTGCTGCTGCATGGCTTGAAGGAAGAATGATTACTTGCTCAATTTATTGAATGCCTGAATGAATACTTGATTTTATGTGTGTATAATGTATGCTTTCTTATCAAAATGAGAGAGGAAATCCTCCTTTTATACTTGCTTGTCGAAAAAATTGCTAATTTTCTGACATGATCCAAGACGGAGATAAGTTTCTTGCTCAAATTTAAAAAGGAAAAAAGAGTTTTAAGAGGGGCCCAATTACGAAGGACCAAAGCATGGCACTCTAGTCCTACCCCAATTTAGGGCTAGGACAAGGTTCCTAGTTGATGCAAAAATGTTGGTGTAAATAATTATTCATCTTGGATATTATTACACTATACTTAAGTTTACTTAGGAAATGCATTTCATGGTAGTTTGGGTATGAGATACTTGGGTGTTTGTGCCACATTGGGATAGTGTGCGTTGGAGAATTTCCACATTTTATGGTGTGATCTTGTTAATACTCTATCATATCCACTTATTGTGGAGTGATAATTCCACCTTCGGTGGGTGATCCACCTCATGTGGAATATTTTATTGTTTCTCCTACCTACCTCACCTATTTCCTACCTACCCTTGTTTCTTATTGAGCCACATGTCATGTTTGTGTCCCTACATATCAATATAGCCTTGCCTATATAAGTAGGCTCATATTTAACGTATGAACTTGTTGATCATTTATCTATTGATGAGAATACATTTTATTCTTGTCCTATATTTTGTCCCTTTATTTCATACATTTTATTGAGCTCTTGATCTTGGCAAAATCTCACATGGTATCAGAGCCATTAGAGCATCATTGATTCATCCTTAAGAGTTATTTTTGCAATGTCATGAGGAAGATCTAAGGAGTAGCATGTTTTGGAGGCATTCTAGACCTGATCCGACCTTGCCTTTGTGTCTGGGTGGTCATTTCCATGAAATTTGACTATAAAATCGACCTATTTTGACCCCCTGTGACCTACCATACTGAAGGTCCTGCAACTAACTTCCGGCCCCCATCGACACGTGCTCCACCACATCACCTACTCTGCCACCGACCTGTACACTGGTCAGCCCCGACGTGATCTAACAGTGACTTGTACCCGTCAATCTGCACCCTACCGCATGCTGTGTTGACTGCCTCGATGACTGCACCTGCTGGCTCCCTCCCGTTGGCCGAGCCTGACCCCCGCAGCTCCTCCTGACACCTACACCATTGTATACTACACACCAGTGATAATCTTTAGTTGGGCCTCAACAACTGGTATTGGGTCCTTTCATTTGACTAAAAGTTTGATGAGTAGCTATATTAATAAATAACTTTCTTAATTTTTTTTTGGCTGATTTGTCAAAAAACTACACTTTGATTGTATTTAATATCAAATTATGTCCTAAACTAGGATACTATATATATTTGCATGAATGCAAAATTTTTGTCACCGTCAACCTCAACTAGTTTCAATAAGTTGTTTGAATCAAGAGCATCCCTAGTTCTTGCCAATCTTGCATCAACCAAAAACATTTATTTTTCAGTTTCTTCCTATTTTGTGGTTTCAACATTTCTTTTTGCATTTTCTTTCATTTTCTCCCCGGACCTTGTAGAGCTTGATTTGGCTTGTACTCATGATCATCTTCCTTTTCACAAAACCGCTGGACGTTTGGATCTTTTTCTGGAAAGTTATCACTTCTGGATTTTGAGACAATTTTCTAGCTTAGAACACTAGAGTCGATTGGACCTATTTTCTATTGGTGAATCTTGTGGATCCTTCCTATATCTTGCGAAGCCCCAGTTCATTGATTCCAATGTTCCTTGGCATGTGGCCAACCTTCCTTTTAATCCGCACTTCATTCTTTGGATTTTTCGGAGGATTCTCCGTCATGGAGGCTGACCTGGTGGTTTTACACATTAGATCATGTTCATCATTGTTTGATCCCTCTTGGGCTGATCGGATCCCTCTAGACCATATAAATCAATGTAATTAAGCATCATAAATCATCACAAAGCATAGAAGGTATATCTTAGGATTTAGAGGTCCAGAGTTGACCAATTATGTAATTGAGCATGTATGTAGCAGCCCAGTGAGGTGAATATTGTAGCCTGGATGTTACGGTCATTTGTAATCAGTTTTCATGATCTAATTCATTCAGTTATGCATCGCCTCCATAATCTTGTCTTTATTTCATTGTGTTTACTCTTGCTGCATGGTCTAGATAGATCTGATTGAGGTCCCTCCTAACCATGACTACACCATGTGGTATCAAAGCTAGATTTCATTCTAGAGATTGCATTGTCCTAAAGATCTTGTTGTGGGGTGGGGGATTATGGATCCATCCTATAGCTATAGAGGTCTAGCATGAAGATAGCACAAATAGGAAAAAGGAATGGTGGAGCATGTGCAAATGCAAACCTTGTTGTGATGGAAATGTTGAGAGGAATTTCAGCCCAATTAGAAGCTATTGAAATATCCTAGAGAAGAGGTCGACATATTGAAGATGTGATCAAAGATGAGGAATAACAATCATGATAGAACAAGTAGCAAACCCACTAGTGATCGATCTGGAAGAAGAGAGGTTCTTGAGGGTTTTGAGTAGGGAGAACACTAAACCACATTTTGCCCCACTAGAGTATGATGGAAAGTTGGATTTGAATGAATTAATGGATTATATCTCGGAGATGTAGAAGTTTTTTGATTTTGAGAACACCACAGAAGAAAGAAAGGTGAAATATGCCTATACTTGGTTGAAAGGTCATGCATCTCTTTGGTGGGAACATTTGCAGATTGATAGACAGAGAAGAGGAAAGAGAAGATCAAATCATGGGGGCAGATGGTTGCCAAGTTAAAATCAAATGTTATGCCAACTAATTACCAAGTAAATATGTTCCAGAAGTTGCAAAACTTAAAACAGAAAGAATCAATTGTGAAGGAGTATGTCGAAGCATTCTATGTTGGCATCCCTTGCGGGGATTTGTGACATGGTTTAACAGCCTCCTGTGGATTCTATAAGTCTAGTGGTTGTATCAGGAATTGACATGTCGATCTTTTGGTGCAACGACAACCACACATGTAACAAGTGGTATCAGAGCTTGGTCATAGGTTTGAATCACGTAGGCCACTATGAGTGATGCTGGGTTGAGGATTGTTGGCAGTGGGATAGTATCCCTCATGGGGATTTGTGACATGGTTTAACAGCCTCCTGTGGATTCTATAATTCTATTCATTGTATCAGGCATTGATAGGTCTATCTTTTGGTGCAACAACAACCACACTTGTAACATTGTACAAGTTGTAAGATTTTTAAATGGATTAAAGATGTCTATACAAGATGAACTCAGTTGGATTAGGTTGCAGAGTGTTGGAGAAGCTTACCAATATGCCTCGAAAGAAGAAGAGAAGTTGAACAAAATACATGAGAAGACATAGAGAGGTAGAGGTGGAAGGTTTTGTAGAGGAAGATTTCAAGGAGGTAGAAGATATTTTGGAGGAAGAGGAACCTGTATAGATGAGAAAAAGGACAAGGAAGTAAGAAAAGATGGTAGTTCATACTAGAAGCATGATATAATTTTTTATCAGAGAAGAGAACCTGATGGTTATCGGAATCAAAGTTTTGGAAAAGGTGATAGGAGACAAGATAAGAGAGTCACTTTTTGTTGGGTAGGCCTTGGTAGTTTTATAGATAGGCAATACATGATGGAAGGAATAACATATACACTATTTTGGCAAACAAGATGAAACAAACCTTGTTACCCTTGGAGGAGCCCCTGAAGAGTGAAGTCTGTAAGAATGCTAGAATCTCTTTGGTGGATAGAAGGAAATTCTTGGATGGAATGAGACATGAGAATGTGTGTTTTGCCTTAGTTCCTAAGGAGACTAAGAACCTGTAGCATGAAGAAGAACCAGAGGAGATAAAGGAGTTGCTGACAGAATATAGAGACATCATTTCAAATAATATGCCTAATGGATTGCCACCTCTGAGGAGTGTCAGTCATTGCATGGACCTGATTCTTGGAGCTAGTTTTCCTAACAAAGTTGCACACCAGATGACACTGACAAAGAATGAAGAATTGAATAGACATGTGTGGGAATTATTGAAGAAATGTTTGATTAGAGAAAGTTTGAGTCCTTGTGCAATACCAGCAGTTTTAGCACCTAAGAAGAATGGAGAATGGAGGATTTTTACCGATTCTAGAGCAATGAACAAGATCACAGTGAAGTATTGGTTTCCTTTACCTAGGATGGATGACATAATGGATTGATTAAGTGGAGCCAAATACTACACAAAGATAGATTTAAATATTGGATATCATCATATGTATCAGAATCAGAGAAGGAGATGAATGAAAGACAACATTCAAGACTAATGAAGGATTGTACGAATGGTTGGTGATGCCTTTTGGGTTGAATAATGTACCAAGTACTTCCATGAGGTTGATGAATAAGGTATTGAAGAAATTCTTGGGTAAGTTTGTTATTGTATATTTGGATGATATTTTGATTTTTAGTAAGATAAAAGAGGGGCATCTTTTGCATTTAAGACAAGTTTTGCAGTGGTTGAGAGAGGAAAAGTTGTTGATAAATCTTAAGAAGTGTATTTTCATTAAGGACGAGTTGGTGTATTTGGGATTTGTAATATCTCCATATGGATTGAATATGGACCCTGAGAAGGATACAATAGTAATTTTTGAATGGCCTAAACCTGAAAGCATTGGAGAGGTAAGATCGTTTCATGGATTAGCTAGTTTTTACTAGACGTTTATTAGGAATTTAAGTTCAGTTTTTAACCCTATGACTGAGACAATGAGAGGAGATAGGAAGGCATTCAAGTGGACAACCAAAGCAAATAAAAGTTTTGAGTTGCTGAAGCAGAAGGTAACTGAGCAACCTATGTTAGCTTTACTGGATTTCAACAAAGTATTTCAAGTGGACTGTGATGCAAGTGGGAATGCAATTGGAGCCATATTAAGTCAGGAAGGGAGAGTTGTAGTTTATTTTAGTGAGAATTTGAACGATGCAAGAAGGAGATATTTGATGTATGATCAAGAATTTTATGCTATAGTTCAAGCCTTGAAGGAGTTTGTGTTGTATACTCATCATCAAGCCTTAAAGTATTTGAACAATCAGAGTAAGTTGAATTGGAGACATATGAGATGGGTAGAATTCTTATAGACTTACACCTTTGTGTTGAAGGAGTGTGAAGTCAAACAAAGTTTCTGATGCATTGAGTAGAAGGAGGAATTTGCTAAGAGAGATGAGAGTGATAGTATTAGGCTTTGAAGAGTTGAATACCTTGTATGATGATGACCTAGATTTTGTAGAACCTTGGAAAGCATGTAGAGAACTGGTATTGTTAGATAAAAGTTAGTGGCTAGATTATTTCATTCAGGATGGGATGTTATTTAGAGGACTTGAGTTTTGTATACATAAAAGTTATATGAGGGAGAATTTGATAAAGGAGAAGCATAGTGGAGGATTCGTCAGACACTTTGGTGTTTAAAAAATAGTAGCATTGGTGAGTGAACATTACTTTTGGCCTCAAATTCATAAGGATGTTAGGAAACTTGTGTGGAATTGTAGAATTTGTCAAGCTGCAAAAGGTAGTAGTCAAAATGTGGGATAGTATACACCTTTGACAATACCAGAGAGACTTTGGGAGGATATAAGAATGGATTTCATACTTGGATTGCCTAAGACACAGAGAGGAAATGATTCTATATTTGTGGTGGTGGATAGATTCTCGAAGATGGCTCATTTCATACCTTGTAAGAAGACATTAGATGTAGTGCATGTAGCTGAATTATTTTTCAAGGAAGTGGTGATATTACATGGATTACCTAGGAGCATAGTTTTAGATAGAGACACTAAGTTTGTTGGCTATTTTCGGAGAGAAGTTTGGAAGAAGATGAAGAAAAATTTGAAATTCAGTTCTACTTTTCACCCAAAAACTGATGGATAGACAGAGGTAGTAAAAACAAGTTTAGGAAACTTATTGATATGCTTGGTTGGAGAGAAGACTGGAACTTGGGATTTGGTTCTTGCACAAGTTGAGTTTGCGTACAATAATTTAGTAAATAGGAGTACCATAAGAACACCTTTTGATATTGTTACCGGAGCACACCCTAGAGGTATATCATAATTGATGGATATCAGTAATGAAGACAAGAAGAATGCAGAAGAAGAAGAATTTGCAGATCAGATGAAAGCCTTACATATTCAGGTTAAATGACAATTGGAGGATATGAACAATAAGTATAAGAAGAACGCAGATGAGAAGAGAAGATATAAGGAATTTGAAGTTGGCGATGAAGTGATGGTATATCTGAGAAAAGAAAGATTTCCTATTAGAACCTATAACAAGTTGTAGATGAGCAAGTTTTGACCTTATAATATATTAAGGAAGTTTAGTTCCAGAAATGCATATGAAGTGGAGCTATTAGATAGTTTGAGTTTTTTACCTATATTCAACATTGCATATCTACATCTATACCATGAATCCCAATTCAATGAAGACTGTATTGCAAACTTGGATAAGTAGTTACCCTAGAAGGACCTAGATCAGATTGAAGACATTTTGAATAGTAGGATTGGGCATAGTACCAAGAGTAGTTAGTACAAGGAGTATCTTGTGAAATGGAAGGATAAACCAGTTGAATATTCATCTTGGATTTCTCAAGTAGAGGTGGACTGCCTTGGATTTCCTTTGACCACAACAAAGTGAGGGACTCACTTTTTTTCCAACAACCCCAGATGTGTGATGCATGAGCATCCCTGGTTCCTTGCAATCTTGTATCAACCAAAAACATTTCTTTTTTAGTTTGTTCCTATTTTGCATTTTTAGCATTTCTTTCTATATTTTATTGGATTTTCTCACCAGATCTTGCAGAGCTAGATTTTACATGTAATGATGATCTTCATTTTTTGAAAACTGCAAAATGTTTGGATCATTTTTGGGCAAGTTATTGCTTCCAATTTCTGAGACAGTTTTCTAGCCTAGAACACTAGAGCGCTTGGACCAATTTTCTATTGGAAAATCTTTTAGATCCTTCCTATAGTTTGTGGAGCCCCAGTTCATTGATTCTAATGTTCCTTGGCATGTGGTTGATCTTCCCTTTGCTCCACACTTCATTCTTTGGATTTTCTAGAGGATTCTCTTTAGTAGAGGCCGACCTAGTGGTTTTACATGTTTGATCATATTCATCATTGTTTGATCCCTCTTGGGCTGACCGCATCCCTCTAGACATATAAATCAATGTAATTAAGAATCACAAATCATTCGATAGAACATAGAAGATATATCTTAGGATTTAGAGGTCCGAAGTTGACCAATTCTATAATTGAGCATTTATGTAGCAGGCCAGTGAACCAAAGGTTGTAGCTTGGATGTTACTAGTCATTTATAATCAATTTTCATCATCTAATTCATTCAGTTCTACATTGCCTACATCATCTTTCCTTTGTTTCATTGTACTTACTCTTGATGCATGGTCTAGATAGATCTCATTGAGTTCCCTCCTAACCATGACTGCACCATTCTTGGATTGTAGGTCCTCTTCTACATAGATCAACTCTGACTCCACCAAGGAAAAAACCCTACTAGTTGAGATGAATCCCCCCAAAGTAAAAGGAAAAAATATCTCCTTTCCTTAACTTCTTGAGTATTCCCTTATCTCAGTTTTGGAAGCTGACTCTAATTTACGAAGATCATTCTGCCTCAACCTCTAGAGCTCCCTAAATCTTGATGGCTCTTTGTGCTCTTTCCCCCAAGAGATTTCCCTACCCTTCCCCTCATAAGGAGAAAGCCACAGATGAATACCTAGATTTCGTCCTTATTTTCCCTCTAAACCATCTCTAGTGAATCCTTCGCATCAAAATTTGAGATAAATTAGAGAAGATTTGTAAAGTGTGTAACCTCCTAACTAACATTTCAAAATTGTAAACACCCTAGTTGTGCATGACCAAGAAGAAACTCATCTCCTTGAAACCATCATTTTAAAAACACTCTGGATTGTATAAATGATTTTATGAATGAGGATATCTAGGATGGAATGATGAATATAATGATAACATTTGATAACTAGGAGAGGGTAGATAAAGAAGATCAAAATATGATGCAGGAACATCCACGGTCAATGAGAAATCTTGCATCAACCAAAAACATATTTGCTTTTAGTCTGTTCTTGTTTTGTGTTATAGTTTTTGTGTTATTTCCATAATTCTCTAGTAGTTGTTCCTTTTTTCATTCTGGATCAGATTCTTTCTTTCCAAACATATTCTTATTCCTTGTTCTATATTTCCAATTCATTTGGACTCTTTTCTGGAAAGTTACCGGATTGGTTGTTTCTTGGTTCCTAGACTAGTTTGAGCTTAACGAATAGTTGGAGTTTTCTTCTCATGTGGAATGATTTCTTGGCTTGTGTATCTAATTGGCACAATGCATGATGTTATGAGGCCCTTGGCCAACCTTCATTGGTGGTCTGCATTTCATTCTTGTCTTTGGTGAAAGAGATTTTCATAGTTTGGGTTTGATCCATCTTACACATTTCATTTTTCTCTCTTTGGAGAATGTAATCTTTTATGGCCAACTGGATGTGTTATTGATGCTATATATATTATTGTACTTGATCCTTAGGGAGATAGTACAAAGACATGATTCTTTCAATTCATGATTTGTAATTAGAATACCTCTTGGAGGTCTGGATGGATTGTATTCTAGAATGTATGTTATTTAAGGCTTGTAAGCCTGTATGCTTATCAAATGTTGTTCGTTGCTTTATGATGAATGAATAATATTGCAAATATCTATTTTTTCATTTTCTCTATGTGTTGTTGTTTGTTTCATTGTGTTACTCTTGTTGCATTATCTATACTGTTCTCTTTAAGAACCCTCTAGATCATGGCTGCATTAGATGGTGTTAGAGCTAGTTGCGAACCTTGAGGCATTTGTTTGGATTAACAGATCACCAAATTGAGACCAGCTACAAGTGTGTTCAATAGATCACTGACATAGAGGTAATTGAAACCTTTGTATTGATCAGTTCATCGAGTTGAGGTATTTGCAATGGATCAAAGGAGGAGATGCCACCAAGAAGAATGAACCCTACGTAGGTACAAAAGATGATAGAGTATTTCAATAATGGGATGAGAAATGAGATCTGAAACACATTGGCTAGTTTTTAGAGGAATCTTAAATCAAAGGATGAATGTGAAGAGAAAGGAGAATATCTTGAGGCTGAAAAGGTTGAACTACTACCTGATGAAATAGAAGATAGATTTCTTATAGAAGTGGTACAAGTGAGTAAAGTTCATAAAGTTGAGGTTTCTAACTTTTCAGGTTTGTTCAATCTAAGTGATCTGACAAATTGGATCAGAGAGTTGGAAGACTACTTTGAGTTTGAAGATCTTAAAGACCCATAGACGGTCTAGATAGGAAAAACTAAGTCGAAAGGGCATGCTACTTTGTGGTGGAAAGAGTTGTAGAGAGATAGAGTGGAGAATGGTGAGATGAAAATTACCTGATGGAGACATATGGTTGCAATATTGAAGGCTAAATTTATTCCAAGAGACTACGAGTTGGAGTTGTTCAAATGGTTGTAGAACTTGAAGTAGAAGGACAAGAGTGTGAAGGAGTGTACTGAGGAATTTTACAAGGTAATTATTACATCTGGACATCAGGAGATGGATAGAGAGAAGGTGGATAGATACATAAATGGACTTTGATTTAACATCCAAGATAAGATGAATATGCTGAAGATTTCTACAGTTGACGAGGCTTATCAATATGCATTGAAGATAGAAGATAAGGTGAAAATAAGGCAACAAAATAACTTTAAGGGCATAGAGAGATATGCAGTAAATAGAGAGTAGATGATTGGAAGTATGGAGAAGAAAACTACTGAAGAGGAATCAAAATATAAGTGGAGTAAAGAACCAGCTCAGAAAACACAAAGGAAAGGAGGTAGTAGCAGGGAAAGGAGGTAGTAGTAGGAGTAAAGAACCAGTGCATAGAAAGGTAATCTATCTGTAAAGTGGAAAATCGAACCCTAGGTGTTCCCCCACTCCAAGGAGAGAGCAAGGGAGGTCACTAGGGTTGACAATTTTCACTTAGGAGAGACTTTACATTCAAAAGAGGGGTTGAAACCCACAAGATCCAATCTCACACAATGCAAGACTGGATTCTAAATGAGTTTCAAGGGTTAAGACATCAAGGATACCCTCTTTTGTAAAGAATGTAGATAGAATGATTGAACTAGGAATGCATGTAAAGTGAGAAAGATTCGGTTGTAGATGGAGATAGGGACACAGGATGAAGCTACGGACCTGAAATTAGCAGTAAAATGTCGAGATGATCCTGTCTTGCAAATTTGAACAAAAGTTGATGGGACGATGGCGCCCGGAGTGCACACGGTCCTCCGAAAAATCCATGAAATGAAGGGGGATCTGTTCGTCTCTACACAAGGATTCCTGATCTTCAATTACAGCCGCATACCTGCAACCTACACATAGAAAAGAGAGGACGATTGGGGGGTTACGGATTAGGGGTTTGCCTTCAAGTCAAACCCCGGTTTTGGAATTAACCAAGAAATGAGAATGCTGTAAATGTAAATGTTTGTAATGTAAACAAGTACTGATACCTTGTTGTAAGAATGTTTGTATTCTTACATGCGAAGGTGTAATGTATGTTGTATGTTGTATGTTGTAGGTGATCTCCTCTTCAATGGTTGAATCCTTGTCTTGAATGCAACACCTAGCCTTGAATGGAGACTTAGAATACTCAATTGCTTGAAGGAATGCTTGAATGCTTGAATGTTTGAATATTTGAATATTGCTTCCATGTCTTGCTCTTGCTTACTTCCTTCCTCCCTTTCTAGGAGAGGAAAAGTAGTTTATATACTTGTCAATTAGGGTTAGGAGACTGATTTTTCCAACCTTAGGCTGACCTAGAAGCATTGTTTTCCAAATTACAAACTTAAAGACCCGATGCCCAACAAGAGACCGGGCCCAAAATAGGGCTAGAGACTAGGGCGCTGGGCGCCATGGTCCCACCTCCCAGGACAGTAGGGTGCAAGGAAGGATCAAGCCAAGGTGCAAAAAAATGTTTTTTTTGATGTCGTAAATAGGTTTTGGGGTCTCCATTCAGGTTCAACATTGCGCTACCATCGTGAAGACCCAAATGCAGTCGAAATTGCAAGTGTCACAATTTTAGGATGCTACACTATCATCAAAAGATATATAAACAACTAGATCAACATGTTTTACCTTTAGACACACATTACTCAAACCATCACAAGAATATCACCAAACATGACACACAAATTTTTCACATGAAAATCCAACTGGGAAAAACCACGGTGGAGATGAATACCCACAAGCTTGTTTTTTAACTCTTTAGAAGTCCTCTCTGCTAGGATCCTTGTCTGGTTAAAGACTGATACAATAGGTTATGTTAGGAACCGATCCTATTAGGGATCACCCGGTGAAGGGATCGCTAGAATACCTGGTTAAGGGTTAAACCGTGTTAAAGATTACCTTGTTAGAGGATTTCAAGAACTCAATGGTTTGAGTCACCCTGTTAAAGGATTTACAACAAGCCAGTTAAAGCTACCTTGTTAAGGGATTTCTCAACTATTGAAGTGGTTAGAGATCAACAGGTTCTACAATGATCTAGTAACAACACTCAATATCAATGTAGACCCACTTTAGCTCCTCTTCACTTTCTGCACTTACACTCTACAGGTATCACTTCTCTCCTCTGGTCTGGCAAGAATCATGTATCTCTTCTCTTGGATACACACACACAACTTTTGCCAACAACCTCAAAAAGAAACACAACATTGACCTTATAGGAAAATAGATAGGTCGGTAGCATCAACCCTAAACCCTAAACCTGTTCAAACAAAAGGTTCAATCCTGACCGTTGAGCACACTACATTAAATGCAACAGTCTTGATCCAATCTCAAGACATTCTCCATCATTCATTTTCCACCGATTTCATGGCAGCCGATAACCCATCACATGTTATCACCATTTATAGACTTCACACATTCTCAAGGTAGATAGGAACAATCTCCTTCATGCAAGATCCTTCACGCACACAAAGCTTATGTGGTAACATGATCTGTTCTTCATTACCATGCTAACTCATCACACAAAGTCATCGGTTGAGCCACATAGGTTTGAAGCACTTAAACTAGAAACCCTAAAGTTGAGACTACCAACCGGTAGTCATACAACGCTTCCATGTGTTGGTTCCTATAATCATATGTCGGTTCACCTTGAACAAACACACCGCTTCACTTTGGCACAAGTGTCGGTTCACAGTGTTATACCAGTTCTCACATATGTTGGTTCTCACCTCTTCAGCATATTGACATCAATGACAACATACAATTTCATTATGTCCTCATACCAATTCACATAATGGCAACAATCTCCCCCTTTGGCATTGATGGCAATATACAAAGATATCTCTCCGCTTCACATCTTCTCCCCCAATTTTTGTAGATATCTTTTCTACTTCTCTTGTTCTCCCCCTTTGACAACAATGCCAAAGTGGAGGCACAAGCTTCCCTGTTCCATTATGCTACTCCCCCTGAGGAGTAGCATCCTTCAACACATCAATCCTGAAGAAAAATTTGACTATGCAATACCTGACTGATGTGGAGCATATACCTTTAGTTTACTTCCTGAAGGGGCAGCACCCCTAATTCACCTCTTAAGTACATAAATGCAGCCTTTGGGAGAGGCTTGGTAAATATGTCTGCTACCTGCTCCTTACTGGAAACATGTTCCAGTGTAATTTCTTTGTTCTGAACCTTTTCCTTTAAGAAATGATACTTAAGCTCAAAGTGCTTGGTTCTAGAATGCAAAACCAGATTCTTGGAGATGTTAATTGCACTAGTATTGTCATAAAATATACTTACCAATTCAAATACAGGAACTTTGAAGCCATTTAATACATGCTTTATCCAAATTGTTTGAGTACAGTTCATGAAAGCTGCAACATACTCTACTTTCACTGTAGACTGAGAGATACAACTCTGCTTTTTACTCATCCATGAGACCAGTCTACTACCAAGAAAGAATGCACCACCAGTTGTGCTCTTCTAGTCATCTACATTACCAACCCAATCAGCATCTGTGAACACTCTCAGGTTAAAATCATTATTGTATGGATACCATAACCCATAGTCAGTAGTTCCCTTCAGATACCTAAGAATCTACTTGATCGCAACCAAGTGGGATTCTCTAGGACTTTTCTAGAACCTTGCAGTAATGCCAACTACATGTGCAATATCTGGTCTGCTATGCACTACATAATACAATTTACCAATCACTGATCGGTATTCCTTCTCATCAACCAATGTTGAGTCATCCTCTTTGGATAGTTTACAATCAGTTACCATCGGCATACTAACCGGTTTGATATCTTCCATGCCAAAGGTTGTCAACACCACTTTGACATACTTGGACTGAGTGATAAAGATTCCATCTTTCATCTTCTAGATCTGTAGTCCAATGAAGAACTTAATCTCCCCTATGAGTGATATCTCAAACTCTCTCTTCATCTCATCTGCAAACTCATGACTCATCTTGTCATCACCACCAAAGATAATGTCATCAACAAATACCTCATAGATTAGGATCTAATCTCCTTCAGACTTCAAGTAGATATTGCTATCTTCACTTGTTCTCTCAAATCAATTCTTCACAAGATGGGAATGCAGATGTTCATACCATACTCTAGGTGCCTTCTTTAGACCATATAAGGCTTTATGTAGCCTACATACCATGTCACTATCTTCAGATAGGGCAAACCCATCTAGTTGCTCTATATACACCTCCTCTTCAAGTACACTATTTAGGAATGTAGATTTTACATCCATTTGATATACTTTGAAAACTTTAAAAGCTACATATGCAAGAAGCATATGAACTCCTTCCAATCTGACTATAGGAGAAAAGGTTTCTCCATAGTCTTCTCCTTCTTCTTGGACATATCCTTTGCACACCAGTCTGGCTTTGTTTCTAATCACTGTGCCATCCTCATTCAGCTTATTTTTGAAAACCCATTTGGTACCAATGACGTTTTTATGCTCTGGTCTTGGTATTAAAGACCATGTACCATTTTTCTCTATCTAATCAAGTTCCTCTTCCATTGCCTTGATCTAGTCTTCATCTTTATGTGCCTCTTTGAATGATTTAGGCTCAAATTCAGAGATCATACATGAGTTTTCTCTGACCTTTCTTCTTGTAAGGATTCCTACATCCTTATCTCCTATGATCTTCTTAGGATCATGATTCAGCTTGACATACCGAGGAATTGTCTTGATAGATTCCTCTTTCTTTTCTTCTTCATCATCATCTCCATCAGTATCAACATCTACATCTATCAGTGTAGGAACACTGTTACTAGTACTCAGTTGACTGACAACCGGTTCCTAGAAGGTTACAACCGGTTCATTTACCTCTTGCTCACTATCAGTTTCCTTACTTTTCTCAGAGGTTTCATCAACTCTTACATTGATGCTTTCCATAATTCTCCGAGTCCTATTGTTGAAACACTTGAGAGCTTTTCTCTTTGTGGAATACCCTAGGAATATTCCCTCATCACATTTTGCATTAAATTTGCTCTAGTGTTCACTCCTCTTGATGTAACATTTGGTACCAAACACTCTTAGCTAACCACAGGTGTCTTACCGGTCCAATACTCATAAGGAGTTTTATCCTTACCTTTCTTGATGAGTACCTAGTTCATTGTGTAGACTGCAGTGCTCACCGCTTCTCTCCAAAAGGTGTGGGCTACCTTTCCTTGAATCAACATAGTTCTGGTTGCTTCAACCATAGTTTGGTTATTCCTCTCTACTAGGCCATTCTACTATGGAGTTCAGGGGGTAGACAGTTGTCTCTTGATGCCATGTTCTTCACAGTACTTGTTGAATTCACTAGAAGGGAATTCCCCTTCTTGATCAGTTCTCAAGAACTTAATCCTTTTACCGCTTTCCTTCTCCACTAATGCTCTGAAAGCTTTGAACTTTACAAAAACTTCAGACTTATCTTTCAATAATGTGACCCACATCATTCTTGAGCAGCCATCAGTGAGAATCATGAAGTACCTATCACTCTGCACACTCCTAGTTTTCATAGGACCACACAAATCAGTATGCACAAGATCAAGCACATTGTTAGAAGTGAAAGATTTACCTTTAAAGGTTGAGGAAGACATTTTCCCTAATTGACACTCTCTGCACAAGGTATTATCTAGTTTGTTTAGCACTAGCAACCCTCTAACTGCCTTGATCTTACTAGCCTTCATAATGTTATCAAAGTTTACATGGCAGAGTCTCCTATGCCATATCCAGCTATCATCAAATTTAGCCATAAGACATGTACTTATATTTGCATTTAGCTGAAATAGGTTACCTTTGGTCTGCATGCCGGTGGCCACCAATTCACCATTCTTTCCTTTGATTCTGCACACTCCATTCTTGAATTCCAAAGTGAGACCACTGTCATTCAGCTGGGTAACACTTAGAAGTTGTGTCTGAGACCATCAACCCAATACACATTGTCAACACTACTCTTTCCATTCAGAGAGATGGACCCTCTGCCTTTGACCATGCATGGTGCATCATTACCAAAGCGAACCACACCACCATTATACTCTTCCAAGGATAGAAACTTGCTCCGGTCACCAGTCATATGGTGAGAACAGGTACTATCAATGATCCACTCATTGGAATTATCAAACTGGGAGACAAGAGCCTTCTTGTCTGACACATCTTCCTTGACAACAACAAACACAATATCTTCATTTTCTTCATCTTCTGATTCCTCATCTATGACACCTTCATCAACTGCCACAAAATAGTTTCTCCAGTTTCCTCCTTTGAATTTCTTGAACCTTTCCGGTTTGTCCTTGTTGTCACCATTAGGACAGTTTACAACAATATGTCCTATCTGGTTACAAGAAAAGCATTTCAAAGTAATCTTACCTCTGTATTTCCTAGTTCCTTTAGGAATTTTCCTGGCAAGGAGAGCTTCAAAAGCCATCAGAATCTCGTCATCGCCCATTTCTCTGCTCTGTCTTGGTTCACCACTAGTTCTAGATTCTTTTCCTTTTCTGGATGGTACAGCAGAAGCTTTAAAAGCTGATTTAGTCTTTTGAACACTGCCATCAAAACTATTTAGCTCATAGGCTGTCAACTTTGCAATGATGGAGTCTAGGGATACATTAGTCTTTTCTATTGATCTCAGCTCCTGAATGGTAGCAACCCTTATTGCATAGACCGGTAATAAGGATTTAAGGACTTTCCTTACCACAGTGCAATCTTCCATTTTACCACCTGCACTCTTGATATCTCCAACAATGGTTTTGATTCTTAATCCATATTGTTGAATGGTCTCACCTTCAACCATCTGCATGTCTTCAAACTTCCCTCTAAGGCTTTCTTCCTTAGCTTGTTTAACATGCTCATCACCGCCCTAAATATTTTCAAGAGTATCCCATACCTCTTTGGGATTTACCTTATCTTGGACATCAATAAACTCAATGTCAGATAAACTACTAATTAGGGCTTCCATGACTTTCCCATTCTCATGTATCTCTCTCTTTTCATCATCGGTGAGAGTACCAATAGGGGCAACATAGGCATTCTCAACATAGCTCTAGTGTTGAGCACCCATGCTTCTGATGTATATCTTCATTCTGTCTTTCCATATACTGAAATTTTCTTTGTTAAACGTTGGACCTTCCCTCTTCATCATTAGACTGGGATCTTTACCACAAGCGGTTAAGCTTATAATACAGAGGACCTGGAGGACACTCTGATATCAATTGATAACTCAATGATGAACGGATAGTACCAAACCGGTACTGAGAGGGGGGGTGAATTTGTATAGACAAAAACACAATCTTAAACCGGTTTGTCAGCAGACACTATGCCTTGATAGACAAACAGTAACACCAGTCTTAAATGGAGTACAATTGGAAAAACCCAGAATAACTAAGACAAGCATAAATCGGTTAACACTTATCCTCTCATACAATCTAATAATTCATTTCCATTTCATCCTAGTGCATAGACAGGTAATCTATCATCAAAAGATATATAAACAGCTAGATCAACATGTTTTACCTTCAGACACACATTACTCAAACCATCACAAGAATATCACCACACATGACACACAGATTTTTCACGTGGAAACCCAACTGGGAAAAACCACGATGGGGATGAATACCCACAAGCTTTTTTTTGAACTCTTTAGAAGTCCGCTCTGTTAGGAGTCTTGTCCAGTTAAAGACTCATACAATAGGTTCTGTTAGGAACCGATCCTGTTAGGGATCACCTGATTAAGGGATGGCTAGAATACTCGGTTAAGGGTTAAACCCTATTAAAGGTTACCTTGTTAGAGGATTTCAAGAACTCAATGGTTTGAGTCACCCTATTAAAGGTTTTACAGCAAGCCGGTTAAAGCTACCTTGTTAAGGGATTTCTCAATTGTTGAAGTGGTTAGAGATCAACAGGTTTTACAATGATCTGGTAACAACACTCAATGCCAATGTAGATCCGCTTTAGTTCCTCTTCACCTTCTGCACTTACACTTTGCAGGTATCACTTCTCTCCTCTGGTCTAGTAAGAATCACGTATCTCTTCTCTTGGATACACACACACAACTTTTGCCAACAAACTCAGAAAGAAACACAAAATCAACCTTATAGGAAAATAGATAGGTCAGTAGCATAAACCCTAAACCCTAAACCTATTCAAACAAACTGTTCAATCCTGACCGTTGAGCACACTACATTAAATGCAACTATCTTGATCCAATCTCAAGACATTCTCCATCGTTCATTTTCCACCGATTTCATGGCGGCTGATAACCCATCACACATTATCACGGTTTACAAACATCTCACATTCCCGAGGTAGATAGGAACAATCTCCTTCATGCAAGATCCTTCACGCACACAAGGCTTATGTGGTAACATGATATGTGCTTTGTTACCATGCTAACTCATCACACAAAGTCACCAGTTAAGCCACACAGGCTCGAAGCACTTAAACCGAAAACCCTGAAGTTGAGACTACCAACCAGTAGTCATACAATGCTTCCATGTGCCAGTTCCCATAGTCATATGCCAGTTCACCTTGAACAAACACATCGCTTCACTTTGGCACAAGTGTCAGTTCACAGTTTTATACTGGTTCTCACATATGCGGGTTCTCACCTAGTCAGCATATTGACATCAATGACAACATACAATGTCATTATGTCCTCATACCGGTTCACATAATGCCAACAGTCTCCACACAGGATTAGGCTTTCATTAATTCTTTGACAAAATAGGATGTGAATGTCCACTCAATGCTTAAACCTTGACTTTGTTTCTACTTAAAGGCTTGAAGGAAAATAGACTACTTTCTCAATAGCTTGAATGCATGAATGAATGCTTGAATGCTCGATTTGATGTGTGTATAATGTATGCTTTCTTATCAAAATTAAAGAGGAAAGTATAGTTTTATACTTTCCCATCGAATAACTTGTTAATTTTTTAATATGAGCCAACACGGAGCTAAGTTTCCCACTCAAATTTGAAAAGGCAAAAAGGGTTTTAAGAAGGGCTCAATTAGGGAGGACCAAAGTGTGTTGCTCTAGTCCTACCCAATTTAGGGCCAAGACAAGGTTCCTAGTTAGTGCAAAAATAAAAGAATTCAGTCATACTTGAGTGGTATAACCAAAATCGTGTCCCAGATAGGCCTATGGGAGCAAATGCTAAGGGACCCAAATGCAATCAAAATTGTACAGGGGTGCAATTTTAGAACATTACATTTAGCCCCCACTTTAGTGGGAGTATTAGGTAAATCATACTCTTGGTAAAGTACAAGGGTTCACATTGAAGAAATTTCACCAAGTTGCCAAGAAGGCAAGATACACCAAGCCCCCAATGGACTATAGGATCTTACAACTTGGATGAGATGATAAAAGGGACATCATGATAGAAAGAGAAAGAGATAACCATGACTACAAACTAAGAAGGTTCTCTTAATATGAGTCATGAAAAGAAAAATACCAAAATTATGAAGCAAAAAACTAAGTTCATTAACATAATTAGCAAGATATGCAAAAGATAGAGATCATTGAGCAGAGTGTATGCCCCCATGTTAAACTGATTTCATATGTCGTATCAAGAGAAATTTCTTGAAGGTAGGATAGACCCAAAAAGAGAAGCATGTTATCACAATAATATGTCCCCAATTAAGGACAAATCAAAGGATCATGATCACAAGACATAAAACATAGAGTGGTTTCACTTAACTCTGGTGTCAATATCCTTTTTATGATAAACAATGTATATCATGTATATATATATGCATAGAATTTTCCTCATCCCGTAAAGAAAGAAAAACAACCATGGAAGAAGGGCACATGTGTCTTTTTAGTCAACATCAGAGAGACAAAAAGAGATCTTAATGCCTTGCATCATCCTCAAGTAGACAACACTAGGGACAATAATTACAAGAATTAAGAGGCAAATAGGAGAAGGTCACAAACAAATAAGAGAGGAGAGAGAGAGAGAGAGAATCTACAACATGAATGAAGCTAATCGCACAAATCATCTGCCTCCCAACTTTTCTCATCACTATTTTGGGAAGGTGGATAACATGCAAGAGGAGTCATGTCAAACACTGTAGATAAATCTATCACAAGTTCCAAACAAGGACCATGCTCTAATGATGAGTCACTTTGTTTGTTACTTGGAGCTAGGAATAATACTTTTGAAAATGGTTTAGATAAATCATTGTTAATATCAATATATTCATATTCATCATCTGAATTATTAGCATCAACATTTTCATCATGAACAACAGTCTCACCTATTTCATTATCAAGATTAACAAAAATATCAGCTCTAATAGGAATAGAACTTGGACCATCATTTATCTTAATTATTTTACATCTTGAAGATTTAGGTTGAACCTCTTGTTTAGGACAAGCTTAAGAACATGTTATTATGTGAATAGTTGGTGTCTTCAGAGAAGAAATTGTTTGACAAGTAAATTGACAAGCCCTAGTATGACATCTCCATCAGTGTTCTCTCACACAATGGTTTCATTTAGTTTTAGCTAACGATTGTGAAGGTTTAGGTTCAATGGGCATAAACTTATTTTCTTGTTTTAAGGAAGGATGCAGTGGAGAGGGTTTCTTAGGTTGAACAAGAGGATATGTTTAGTACTTCTCTTTTTAAGATGTAGGAGGTGGAGCCACACCGATGCAGAGAATTTTGTCATGATGCTAAGTATCCTACAATTTTACTCCAAGTCCTACTCAAGTAAGGAAAAACTCTTCAATTTCATAGTGAGAACAAATTATCACACCAATGGCTTTCTTCCAAGACACTATTCCAATTTAGTTCACCTTCCACTCACCATCCTTTCTTTCTCAAACTCTGATCACAGCATCTCTGACGCACTTGTCCTCTTGAACACATACCTTTCTTGACTTGTTGCATTTACCCTTTCCCTATGACAACATCTCGCATATTACCTTCCACAATGACAAAAAGAGGTTCTTCTCTCTTTGACCTCACACATGGTATGTGGTACAGGAGCACTTGAGCACCTGAATGCTTAAATCCTAGCAGGTATAGCATTTTGTTGCAAATTAAGCATGTGTGTTTATTTTATGCTTCTAGTAGGTTTAATAGGTTTGTTTTGTGGTGTAATAAGGTTTGGAACTCATTCTTGTTTAAGAGTTTCCAAGATTTTTGTTTTCTTGCTCAGTGGGCCAAAAACTGTCAATTTTGGTTCCAAATGAGCATTTTTGAATTTTTGATGTTGTAAAGCCTTGAAAGGCATTGGAGCATGTTTATTTAGTGTTTCTAATGATGTTGAGTCATTGGTTTGAGTGCCAAGTCAGCGAGAGTCAAAATGCAACTTTTTGAGCAACAAAAGTTGTCAAAAAGTGCAAAAAAGTGATTTTTGGTGGTTTTGGTTAGTTCCAGCCTGTACATGTCTGTACAAAGGCTTCAATAAGTTGGCACATGTATAAAAACCATGTTCCCATCATTGTATGTGTAGTTCATGTTGGAAAAGTAAGAGAAATACTTGTTTCGCTCTTGTCTTTTTGAGTTTTATCTAGTTTCCTGCACTTTTGTGAGTACAGTCTGTACCATAGCTTCATGAGTCCGTACTACTCCTATTTTTAATTGGTGTGATCTCCTTTGATGTTTGAGTAGTGATTTGGAACAGGTTTTGTTTGAAGTGCTCTTGAGAAAGGCATTGTTTTGTGGTTCCAATGGAAGAACATTCATGGTCCAACTAATTTCTTCAAAGTCTCTTCATCCATGGCTTTGAGGAAATTTGTTGGATCCTTTGTACATACTGTATCATAAATCTATTTTCCTTTTCTAGCAATGCACAAGTGTTTGTAAGCCCATGGCAAGTATGTGAAGTGAACAACTTGGCTTGGGTATTCTTAAAGTTGTGTGAATGGTACTTTGTTGTTCATAGCAATGTACTTTGAAATGTTGAAAAAGAATTAAGTTGGCAAGAGTCATAATTGCATTTTACCATCCTTGTCTCTCTCATGACTTGGTTGGATGCAAGAAGAAAAGGTGTAAACAGATTGTAAGACAGTGTGTCACTGTTTCATTGTTAAAACCTCATTGCCAACTTTCCTAGAAGACAGTATGGAATGATGGATTCCTTTTTTATGCATCATGGGAATGTATTTGTAAATGTCTTCAATGCTAAGAAGACAAGGTACACAATTTGGTTGTAAAGGACCTAAATAAGGATCCTAGAAAAGTGTATCCTCTATCATAGTCTTAGAATGCTATCATGTTTTGTGGCATATTTTGAGTGTTCAAACTTATAAGGTCCTTGAAGATGACATATGTATTGTTTTACCTTGCCATTAACACCTTTTTGTAGGCTAGGGATAGAGTGAAGAAGCAAATCAAAACAAAGGAAGAAAGTTGTATCAGTTTTAAGACTGTCAAAATGCAGTGACGGCGGGTGAATGAACAACAGTCATAAAAAATCCTTTCCTTATTTGCTTTGCAGGGTGTTGCAACTTATGTCAAGTCATTTTTGTATTTTTATTTGACATAGCTTCATTGTATTTGGTTTACAAATGTTGAAAATGTATGCAAAACATTAAAAACATTGCTGTCTCAGTCCTCTAGACTGTTATTTCTATGTAAGGGCAGTAGTATGGCATTTGTTTGACATAATGACAATATTCTAAGATGGTTTTTGGATCCTTGGAAGTGTTTGGTATAGGTCATATCAAGGTTGGAAACATTTAATTGGGTCTAGTATCATGGAGAAGACCTTTAATTTGCAAACCCTCACTAAAACCTTCAAAAACCCTTGAAAAATGCCTATTTTGTGGGACAGTCCTCAAACAGTCCGTACAGTACCTGCCATAGCAAAAATCTTTTATTTTTCATCATCAAATGACCACATCTCCAAGGTTTTTCCATGAAGTTTAGCAGGTTGAGCAGGGTGAACAAATTTCACTAAAAACTAGGGCTAATCCTAGTAGCCATTTTTGGAGCAAATTTGACAACTTCATGAAATCGGTAAGGAAGGAGAAGTAAATGATTGCTTCAAATCATCAAAATTGATGAGTTAAGACTTGAGACACCCTACTACAAACTCCATAGCATTTCATTAAGTCATTTGATCAAGATGACCTTTTCAACCTAGAAGTTGCCTTGAGTAAACCAACGCTCTTTGCATCCAACTTGGAGATTTTCACTCTTGAAAGGTGAGGGACAGTCATCAGACTTTGTAGACCTGTCCAGATGCACAATCAACACATTAATTTGATTGAAATCCTTAAAGGTGCAAACAAGATTAGGTAAACTATGGTTCTCCAACAGTTGCCCATTCCTGGAAGAGAGGAGATTTAGCCAGTTGGACAACCAAACTTGTTCATTTTTGGTGACACACAAGAGGACCTCATTTAAGATTTGAATGCCTTGGCATGGAAGGTAAGGAGGAGTGATGTACAATACAATAGGGTGCAAGCAGTGTTGAATAGAGAGGAGAAGATAGGAGAAAGGTTTAGAAGAATCCCATTTGTGCCTAGGGATTGATTTGGGAAGCACATTGAGAACAAAAGCCCACCAACCTCAAAGAAAGACCAACTTCTAGTCTACCTCCCCATCATAGTGGTATCAGAGCCAATTTAGATTTGGGTTGAGAGATTAGCACATGTCAGGTAGTGAGTTAGTGGGAGACAACACCAACAACATGGTGACCAATGCAGAGTTAGCAAAGAGGATGGAGGATCAGGTTGAAGAAAATAGACTTCTTAGGGAAAGATTACAACAAGTTGAAAAAAAGTTGAACCAAGTAGAGGTCAAGATTGAAGAAGTTAGTGAGAGAGTAGAAAATGCTGAAGATAAGAAGGAAATCTTAGAGGAAGAAGTCCCAGAACCAGATCCAATCTTGGATAGAGAACAAGAAACCTTTTTACAAGCTTTGAAAGCTTTGACTGGAAAGGCCCTAGATGGAGTGTCCCTTTTTAGTGCCAAGATGGAACCAGAAGCACTAATGGAGTGTATAGACGGTCTAGTGAATCACTTTGAATGTGAAGACAATGGTAACTAAAATCAAAGACACCTACATTCTTGAAGATTATGAAATCCAGTTACATAAGAAGAGACAAAACTTGAGACAGAAAGACCTAGATGTCAGCAGTTACATTGAAGAATTCCAAAAACTATGCCTTAGATCTAAGGTACAAGAAGATGAAAATGTGAGAGTAGCTAGGTATCTCAATGGGTTAAGATGGAATATTTAGGAAGAGTTAAGCCTATGGTGTCCCAACACATTACAAAAGTGTTATCAACTAGCACTGAAGGTAGAAGAGAGAAACAAGAAGAAACAAGAATAGAATGGTAGAGGCAGAGGCAGAGGAAATAGAGGTAGTCATAGAGGTAGTTTTGGGGGAAGATACATAGATCATAGGTCCCAGGGAGAGTCTAAGCTTATTGAGAAAAGCGGGGATTCTCAAAGCAAACCCAACTATAGGGGTAGGGGATCAGGCAACCCAGGAAGGGGTAGATCTAATGGACCTGGAAGAGGTTCATACTTCTCCACGATGAATTGTTATAACTGTCAGAAACTAGGCCATCCAGCATATAGATGCCCAGAGAAGCCAAGTTCATCTCAAGGAGGTGATAAGAGAGTCCATTTTGTGCAAGAGGAAACCACACCAAATCAAAGGTGTCTACCATCAGAAGAAGGGGAAAACCTCATGATCAGGAGGATCCTCATGAAAGAGCCATCTTAGAAAGATATGTCTCAAAGAAAAGCTCTTTTCAGGATCAAATGTAAGATCCAAGGAAAGGTGTGCAAAGTTGTCATTGACTCAGGATCAACTGACAACATCATATCAGAAGAAGCTGCTACAAAACTTCACCTACATAGAATACAGCACAATGAGCCCTACAAGGTCACATGGTTGGAAAAAGGGCAGCATGTATTGGTGAGTGAACAAACAAGGGTAGAGTTTAACATAGGTGAGTACCAAGATAAGATTTTGTGTGATATACTACCTATGGATGCTTGTCATTTGCTTTTAGGAAGACCTTGGCAATTTGACAGGAAAGCACAATATGATGGTGAAAAGAACTCATACTCATTTTTCAAGAATGGTATCAGCTATAAAATTCAGTCCATTAATGAAGGAAGTGAGGGCAGTAAACCACAAGTTCCCAACACTTTGTTAGTTGGTGAAAAGGAGTTCATTCATACCCTAAAAGAAGGTGATGGCATAGGTTTTGCATTGGTAACAAAACCAATTGACGAAAAGAAAGAAAAGAAGGTAGAAATCCCATATGAGGTGCAGCAACTTCTATATCAGTTTAAGTCAATTGTTAATGATGGTCAACCAACTTCTCTACCTCCTCAGAGAGCCATTAGCCACAAGATAGACTTCATCCCAGGTGCATCCTTACCAAACAAAGCTGCTTACAAAATGACACCTGAACAAAATCAAGAAGTGGCAAGACAAATCCAAGAGCTATTAGACCAAGGATTGATTAGAAATAGTATTAGTCCATGTGCAGTACCCACAGTGTTAGCACCTAAGAAAGGTGGGGCTTGGAGACTTTGTACAGATTCAAGAGCAATAAGCAGGATCACAATCAGGTATAGATTTCCCATCCCTAGGATAGAAGATCTTATGGATTGTTTAGGGGGAGCAAAATATTTCAGTAAGATAGACCTAAAAAGTGGTTATCATCAAATCCGCATCAAAGAGGGGGATGAATGGAAAATAGCTTTCAAGACAAATGAGGGGTTGTATGAATGGCTAGTCATGCCATTTGGGTTAACAAATGCACCCAGTACATTTATGAGATTGATGAATGAGGTGTTACATGACTTCATAGGCAGGTTTGTAGTTGTGTAGCTTGATGACATCTTAATTTTCAGTAAAACCAAGGAAGAACACCTCCAACATTTGCAAATTGTCTTACAAAGATTGAATGATGAACAACTTACTATCAATCTAGAAAAATGTGATTTCCTTAAGCAAGAGCTAGTCTATTTGGGTTTTGTTGTTTCAGGGGGTGATTTGAAGATGGATCCAAGTAAGGTAGAAGCCATAGTTAATTGGCCAACTCCTAAGAATGCTAGTGATGTCAGGAGCTTTCATGGACTTGCTCAATTTTATAGGAAATTTATCAGAGGTTTCAGTGAAATATGTGCACCTATGTTGGAAACCATTAAGGGTGGTGTAAAAGTGAAATTTCAGTGGACAGAAGCAGCCAACAAGGGATTTGAATTGCTGAAAGTTAGAATTGCTACTCAACCAGTGTTGATTCTACCTAGTTTTGACAAATTGTTTACCTTAGAGTGTGATGCAAGTAATATTGTTGTTGGTGCTGTTTTGAGTCAGGATAATAGACCTGTTGCATTTTTCAGTGAAAAGCTTAATGATGCTAAGAAGAAATATTATTCATATGATCTTGAAATGTATGCTTTGGTTCAAGCACTTAGGAAGTGGAGGCATTATCTTCTTCCTAAAGAATTTGTGGTTTACACTGACAACCAAGCACTTAGTTTTCTCAATTCACAGGATAAGCTTAGTCACAGACATGTTAAATGGGTAGAGTCTTTGCAAGCATATACCCTTACTTTGAAGCATAAGAAAGGATAGTGCAATAAAGTAGCTGATGCATTGAGTAGGAGGTTACTTACTGTTCAAGAAATTCAGATTAGAAGTATTGGTATAGAATGTTTTAAGGATTTATATCCACATGATTCTGATTTTGCTGATATTTACAAGGTTTGTCAAGATTTTCAGAATACTTTTCATAGTGAATATGCTAACTATACTTTGTAGAATGGATTGTTATTTAGGGGTGGACAGCTGTGTGTGCCAAAAGGTTCAATGAGGGAGAATCTGATACAGGAAAAGCACAATGGTTGCTTGAGTGGTCACTTTGGTCTTAATAAGACTTTGGAATTGGTTCAGAGGCACTATTTTTGGCCTAAGATGCAGGCAGATGTGAGGAAATATGTTGAGCAATGCATGGTATGTCAGAAAGCCAAGGGTACTAGCACTAATGCTGGTTTGTATCAGCCTCTTCCCATACCTTCTAGGCCTTGGGATTGCATCAGTATGGATATTGTGGTAGGTTTGCCCAGAACTAAAGAAGGGTGTGATAGTATTTTTATGGTTGTTGATAGACTCAGTAAAATGGCACATTTCATACCTTGCAAAACTACTAATGATGCTAGTCATATTGCTTTTCTTTTCTTTAAGGAAGTTGTAAGAATTCATCATTTGCCATCCAGTATTGTATCTGATAGAGATGCTAAGTTTTTGGGTCATTTTTGGAAAACTTTATGGAAGAAATTGGGTACTAACTTGTCTTTTGGCTCAGCTTATCATCCATAAATAGATGGCCAAACAGAAGTGGTGAACAGAACATTGGGTAACCTACTCAGATGTCTTACCAAAGAATATGGGCAAAGTTGGGATCAACTCATCCATCAGGCAGAGTTTGCATACAATGACAGTGTAAACAGATCCACTGGTAAGAGCCCATTTCAGATTGTTTATGGAATGCATCCTAGAGGTGTTTTTGAGTTAAATGATGTAACTAATTTGCAGCATGTGAGTGGTATAGCAGAAGATATAGCACAGTCTATGAAATAAATTCATGAGCAGGTACAAAAGTCTTTACAGGAAACTACTCAAAAAGTTAAGGAGACAGTTGATTCTTCAAAAAGAGATATTCAATTTTCAGTGGGTGATTATGTGATGGTCCTGTAATGTCATAAATTATACGCACTTGCTAAAGCAGTACAATTTAACACCTAGTTTAGCACCCGCCTTGGCGCAGTTACATTCTGCATTGCATTTCTCCTTTAGCACTTAATTAATCAAGTTAATTAGGTCTAAGGTCCTATTTCGTCATTCTCTACATCATAAAGTTGGGCCCTTTCACTAAAGCGCGCCCTTCGTATTTTATTCCTCCAATACATCACTCAATCAAAAACCCTAATTAAGTCCTATTTCGAACTTGGGGGCTTGGTTTTGGGGTCAAAACATCTCGAAAACACCTATAACTTCAAGATTCTCTCTAAAATCATCATATCCGACGGCCCTGAAAATTTGGTGAAAAGTTGTCGGGACCGTGGCGCCCGGAGTGCACATGGTCCCGGATATTTTTCCCGAAATTTTAGGAGCACGATCCAATCATAAAATAAAGCTTAACCCCAAGAAATTGGCGGGATATTCAATCTCTAGGTCGGCCAAAATACGAATTTACAATCTAGGGTTTCCTACATAAGAGCTCTCTTTCTTCATTTGAAGGGATCCGAATTTTGTTTTCAGGAACTTCATATGCAGCGAAAGAGTAGATCTTTGAAGAATTCAACATCTTACAACATCCTTCTATCAAGCATCTATCAAATTTATTCATCCACTTAGGGCTTGGAAGACATTGAAGAACAATAGGAGATTACCGACTGAAGATTGGCTTGTACTCCTCCCTTGAGGGTTGGGTATGATTTCATGTTGTTTTCATGTCTTTACATAAGCTTCAATACATCATTTATTCATGCTTTAGATCACTTTGCATCTTGATTTAGAGCATTTATGTTATCATTTACAAGCAATTAGGGTTTACTTTCTAGGTTGCTCTAGTTTGCTTTCTTGCATTTTTGGACCTTGCACACACACTAGGTCTGCACACACAATACATTTTACAAAACAACTTGGCTATTCATGGAGGTGGAAATCACCGAAGAGGGGGTTTGACTAAGGCAAAACCCTATATAGCTGCCCATACACCCTTTTTCAGATATCATTGTAGGTTTCGGGATTCAGACGACGCCGCGGGAGACAGATCCGGAGAGAGAAGGTCGAGACAGCACTCTGTATCAAATTGCAGAGCAGAAGACTGGGACAGGGGCGCTGGGCGCCTTGGTCCTGCTAGGACAGGGGCACTGGGCGCCCTGGTCCCTGGGACAGAGGCGCTGGGTGCCCTGGTCCTCCGAACAGACAGCTTTCAGACAGCTTTCCGACAGTGTTCCAGAGTGCAGAACAGCAGTTTCCGGTGCAGTTTTCAGGACAGTGCCGCCCACGCCCCCGTCTCGAACATTTTCAGTCTGATTTTGACTTCGGGTACACATCTGCATTCTTATTTCATCCTTGTATTTACAGCTATTCATTGTTTAATCTCAATTCTGCAATCTTGTTATTAGTTCATACTTGCATTTTGGGATTAGGGTTTGAACTTGCATTACTTGATCTTACAATTTCAACAAGGGAATAGAAATCCTAATAGAATTCTCGTGGCTCTCTCTTTCACAAAAAGAAGTAGCCAATTGTGCGATATCTCTAGGCTCTTTCGTATTCCGTAATGTGTGTCAAAAGGTAGGATTAGGGCATGATTAACCTAGTCTCGCTTTTTCCCCCTCACATTTTGGTGAACTCGACGTGAATCTATCATTGCTTCCTCTTGCATTGCATTTGTTAGATCTAGATCTAGATTTAGTGTGTTTTCATTTCATTTTCATTAAAAAGAAAAGGAAAAAAAAAAAGTGTGTTTCTTTGCATTAGGTGTTTAAGTTTTGTGTAATCTTTTCAAAATGTCAGATTTTTATTTGCAAAATGTTCATGCTTTCGATGATTATTATGAGTATAGCCAAGATGAATTAGATGAAGCTTTAGATGAGTTTTTGAACCCTAAGGATGCCAAACCTTCATTTTACCAAAAACTCATAAACCTTGTTACTATGCCATTTAGGTGTGATGAGAAAGATAAGTCAAATGATTCCTCTCAAGGATACATTCCTATCCACTCTTCCACTAAATCTAGTAACATGGTTGTTTTCAACAATCCCCTCTATGAGGAGATGTCTCCTTTTGAATCAAAAGATAAACCTTTCAACCGATATGATCATGCTTTGTTGGATGATGCTCTTGATGACTTTGTGGCTTTATCGAAATCTTTAAACAAGAACAAAACTTCTAAATTAGTTAACATGATAAACTTGAATGAGCATAAAAACCCTCTCTTTGAAGTCCAAGGAGCTTATCCTTCTCCCACCTTTCAAGTTTCTAAGTCACCTCTCCTTACTGTCCAAGGAGGGTATGATCATGATTCCTTTCGTACTCCGAATAAACCAATCATCACTGTGCAAGGAAGAAAACCTATAAGTCCTTATAATTATGCCAAGCAAATAACTAGAGAGAGTTATCATGCGGTTGCCCATACTTATCATACCAGAAATAATAGGCAACCTAGTCCTCCTCCTGTTATCCCAGTTTCTCTTCCGAATCCTCAACCGATGCTTCCACAAGCTCCCCGTATTTCACAAGTTCTTGGTAAGGAATATGATCTCATAGAACAACTTAAAGCTACCCCTGCTAAGATATCACTTTGGGATTTGATTCAAACTTCTTCCGCTCATCATGGAATCTTACAAGATGCCTTGAAAGATTTGAATGTTCCTCCACCGAATACATCTAGTAATATAGCATCTTTGGTTAACTCTGTGATGAATCCTAAAGCTCAAATTGTGTTTACCCAAGATGAGTTGCCTACTAGTGAAATCCAACATCAATATGATCCCTTGATGATTGTGGTTATCATGAAAGACATGGCTATAAGGCGAACACTAGTAGACAATGGCTCTGGTCTTAATGTGTGTAGCATTAATCTTCTGCATAAGATGAATGTGGATACATCCTTAATTGAACCGGACTCTCGTCCTATTCGAGGCTTTGATAATGTGGCTAAAACTTCATTAGGTACTATCACCTTACCCATCACAGTGGGGCCTGTTACTTTGCCTACACCTATCCATGTTATGTCGGGAAATCTAACGTACAACTTGCTACTGGGGAGACCTTGGATTCACAGTATGCAAGCTGTCCCTTCTACATTGCATAGACAAGTTAAATTTATTTATAACAATAAGACATATACCTTGATAGGTGATACTAATTTTCAAGCTTGTTTGCAAACATCCACTTCTAAGGGGGGTTCTTCTAAGCCGTCCTCATCTAGTGATGAATCTTTGAATAAGATACCTATCGATGAATCCTCGCTCTCCGATGATCAAAATTCTTTGGATGAGTCTGGAGCTCTTGGAGAATATTCTTCTCGACTTGAAACTACACATAAGAAGGATTTTGATCCTGGGAAGATCCTCGAAGACGACGATTGGGGATCCCTTGATTTTAATCCTACCTTTGTGGGTGAATGTAAGGTTTCTTCTAGAGAAATTAAAGTTGAAAAGAAGGAAGAAGTTGAAAATCATAAAGTTGAAAAGAAAGAATCAACCTTACCTGAATCTATGAGTAATAATTTTGTGGCTGCCTCTCAAACTTCTTCTACTCACATCTCTAATTATGAAGAGTTTGATTCTTTGTCTTATGAAAAACCACCTTCTCTTCCTGAAATGGCTGATCGTTATGGTCATGGTTTTCGCATTTTTGCTAAGCATGGGTATCACGGAAAAGGTTGTGGTGCTCATGAACAAGGGATAAGAGTTCCTCTAGAGACTAATTTTCACAATTATGCCTTTGGACTCAGCTTTAATCCCTGCAAATGTACTAAAGCTTCTAAAAGACCATGCATTAGTGTTAATGCTATCTCTACATCTTTATCAATACAACATCCTGAGTATATTGATGGGGATCCTTCGTGTGCCTGTGCTTTGGATGTCTTCCCTACCGATGATGCTTTAGCTGAGTTCTTGGGAGCCTATGACACTCTTCCTCGTTATCATCACAATAGGGGACTCCCTTATTGTTTGAACACTGAAGCCTATTTTGGAAAAGAGATTGATAATGACGAGATTGTGAAAGAATTCCCTCAGTTAAAGGATACTCCTCAACAAAGCAATCTTCTCATAAGTGACACCACTGATGTTAAGATGGACCCTTGCAATAAAGAGAAAGTCATTAAAATTGGGAAATGTTTGGATGAAGAGGAACAGAAACAATATGAAGAACTATTGCATGAATTCCCTGAGATCTTTGCTTGGGCATACTCTGACATGCCTGGTATAGATCCTAAGATCGTTACTCATAATATTGTCTTAGTTCCTGATGCTAAGCTCGTGAAACAAAAGATTCGAAAAATGAATCCTAAGGTGGCTCTGCTTGTTAAGGCTGAGATTGAAAAATTATTGGAGGCTGGATTTATCTGCCCTATTGACTATTCCCAATGGATTTCAAATATTGTCGCTGTGGCTAAACCAGACAACAAAATAAGAATGTGTACTGACTTTCGGGATCTAAATAAGGCCTCTTTGAAAGATGATTTCCCTCTTCCAAACATTGACATGATAGTTGATTCTACGGCAGGACATGCCTTGTTATCCTTCATGGATGGTTTTTCAGGCTACAATCAAATTTTTATTAACCCTCAAGATCAATTCAAAACTGCTTTCACCACTCCTTGGGGTACGTTTTGTTGGATAATGATGCCTTTTGGACTTAAAAATGCTAGTGCAACTTATCAACGAGCGATGACCCTTATCTTTCATGATTATATGCATAAGATTTTAGAGGATTATGTTGATGATATTTTGGCCAAATCCTTTCTTCGCATAGATCATGTTAAAATCCTTCGTCAAATCTTTGAAAGAATTCATAAATATCACATGCGCTTGAATCCCCGAAAATGTGTTTTTGGTGTGGATAGTGGAAAACTATTGGGGTTCATAGTTTCGCATCATGGGATTGAGGTGGATACTAAGAAAATAGATGCTATTGTCAACATGCCACCTCCTAGAAATGTGTCTCAACTTAAAAGCTTACAAGGAAAGATTCAAGCTATTCGTAGGTTTGTGTCTCAGCTTGCGGATCGTACCTTTCCTTTTACTCAACTTCTTAAAAAGGATATCACTTTTCAATGGAATGAGGATTTTCAGCAAGCATTTGAAGATTTAAAAGTGTATTTGGCTAGTCCTCCTATTCTTCAACCTGCCGAACCTTCTAAACCCTTCCTTCTGTATACAGCTACTTCCTCTCATGCTCTCGCAGCATTGTTGGCACAACATGATAAAGATGGTAAGGAATGTCCGGTTTATTACATAAGTCGTACCTTACTCGATTATGAGACCCGATATTCTGCGATAGAAAGACAATGCTTGGCCTTGGTATTTGCGACTCAGAAATTGAGACATTATCTTTTGAATTCAGAAGTCCATGTCATGGTAAAGTTTGATCCTTTGAAGCATCTTTTCTCTAAAACTGATTTATCAGGACGTCTAGCTAAGTGGGTTATGATGTTAACTGAATTTGACCTTAAATTTGTTTCACAAAGAGAAATTAAAGGACAAGCGTTGACCGATCACTTAGTTGAGGCCCCTTCACCTTTCTCCTTCCCTAACCCTGAGTCCTTTACTGACGACTTCATTCTTTTTATAGAGAAAGATGAAACTTGGGAGTTATACTTTGATGGCTCTAAGTGTCGTATGGGATCGGGGGCAGGTGTTGTTCTGATTTCTCCTATAAAGAAACCCATTCCCTTATCCTATCGTCTAAATTTCCTGTGTACCAATAACATTGCTGAGTATGAGGCTCTTATAGTGGGAATAAAAGCAGCCTTAGCTCTGAACATAAAACACATACATATCTATGGAGATTCGCAATTGATTATAAGATAAGTAACAGGAATATATCAAGCAAAACAAGACAAATTATCACAATATAAAGACCTTGCTATCTCTTTATTACAAAATTTTGATTCTTATACTATGGAACCTGTTCCTCGAAAAGATAATCGACATGCAGATGCAATGGCATGTGTGGCTTCTCTTGAATCTTTAGAGGACCCTGTGGTTGATCTTAAATTTGTTATTCACAACCTTATTTCTCCAGCTATTGTAGACGATTCTAGCTTGGTAACATGTTGTGATTTTATAGACTCAGATGAATGGTACTCGCATATCGTAAGATATTTGATCGATGGTACTTTTCATGATTCCACTAATAGGAACACTAGGGCTAGAATCCGCAAGCTGTCTGCTAGGT